>NC_141057.1:40106566-40204066 GCF_041138505.1 Cibotium barometz | reverse complement strand
GCTATGTCTCATTAACCTAGAAAATATGGATTAGCAAAGATGAAAGAGATTAGTCTATTATTAGGAAATAAATGGTGATTTCCGTTAGGAAAGTGATTATCAAAGTTAACAAGAGATTAGGACCTATATTCACTTATATATTAGGCCACCCTTTCACATTACACTTAAAAGTGTCCATGTGGGCATGCCCATCCCTAGCCCAAACCCTTGGCCCGTTTCTTCACACCCCTTCATCCCTTGGCCTTGGGGCCAAATTGAATTAAGTCCCTTTTTACTTTTATACAAACCATCCCCACCCAAGAGGTTTCGTCCTTGAAACCTTAGGTATACATGTACAAACTTGCATGGATGGAGAATACCATCAAGGACTTATGTCAAGTAGCCTGCTCATGCATGAACCATGTATGTTGGAGTGAAAAAGACATATGTATGGTTGTAAACTGCCTCCAATGGCCTTAAATCAAGCCATATCATGTACTGCATAATGGAATAACCACTTCATGAAGCTTCCACACATTATGCATCCAAAACCTAAAGGTATAGAGCTCTCCGAACAATTATTTTTGAGAAATTCCAGCAACCCATAATCATTGTTTTTATGCAACAATTGACTCCTCAAAGGTAGCCGAAGGATAATTTATCAAAAGATTTTCCTTTTGTTTGCCAAACACCAACCCCACATTTTCCTGAAATTTAAAATAACCTTTGTCTAATTTTCCACTAATTTTCATGAATTTTTTGAAATCTTTAATTAACCCCAAACGCATTTAGAATACGAACGGTCAAAAAATTTCGGAATCCCAACGGTTTTCTAGGAATATGGAAAGCCAAAAGTTTTGGGAAAATGAAAAGACAAAAAAAAATCGGAATGTGAAAGGTCAAAAGTTGCCAGAATATGGAAGGTCAAAAGTTTTTTCGGAATTCGGAAAGCCAAAAGGTTTCTCGGAAGATGAAAAGCCAAAAGACACCAAGAGAAAATTTACAGAAATTTTTTGAGATTTTTTTTCCTCAGATTTCAAATTTTCTCTAATTTTTAGGCTTTTCCCAAGCTTTTTTTGAAATAATTTCAAAAGCTTTTCTTTTTTGTAATAAAAAACTCATTAAAAAAATAAAGCTTTTTATAAGCTCTTAAAATTTTTTTTATAACTAAGGTTATAAAAAACGTAATATGGGGGGGGCCGAATTTCACCGGCAGTGCGTGCGCCAAAAACGACTGAGAGAGAGGGAGTATCAACTCTCCTCTCTATCTCCACTCCTTCTCTCCTCCATCTTCTCCACTCAATTCCCCCTCCTTCTCTCTCTGTTAACAGAGAGCTTAACTTTAATATTTTGATTAAAGTTTTTAATTAAACCTTTACTTAGTCATAATTAATATTAATTATGATTAATGTTTAATTTAAAAAATCCTTTTTAAGAGAAATTCACACGGGGGTGAGGAAAAAAGAAGGAAAAATCAGAATTGAGAGGCAAAGAGGATCCCACGCACAGCGGAGAGCATTTCATGCATCAACATGTTGTCCCCTACTGCATTTCAGCAGAAAATCGACAGAAATTTGATCGCATACCCACGGAAAAACTTGCAAAAATGTATAAAAAATACATTTTTAACCATACAAATGTTCAAAAAATTTCTTAAAAATTGGAAAAAATTTCTAAAAATTTAGGGAACCCATTCTACCAAAAATATCCACAATAAAATATGTGGTATTTTTATAAAAATTTCCATTAATGCTTATTTTAAACCATAAAAAATAGAGAAAAATAGCATTAAACTCATGGAATTCCCCCGCAACGTCGATTTGTCCATTGAATAATAGTAACACGCATTCCAATGGCCATATCTACGATCCACGTGCAAATCATCAACACAAATCAACAAAATAACATTTTTATTAGTAAATATTAAAATTTACTTCAAAAAAATTTTGTAAAGAAAAATCAACAACAATTAACTAGAGATAGCTCTGATACCATTGTTAAAACCCTAAGATCTCTCTAGATAATTGTTATGCATAATCATGCATAAATCAAGCATAAACTCATCCACCCCCGACCACCCCCGAGCCCAAGGGATGCACACATGAATTATAAATAAAATACATCATACCTCTACCTTGATGTCCCATACCATCAAGAGATATAACTCCAATCCAATAGCATGTAGCTATAGTGTGAAATGGTAAGTGAGTAGATATGATCCTCTACACAAGAGAGCATAACATAGCCTTGGACTCACAAGCCAAGCCTCCAAAGCCCCCTTGAGTGTGCCCCATGTCCCTATTATATTGGAGGGCCCTCAAGTGACTCTTGACTCTCCATTTTCCATCTGTGAACCTTGGATGCCTGACCCTAACCTTAACCCTTAAGGTTAGTCCTCCTAACCCATGCTCCACTAGAGCTTGCTCCCATGCTCCCATGCTCACAAGCCTAATGTGGGTTAGCCTCCTAGTATATGCACACATAATGTGCATATAACATACTTCCCCTCTCTCAAAACATTGCATTCTTGCAATGAAAAGAAGAAGAACTGCGCTGAACAATCTCAACCGACTCCCAAGTCGAATCCTCTATTTCTCTATCTTTTCACCTAAATTTAACCTCAAGGATTAGTCAACTACAAAGTTTCCTTTCCCTGAATTCAAGTACCTTATCAGGTTCATGTGGAACATAGGATAAATCTTCGACTTCAACGAGTTCTTGAGGAGTAACTGTGTTATCCTCACCTCCCAGTTTCCCTTTCAATCTATTGATATGAAAGATTGGATGAACTCTAACATGTGGAGGTAGTTTTAAGTTAAAATGCAATCATGCTAATACGATGTATAACTCGAAAATGGACCAAAATATCTAGGAGATAAATTCGAGCATTTTGCTATTGACAAAGTCTGAGAATCTTTAGGGACATTAAAATAAACCAACACTCCTGGTTCAAAAGACCGAGATGAGCGTCCCCTATCAGTATAAAATCGTACTCTATCCTGAGCACTCCTGATAGAATCGCGAGGTTCGATCAGCATTTCTTGCATATCTCGCAAGAAATCCCTCGATGCATCAAGCTCGATGTCCTTAAGACCGACATCAATAGGTGCCTTGGGTTGATACCCATACATAAGTATGCACGGACTAAAACCAATAGCCGTATATTTAAAAGTGTTATAGGCAAATTCCATCATTGGAAGGTATTTTTCCCAATATGATGATTTTCTAGAGATATGCATGAAGCATATACTCTACATTGTGATTCATACACTTTGTTGGCCTATCAGACTGCGGATGATCAAAGTAATTCACATTTAACGTAACTTCCTTATTGTAAACCATTCAGAATAAAGTAGGAAAACATGGCATTATAACAGCAGAAACCAGGGATTCATCGGCACCCTGACAAACCCACATCTGCATATGGAATAATCGTCATCCCGAGTTACCCATATCAACATAGAGAGTCATCAACGTCTCGATGAGTCACATATGTCCGTAAACCATCAAGTTGACTGTATAAATCACCTAAAGTACGGAACTAGATAAAAAAAATGCCAACGAAGAAAAAATCCAAATTTTCTTAATCCGAACACAACAAGATAAACTCGTTGAACTCTAAAGAAGAGATTTCAACAAGTGAAAATGCCGATGAGATTACCCTCATCATCAAAACATGTAGGCTATAGATAAAAGAAGTTTATATAGAGAATGCCCACCCTATAACTTCTAGTGAATTTAGAAAATGAGATTGTCTTTGAATGTTGAGGTCAACATTCAAAGAGATTGTCTTTGAATTTAGAAAATGAGATTGTCTTTGAATGTTGAGGTCAACATGCTAAGTGATGTAAGCAAAGCAACAATCTTGAGCCCAAATTATTTCATAAGATAATATATGTGAGGGATCACTAGCGTCCCATACCACCATGATACCACCCATACATACCTTAACAATTTGAAAACTCCCTAGTATGCCGTCTAGGAAAATATGAATAAAATCTTGTATAAAAGGAATAAAGTGACCTTATCCCAGACTTTCATATACTAAAATCTATCTCTATATTCCTGAGACCACATCAAGGAATAACTCTTTCCAAGTACATCATTTAGAAAAGAAATTGAATTATTGGCATCTTTCTAATGATAACTACCCAATAAACAATAAAGTTAGGGTAGAAAAATAACTCACCTAGATACATAAGCAACTAGGTATCCGAGTTGGAATATGTACAAGAGTACAAGCAATATACTCCAAAATTAAGTGCAAAAAACGAAGGCAAATGCTACCTTCAAAGCACATGATATTATTCAAAATATCAAAAGATCCTTATAAAACCATGGATAAAAGCATAGAAGCTCCTCGAATCCATGAAAATCATAGTTGATCATAAAAATCAATGCATACCATCTAATGATCATTAATCATGCCAAAAGAAGCATTAAAATTGGTGGCCAACTCATCAATCCGGAGTATATGAACGTGGTGCCGTTCAAGGAAAACTCCAAAGTAAGCAAGTGAAACACATATGTATAACACTCATTTAAAAACCCCTAGATACAAGTGATCTAGACAAAACCTAATGAGTCCATATAAAACTTGGAAAACATCCAATAAAATCCACCAAAACAAACTGATCAACTAACCCATGATAGAATTTATCTTATAGGCTTAAGAAATTAAGCACAAACCACACTTAAACAAGTGCAAAATAAATTATCATGGAAAAGTGTCAAAGATGAAACACACTTTGAATGCAAATTATAGCCATCAAAAGAAATTAAGGAACATGTCCAAAAAGAATGGCTAAACAATGGTAAAAATCATGAAAACATCGTTTAGAATTAATCCAAACAAAAATATCTACTAATACAGGGTACAATCGTATTAATAATATGTGAATAATCCACATCTATCTAATGTCAGCACGAGAAAATGTACTTCAATATTAAATCACCCTCGAAAATATTAAACTCTCGAGAAAAAGAATTATCATGATTTTTTTCAAAAAATTTCCTAATTTTATAGGGCCTCAAAATATGCTAATTTTGAATTACACCAAACCTATCTTAAGGCATTCCAAACCAATATTTTTCCAGAAAATGTTTAGCAAATAATTTTACCAAAATACCGTTGATATTTTAAAATACCAATTTTTAGGATTTCTAAAATAAACTTCTAGAATATTCCTAATTTTTCCTGAGAATCCCATCATTCACAAAATTTTCAATTCCGCCCGGCAATTCTTAAATCCAATGAAAATTTATAATTTTAATGGATTTTCTAATTTTTTGGGTCAAAAAATATATTTTTAAAGGAATTTGAGTGGTCACAGGCGCCCCAATGGACACACCACATGCCAAACACCAACCCCACATTTTTCCAAAATTTAAAATAACCTTTGTCTAATTTTTCATTAATTTTCACAAAAAATTTTGAAATTTTTAATTAACCCCGAACGCATTTAGAATACAAACGGTCAAAAAATTTCGGAATCCCAACGGTTTTCCCAGAATATAGAAAGCCAAAAGTTTCGAGAAAATGAAAAGACAAAAAAAAAATTCAGAATGTGAACGGTCAAAAGTTTTTTCGGAATTCGGAAAGCCAAAAGGTTTCGGGAAAGCAGAAAGCTAAGAGGTTTCCCGGAAGATGAAAAGCCAAAAGACACCAAGAGAAAATTTCCAGAAAATTTCTAAGATTTTTCTTTCCTCAGATTTCAAATTTTCTCTAATTTTTAGGCTTTTTCCAAGCTTTTTTTGAAATAATTTTAAAAGTTTTTCTTTAAAAAAAATAAAATAAAGCTTTTTATAAGCTTTAAAAAAAACTTTTTATAACTAAGTTTTAAAAAAAACCTTTAAAAAAAACGTAAAAAGGGGGGGGATTTCGCCGGCGGTGCCCCACCCCCCGCTCCCCCCCTGCGTGCGCCAAAAACGACTGAGAGAGAGGGAGTATCAACTCTCCTCTCCATCTCCACTCCTTCTCTCCTCCATCTTCCCCACTCAATTCCCCCTCCTTCTCTCTCTGTTAACAAAAAACTTAACTTTAATCTTTTGATTAAAGTTTTTAATTAAACCTTTACTTAATCATAATTAATATTAATTATGATTAATGTTTAATTAAAAAAATCCTTTTTAAGAGAAATTTACACGGGGGAGAGGAAAAAAAAAGAAAAATCAGAATTGAGAGGCGGAGAGGATCCCATGCACACGGAAGATCATTTCATGAACAACATGTTGTCCCCTACTGCATTTCAGCAAAAAATCGACAAAAATTTGATCGCATACCCGCGGAAAAACCCGCAAAAATATATAAAAAATACATTTTTAACCATAAAAATGCTCAAAATGTTTTTGAAAAAATAGGAAAAAATTCGTAAAATTTCTAGAAATTTAGGGAATCCATTCTACCAAAAATATCCATAGTAAAATATGTGGTATTTTTGTAAAAAGTTCCATTAATGCTTATTTTAAACCACAAAAAATAGAAAAAAATAGCATTAAACTCACGAAATTCCCCCGCACTGTCGATTCGTCCATTGAATAATAGTAACATGCGTTCCAATCGTCATATCGATGATCCACGTGCAAATCATCAACATAAATCAATAAAATAACATTTTTATTAGTAAATATTAAAATTTACTTCAAAAAAATTTACAAAGAAAAATCAACAACAATTAACTAGAGATAGCTCTGATACCACTGTTAAAACCCTAAGATCTCTCTAGATAATTGTTATGCATAAACATGTATAAATAATGCATAAACTCATCCACCTGACCACCCCCGAACCCAAGGGATGCACACATGAATTATAAATGAAATACATCATACCTCTACCTTGATGTCCCATACCATCAAGAGGTATAACTCCAATCCAATAGCATGTAGCTATAGTGTGAAATGGTAAGTGAGTAGATATGATCCTCTACACAAGAGAGCATAACATAGCCTTGGACTCACAAGCCCCCCTTGAGTGTGCCCCATGCCCCTATTATATAGGAGGGCCCTCAAGTGACTCTTGACTCTCCATTTCCCTGGATGCCTGACCCTAAGCTTTACCCTGAAGGTTAGTCCTAACCCATGCTCCACTAGAGCTTGTTCCCATGCTCCCATGCTCACAAGCTAATGTGGGTTAGCCTCCTAGTATATGCACACATAATGTGCATATAACAGAAGGTATAATTCTCAATGTAACCTTCTTCTTCATTGGTGTAAATGCCATTATCGATGTCGGTGCTATAGCCATCTTCCTCCCTGTAGAGTAGCTAACATCCTCTTCATTGTGATCATAGTCTTCCATGGCCCTTCCAAGAATTATTCTGGATTTTTGGTTGAATAGGTTCCCGAACTCCAAATTGCATATTCTTGGGCTCTGTAGAGAGGTGATTGAATGCTCTAGCCACCTATGTGATTTCCTTTGACTTTGTCAACCTTGTACTATTCTCTATTTTGACTTTTTTTAAAGGTCAACCACAACCCAAAAGTGACCAAATCTTGATCAAACGAAATCTGATTTTGAGAATCTTTGACTTTATGGAATGCTTAAAGTAAGCACTACGCATCCATGTCAACACTTTGACCAACAACATTCCTCTATTTTAACCCCTTTAACCTATCAACTATTGCCGTTAACCAAGTCAACTGTGCTAAAATTAAGAACTCTTTGGTTTGTAGAGAAGATAACGGCATGTACTACACACCCACATGCTCAAATCTACTTCTTGTTTTTGAATGGGCCCACTTTTGCCTTGCGCGGTGAGACTCGCCGGTTGGAGATGCAAATGGTGTCAGAACAGAGCACTTGAAGGCTCCAAACGTAGCCCTTGGAGAGAAGAATAAGGTTATGTAAGCCACTTGAAATCAGCCCCAACTCTTTTGGACTAAATTAGGGTTTAATGCGGCAAAAGTTGTCAAAATTGTCTCCACTTGCTATCAGCTCTTTCCCTCGCATTGGCAATGCCTCGGAACCATTCAAAAGCATGCACCACACCAATTTGTATCCTTGATCATCCAAGATTAACCCTAAGTGTCATGCATATGTGCTTTTTGCGAAAACTTTTGGCATCGTCTCCTTTGTTTTTGCAATTAAATCTCAATGTAGACTCAAAGAAATTTTGATTCCAATGCTATGCCCACTCTTTGCCAAAACTTTTCCACATCAAAACACATCAATTTTCAACACTTGGAGGTCGGTGAAGCATGTTGAAGCTTTTCGATCTCCTAGTAGCCAAGCTCTTCCAACCCCTTACTGAAGTTTGATATATGAGAGCAAGGGTTTGGGCCATGTCTTTCCCGCCATGTACCTAATCCTCTTCCTTACCGCTTTACCATGTTACTCCGGCAAGGAAGATTCAAGAAAACTCTCCCCTTGGCCTCTCCACCTATATGCCAAGGTACCCCTCTATCACAAACTAGATTCTACAATGGAAATAGCTTACAAGAAGAGTAGACATAGGGGTTCACTTACAATTGAGTGCATGAACTCATGCTTGTGCTCATCATTTTAGCATGCACTCATGCTCTTTGTCTTGCATTTCTTCCTCTTCAACTTTAAGGATTTTTTCACACAAGATCTAATGCATCAATTATTTGCCCAAGCCTCTTACCAATAGGCATACAAGACACCACAATTGTAAGAAAAATTCCCATCATGTGTCAATCAACCCATAAACAATAAGTCTATGGTCTAAGCTTCACTTCAAGATTCCTGTAAGGTCCCTCCCCCAAGCCATGTATGTGTCTCTTTTAATATAGATTTCAATAAGGAAAGAGAGTGTACTTAGAGAAGAGTGAGACAATAAGGCTAGAAACATTAGGAAAGTGTTAGAATAAAAATATTAGCTCCAATAATCCTGAAAAAAATAAGAAGACAAAAATAGTTCTATTAAGAGATAAGTATCTCCAAAAATAGAAATTCGAATTTAGGTGATAAGAGGTCGTATTTAGAGTACTTTTACATATTTAGAGTCCATGCATACTAAAATTGTGGAAAAGCAACATGTTTCTAAAGATGGCGCATTTGCGGCTATATACAGACGCTTTTGCCTATTCTACCCATGTAGGCTTGTAGACTAGAAGCCTTCCAATTCTTTTGACTGGTTATATGACTATACTCTGAGTTTTTATCAGAGAGTTATGGCTGAAACAATTTGGTGATTCTGTCAGGGTCTCTACACAGGAAAAATTGTAAGAAGGCAGCAAGTAGCATCAAGGTAATCCTAGAGCTTGAGATGTATATATCCCTTCATTCTTATCTAATATCTTAGAAAAGAAGGTTAGATTGCTATGGTCTTTCGGAGGAAGAGACCAAAACTCCATAGCTTTTCTTTTAAAGAAAGAATAGTATGTCGTAGCCCTGCAAGAGAAGGCTATTTTGCCATAGACCTTCGAAAGAGAGAAAAGTCACAGTACGAGTAAGAGGAGATAAAGCTTGGGGATGATCGGATGATTTCAATTGTAAGAGAAGGTATTAGAAGACTCTATTCTCATATGTCAAGTTCTAAAACTCTTGTTAACGAGCAAAGGCAACGATAAATGACAAATTTCTATAAGGTATATACATATTTTGTTTTTCAATTATATATCATTCTTAGGGGTTGAGTTATGATGTCTTATCGCAATCTCAAGTTGAAATGCTAAAATCTTTGTGAAAAGGATTGTTTTCTTAAGAAGGTAACATGGATTCTAGTCCTATGGTTCAGTTGAGTAAATGGATTGTTATCTTGGTTAAATTAAGCTACATGTATAACTTCTCCCTGCCTTGACGCTGCCCCGTTCTTGTGCTTGTGTAGCCGGACGGTGGAGGCGTTAGTAAGGCCCCCCGAGTTGGCCCATGGTATCCCTCATACCATTGGGAGAATGAGGTTCGCCGATTGAGGCGAGTGATTGTGATGCTGCCTAGTTCTGAGGGCCCAGGCTAGTGCGGTGAATTAGCCCACCCTAGTGTGAGGCATCCCTCTGAGGGGCGGGAGGATTGAGCGACGGAGCTTAAGAGGGCAACAGGCTGGCTTGAGTCCTCGCCGACCGCCGGACGATGAGGTGTGTGGTCCCGTAGGGTTTTGCCCAGCATGTAAAGGCTGGAAGGCCGAATTCTAGATCATCGGTAGTATAAAGGAAAAGAATAAGAGAGCCGGTTTGGCTTGTATGGAATTGATTCATGTATAAACCTTTTTTATAAATCATGTCTTTGGTTGTGTCTTTGTGTACTGCCCGGAAATGCCTGGTGGATTGGTGTTCCATTGGGTTTGGTACTTCGTGTACTTGCCTGGAGCACTATTGTGCGGCTATATACAAATGCTTTTGCCAATTCTACCCACGAAAGCTTGTAGTCCAGATGCCTTCCAATTCTTTTGAATGGTTATATGACCATATTTTGAGTTTTTATCAGAGAGTTATGGCTGAAACAATTTGGTGATTCTCTTAGGGTCTCTACATAAGGAAATTTGTAAAAAGGCAGCAAGTAGCATCAAGGTAATCCTAGAGCTTGAGATGTATATATCCCTTCATTCTTATCCATTCTTATCTAATATCTTAGAAAAGAAGGTTAGATTGATATGGGTCTTTCGAAGGAGGAGACCAAAACTCCATAGCTTTTCTTTTAAAGAAAGAATAGTATGCCGTAGCCTTGTAAGAAAAGGCTATTTTGCCATAGACCTTCAAAAGAGAGAAAAGTCACAGTACAAGTAAGAGGAGATAAATCTTGGGGATGATCAGATAATTTCAATCGTAAGAGAAGGTATTAGAAGACTCTATTCTCATATGTCAAGTTCTAAAGCTCTTGTTAACGAGCAAAGGCAATGATAAACGATAAATTTCTATAAGGTATATACATGTTTTGTTTTTCAATTATATATCATTCTTAGGGGTTGAGGTATGGCCTCGGCTTCTCTATTAATTGTTAAATAGTGATCTATTTGATTGATTTACTAGTTAAAGTTTGTATTCTTTTAAATAACAACATATGCCTTAATAAAGAATGTCTTATCACAATCTCAAGTTGAAATGCTAAAATCTTTGTGAAAAGGATTGTTTTCTTAAGAAGGTAACATGGATTCTAGTCCCATGGTTTAGTTGAGTAAATGGACTGTTATCTTGGTTAAATTAAGGTACATGTACAACTTCTCCCTGCCTTGACGCTGCCCCGTTCTTGTGCTTGTGTAGCCAGACGGTGAACACGTTAGTAAGGCCCCGAGTTGGCCCATGGTATCCCTCATACCATTGGGAGAATGAGGTTCGCCGATTGAGGCGAGTGATTGTGATGCTGCCTAGTTCTGAGGGCCCAGGCTAGTGTGGTGAATTAGCCCACCCTAGTGCGTAGGCATCCCTCTGAGGGGCAGGAGGATCGAGCGACGGAGCTTGAGAGGGCGATAGGCCGGCTTGAGTCCTCGCCAGCGATCGATGATGAGGTGTATGGTCCCGTAGGGTTTTGCCCAGCATGTAGAGGCTGCAAGGCTGAATTCTAGATCATCGGTAGTATAAAGGAAAAGAATAATAGAGCCGGTTTGTCTTGTATGGAATTGATTCATGTATAAACCTTTTTTATAAATCTTGTCTTTGGCATTATTGTACTATGAAAAAAGGCTATTTTAACGAACCTTGTGAAAAGGGCCTTAATTAAGGAACATGTTTATTTATGTCAAATAGTGTGGTAGGATTAATTAGAAAACAAATTGATGCGTGAGTAGGGTGGAAAGTGGGAGGATGGAATGCCCCGACGGCACCATCCTATGGACGAGTGGACCCAATTAGTCGGGTAGCTTTCCAACAGATTAAGTGAAAGCCCTACGCTAGATAAATAGGTTCTCGGGCAATTCTCTTCTAGAAGACTAGGCCAGCGGCTGTGCCTTAGAAATCAAGACTAGTAGTGCCCTATGGGTGATTTGATGTTTAGAAGATCACGCTCCCCTTGTGAGATAGGACTAGGTCTACGCTATGAATCGTATCCTTGAATCTCTGCATGGTCAAGATGTCGATGAGTAAGAAATTTCCTCCAAGTTAAGACTTAGTGGACAATCTTAAGTGTTTCCCCCATCTTGGAAGGGGAGAATCTTACAATTCCATAGCATGATACTTTGCAAGAGGGTACAAAATAATTTTCTATTGTTCCATAGGACCCATAGCTTGCTTACCAAGCTTCAATGGCTTAAGGAAAGATCAAAGATAGCATGTAATGAGGGCTTAATGCATTCCAATTCCACAAAAAAGCACCAATGCATCAAAATGCATTCACATAGCACCAATGAGTATCTTGACCTTGCATAAATGCACCCCAAGGAATATGTAGCCTTCACCCAAAGCTATGTAATGTCAATGGATAAGGTTAAGAAAGTTACATTCTTATGTAAGAATGGAAAAAGCCCTTAAGCATTTTAACATTAGGCATCAAGAGTGCAAACTAATCACAAATCTTTGTCCAATGATGAAGATTAAGCAATTTACCAATGTAATGACAAGATTATGCATTAAGCTTGGCCATTAGTAAGAAACAGTTATCCCACACATCAAATCAATGCTCCACACAGCTCTGGGGACTTCTTGAATATGAAAAAGCACTAATAGCATTGTTAATTAGTATAGGATTGAGTCTTTCTTATCACCACCATCTCCATGGAAGCTTGGATCCTGAAGATTTAACATGGTATCAGAGCCAATCTCTTGCTCCCTATACCTTAGCATTTACCTCCTCTAGTATCATTTGCATTAATCTCAGTTCACTAGCTATCATTACTTAATTAACCCTAACCTTATCCTCTCCTCAATAGAGAAACTGAGATTGCAAAGCTTCATTCTCCCCATCTTTATAAAAACTGGGGACGATCTCTTAGACACTTCATCTACATCACTAGACGAGCATTCATACCAAGGGAAATCGTTAATTTTGTCGTCTACTTATTTTGCAACTATCATATAGTTGCAATAAGTAGACCACAAAATTGTTAGTTTTGTCGTCTACTTATTGCAGCTGTCATATAGCTGCAATAAATAGACGACAAAATCGTTAATTTTGTCGTCTACTTATTACAGCTATCGTATAGTTGGTTTCCTGCGCCATTCAGCTCTTACACATTAAATTAGCACAAGATCTCCTAGATGTGGCTAGAGCATACTCCAAGAAGCCCATAACTTGAATATCATGAAGTTTTTCTAACAGAATGAGGAGGAATCAAAAGAAACCCAGTCGCTTAGATGTATTTCTACCCGTTTTTAGGGTATTTGAGTTGCATCTTTCTATAAATCGAAGTTGGTCTCATCAAGAACAACATTGCTACGAAAAATGCTCCTTTAAAAACTACATTGATAAGCTCAATTTTGGCCTCCATTTTTTAGCTCTCTTAATCATTGAATTAGGAAGATAATTAAAGCTAAAATTAGTAATAATAAAACTTAATTAAGGCCAAAATTGAAAGAGGGAGGATATATTTGGGTGTGCTAAGCATCAAGCCATATCAAATTGCATTTTTTTGGTGTGTTGAAAGATAAGGAAGCAAAAAATCTCATAGCTCTGAGAAGTTTCAGGATCAAATCTATCTGTTAAGCATCATCTACTTTTTGTACCAGGACTAGACACTAGCCGTGAAACATTATCACATGCAAATACCTTTCCGAATTTCTCATTGCATATCAAAATTGCAAAAGTTTTCATCAAGTTATTATAAGAAAATCAAAGTTTTTTTACTACATATCTTGTACGAGATTAGACACTACTAACAAAGCAAAACTAAAGCTTATTAGTAAGACCTTCTCATTATGGAGCATGTAGAAGTTATTTCAAGGTTTAATGGTGATGGGTTTTACACATGGCAAAGCACGACCATGTACTTGCTTATGTGTAAGGGGATTTGGCACCTAATTGAGGATTAACAAGTGGAGATTGAGCTACTGAAAAACAACAAAGCATTGGGCCTTATCTCTTAAAATCTTGGTGATGATGTCATTATTCACATCGTTGGCATCAATGATGCCAAGTTGGCATGTCAAGAGATTTACAAGATTTTCGGCACCGACTCAAAGAGATCAAAGATCAACCTTCTCTTGCAGTTTTACAAGCTCAATAAGAAGGGCGTCAAGACCATGTCACAATATATAAACAAGTTCAAAGGTATCAAGCAACAACTTAGTGCATTAAAGAAAGTTATTAAAGTAGATAAATCTATTGCTATGTTATTAAGGAGTGTTGACAAAGAACCATATGAGTCACTTGGTGCTACACTAAAAAATGTGCCCAACACTAAAGTTCAAGATATAGAATCATCTTTGCTTGAACATGAATCAAAATTCAAGAATAAAGAATCATTGAAATCACATTCAAGTGAGTAAGCACTCTATACAAAGGGTTGGAGATTTCAAAGGAAAAATCAATTAACATCTAAACTTCCAAGATTCTATCACTATGGAAAACGTGTTCATACCAACAATGAATGTCACAATAAAGATAAACCAAAGCTTGTTTGTGAATATTGTGGAAAAATTGAGCACCTAGAAGAAGATTTATATCACAAAAAGAAGTAGCCAACTACATCGAGGTTAAAGATGTTCCAATAGAAGAGACACTTTTATAGAGAAAGAACCATTGAGTTTCTCACCCCTCTTGTGTCTACAAAAAGTGTGATGTAATCAGCCTTTAAGGCCATATGATGCTTGCAAGTTGAAATTCATATCCAAAGTAGTTATAGTGCCAAATTAGCCTAGCACAAAGAAAGAGAGGAAGAGTGAAAGCCTAAAAATTATACACAATCTACATCAAGGGGGGTGTTGACATGCATGATGCTAGAGCGCTAAGTCACTTAGTAAAGTTATCCCACATGAGCTATGAAAGCTTTATTGTACCTCCCTCATATAAAAGGGGTAATTTTCAATCAATGGAAACAAGAAAGCTCTCAAGCCTCTTTATGAGTACAAGTCTCAATATCATACCCTAATTGTGCTTGAGTCTAAAGCTTAATTAGTTTAGGGTATTCATCATGTTTGTGTTTGGTATCATCCTGCCTAGTTTAGATTAGTACTAATCACATTGTTAATTAGTTATAGGATTGAGTCGTTCTTATCACCACCATCTCCATGGGAGCTTGGATCCTCAAGATTTAACACGGTATTAGAGCTAGTCTCTTGCTCCCTATACCTGGGTGCTTTTTTTTTGGCGAGCAATTTACGGGTGAGCAGTCTTGCAAAACTGTTGAGCGGTTGAAATTGTAACACATGGGTACCGCTTGTTCCCTACTCTCTTTCACTCTCTCTCACACACACACAATTCACATGTAGACTCTATGCGTAAGAAATCGATAATAGTCGCTTCCATACAGGAGACATTGAATACAAATTCCATGGAAAACACCAATAAGTATGCTTGGTTTTGAAAACATAGGACATTTCTCTCTCTAGCTTGAGAGCACACAAACTCACTAGATTAGAATGAACAAATGTGTGCCAGATACAAAAGATAAGTACACACCGCAAAATGAGTAGATAAGAGGGTGTACATATGCATGGGGAAAAAAACCTCCTAGTGAGGGAAAATGTGCCCCAGCGGTCCTAAGTGTGTTCACACACATCACTACCAGATAATGCTACACAAACATGTGGGAGTTATATATGGTGTGTGAGGGTCTAATTTAGGGGGGGGTGTGTGTGTATGTGGAAGTTTACGTTGTGTGTGTGTTTGATTTAGGAGTGTGTGTGAGTGTGAGGTTGTAATTTGTGTGAGTGTGAGGTTGTAATTTGTGTGTGTTTGTGTGCATGTGGGAGTTTTAGGTGTTGTGTGTATGTCCAATTTGGTGCAAACATGTGTGGGTTGTTGTAGTTTGTATGTGCATGGGAGTTTTATGTGGTGTGTGAGTGTCCAATTTAGGTGTGTGTGGGGGGGGGTTATGATTTGTGTGCATTTGTGCATGTGTGTGTGTGTGTGTGTGTGTGTGTATTTTATGTGCTGCACATGCGGTTGCAAGAAAGTGGATCTGTGCGAGGGAGACCTACATTTCTTTGAATTGTATGCTAATCCTGAGAAGAGTTCTTTCTTCCAGAAAGAGATTGAGTATTTAGGTCACATAGTTTCTGTCGAAGGTATTAGATGATAAAAGACAGATAGTGAGAGAGAACACACACACAAAAGCAACCCCTAATAGATTGATGTAACCCTAACCATAGAGGGAAGCCATATCCACACTCACATAATGCATAATAGAAGAAGACTACACAACCACACAATACATGTGTTGTGTTCACACACCAAATAACCCTAACTAATGTCCACACATTGTGGCCAGTTGGACACGACCATTTATTGCCACACACATGCTACTGTCTACCATGCCAGCATATATTGTGCCTGGCTCTAGCTTTCATCAAGCTTGTAATATCAAAATTAGAGTTGACCCTAAGAAGATTCTGACCATTCAAACTTGGCCAATCCCTAAGAATGTTAGTGAAGTCCGTTCCTTCCTAGGACTTTGCAGTTACTATAGAAAATTTATTTACAATTTTTCTTTAATTGCAATGCCTTTGACCTTGCTTCTTCGTAAGAAGACTATTTTCTGTTGGGGCCAAAGCCAACAAAATTCCTAAATGATATGCTCAAACATATTTTGACTCATGCCCTAGTACTTCAGTTACCTGATGTTTCTCATCCTTTCTTCCTTGTAGTTATTGATGCGAGTGGATCAGGCATTGGTGTAGTTCTTATGCAAGATGGAAAACCCCTTACATACGAGAATTGTAACCTCAAGCCCTTTGAGACTAAGTATAGTACATACGACAAAGAACTTCTTGTTGTTGTTCATGCACTCCGTATGTGGAAACATTATCTTATGGGTTTTGAGTTTATGATTAAGACTGGCTAATAGAGTATTAGACATTTACTTACCTAACCTTTGATTTCAGACTGTCATATTCAATGGGCTTCTTCAGAGTTTTCATCCTCTTATTCAGTATAAACTTGGCAAAAAAAATGTTGTCTCGCTGATGCATTAAGTAGACGCCCATCAATTGCTAATATTTATGTTCTTGACTTTCATACTTTTGATGCTATGCGTGACACATATGACAATGATCCTAATTTCTCTACACCGTTCTTGAAAGTCAAAGCTAATAATTATATACCTATTGATAGCTATTCTTATAATGATGGTTTTCTCTTCTTTTTCGAAAAGCGTTTGTGTGTTACTCTTCCTTTTAGACTAACTCTTTAGAAGAAGTACACAATCCTCCTTATATGGGTCATCGAGGTATACTTCCTACATTGAAAGACTCATTGATGATTTTTATTGGCCTACTCTCAAGAATGATGTTTCTACTTTTGTTTCTGGAATGTCTTGTATGCCAAAGAGTTAAGCGACATCATGGGAAGTAGCATGGCTTACTTATGCCATTTCCTATTCCTAATCACCCTTGGGAAGAAATTTCCATGGACTTTATTACTGGATTGCCTCTTACTACTGCACGTAATGATATGCTTTAGACCATCATAGATAGATTTAGTAAGAAAGCATATTTCATTGTATGTAAAAAAACATTATCTACATATCAAGCTGCTCTTCTTTTTATAAAGAATGTTTTCACACATCATGGATTGCCAAAGGTGATTGTTTCTGATAGAGATTCTAGATTTTGTAATCATTTTTGGATTGCCTTATTTTCTAACCTTGGTTCTAAAATTGATTTTACTTCTGCTTTTCATCTTGAAAGTAATGGTCAAACTAAAGCTACAAATAGTACAATTTTAGATTTGCTTAGATCTTATACTATGTCTAGACCAGGTACTTGGGATCAACATCTACATTTACTCTAGTTTGCTTATAACAACACACCACACTCAACTACTAGAAAAGCTCCCTTTCAAATAGTGTATGGTACAAAATTACCAACACCAGTTTCTCAACTTTCACACAATGTTCCAGCGGTGGCCGATGACTTTATTAGAGACCATACCCGCATTCTTAGAGAAGTGCATGAGGCCATAGATAAATATCAAGAACAATATGCGAAACAAGCCAATAAGAGAGAGATAACAAAAAGTCACTTTCAACATAGGTGATTATGTTTAGCTTCGCATAGAAAAGTGTAGAGTCAAGAGTGTTGAGAAACACCTTGCAGTTAAACTCGCTCCTCGTTTTTATGAACCTTTTAAAATTCTTGCAAAGATTAATGAAAATGCATCTCATCTGGATATTCCATCTCATTCGCGTATCGATAACTCATTTCACATTAGTCTTTTGTGTCCTTTTAGAGGTACTCTACTTGCTCACCTAGTTTATGATGACCCCCCATTGTTAGAAGAAGACTCTGAGATTCTAGAACTTGAGATTATTCTTGACCATGGACCAAACATCTACACGTAGAGGAAATGTTTATCATCGATATTTAGTCAAATATAAAGGCCACCCCATAGAAGAGGCAAAATGGATTCCTAATCATGCCCTCATCGCCTGTCCTTCCTTAATCTCATCTTACGCGGACAACACTAGCCCATGATTTTATTTTTGTGAGACAACTCACGTCAGTTCCTTCTCACCCCTAGGGCATGTTATGTTGGGTGAATAAGTTTGGGATGCCTCTCTTATTTCGTACGATTGCAGCTTACCATGCATATGTCGGTGATTCCGTACATGCGTATGAGTATAGGATGCATCACCACATGATATTTTTATTGTTATTGATATGGTTATTTTATATTTGTCAAATAATGTATTAATTGACAATGTAGTTGTATAGTGTAGATTATTGAACATGATAATGGAGGCGAGTTGGTCGAGGTCCAAAAATATTTATTATGACTCGACCATGGTTTGGGCGGCCATTATTTAATATTTGAGCGACGTGTGCCACTTATTTCATTTTGGGCGGTGTCTACATTTTCTAGAGCATGTGAATGCTCTCTTATGATTTATTATTTTTGGACACAATTGTGATACAATTTTAAGGTTATAGTGTCACTTTATTTTTGGTAGAAAGCTTGCATGCTCAAACAAAGCAAGCTAATTTTGTTGTTCAAAGTTGACATATTTCTAAGGGAAGCTATTTTGAGCCCCACTAGCGCTTTTTCTAAATATAATTGAAATACACCAAAAGGAAGTGTGGGATCACTTTTGGTGGGGCACATTGGACCCAATAGTGTGTCATGCAATCTCTTATGCTTTATTTTCAAGTTGAGTTTTATGCAATTATTTATGATTGGCTTCTCGGAAGCTTCCAACAAGAGGGGCTACGTTACTTTGGCATACATTTCCATAAACCTCCTATGGTACCTTGTAAACTTTGTGTGACATAAGTCCACATGTCACACTTAATCATATTCTTAAGCTAAGTTTTCCATTGATTATTTAATTAAATACTTTTTCACGTCAAGAGTGTATGAGACAATAGCCATGTAGATGGAGACCCCACTTACGTATTGCAAAATTATCTTGTTTCGTGTAGGCATTCTAGAAGAATCATTCCCAATACTTCACCTACACACACTGGAAGATAAAGTTTTTAATTCTTTTACTAGAAGGCCTCTTTATAATGTTATGATAAAGTGAGATTTGGTCTCTAAAAAGTACTTTCTTTGACTATATCTTGAAACTTTTGGTTAAAGTAAAATATGACATGGTTGTGAAATTGTTTATTTCGAGTGTGTAAAATAAGTTAAAAATTAAGAAAATAACTTAGATTATCATAGTGTTCCTTTCATTGGTCCTGTTGGGTTCAGCAAGACCTATTAGATAGCAAGAAAATAACTCTTTTGCCCTAAATTGAAATAGAATGGCATTAAGCATGTGAGTGAGTGTATACATTATCAAAGAGTACTAGAATGATGATGAATACCTGGGGTGATGGAATCTTTAGATATATCATCTCAAAGAAAATTGGAGTTCTTAATAATAACCTTCATTATTAAATTACCCACTACTACAAGGATGTATTACTTTGTATGTACGAAGACACGTGGAGCCTTAAAAGGTTGTAAAAGCCTTGGAGGATCTTTAGATTGCATTGGATGCAAAAGAACATAATCTCAAACAGGGAATATGTTTTCACTCAAACTTTTGCCAAGAACCTTTAAGATATGGAAATAGAGTAAAAAATGAGTACTATCTTTCACTATATTAAAACTTAGGCATTGAAGATATGCTTCAGGTGGATGTATGTGGGTGATTTGTACAATTTATTTCATGGCATTGTTTATCGATTAAAAAATTTCCTTTTGAAGCTATACTTTATGGTTAAGACTATAATGTACTAACAAATTTTCTTACCGAATAAATAAAGTTGGAATATCAAAAGAAATATTAATTGAGATAGATGTGAGACCTATTAAAAGAAAGTGTAAAGAAAGCCCATGATAGATAAAAGAGTTGCGATAATAAGAGAAGAACTCTAAGGGAGTTTAAGGAATTATTTCTTATGTTATCTTGCTAAACTTGATCGTGTTTTTTAGGACAAATGCAAACTACATGATAGATTACAAAGTATGTAACTAAGATTGATCGTATTTTGTAGGACAAACATAGATTACAAGATGATGGTGCTCTACAAGTGTTTCCATATGCCATTCTAGATAAAAAGGTGACATAACTATGTAACAATACCATCCACAATGTGTTAGTAAAGTGGGATTTATAACCTATAGAGGATGAAACATTAGAAAATTGGGAGCGTTCATTATTATATACCTAGATTTTTTCTATGAGAATATACATTTTAAAGGACTCATTCTATCTCCATATTTAAAGGACTCATTCTAAAGGACTCATTCTAAAGGAAGCAACTAGAATTAGAAAAATTAATATTTACAAAAGCTTTGTATTCGTTTTTAAAGCAAAAACTTGAGCTTATGGATTTTTCATATGGATTGACAATAATAGTAGAATCTCTATAAAAAAGTGAATTTAAGGCCATTTTTACCACCTAGAACATATGCCCTAATTTTTTAGGAAATCTTTGAAGAGGTAAATGATGGATTCATGCTTATAGGTTTTTAGATCTTAAAGAGATATTTGAAATTGGTACTATGAAAATGTTTTAAATTCCACAAGCTTTAGTAAATATAAGCACTAAAGCAGGGAAGAGCTAATTAACATACGTTCATTATTGCATGCAAGGTATTTTATTGGATTGATGATTATTCTTGAGTATAATATTGGGCATGAGATTTAAGAACCAAAACAACTTCATGCAAAGAGGAAATTTTCATGCTTGTAAATCCTATGGCCAAGAATGTGAGTGTGATTGAGGAGAGTGAGAGTGCAAATTAGAGTGAAAGTGATATTGTGCTCCTCAATGGTCAAGTATCTTTGAGCTCTCATAAGTATCTTTTTTTAGAGCCTCATATCCTAGTTGCCATGATGTAAACCTCTACAAACTACTATGACACAAAGTTGGGGTTTTGACTTTGGTCACTTCTTAGAATCAAAACACACTTGTATGAAACCTTACAGCCTCCTCACCTCCCTTTCTCTCCCTAGGTTAAGATAAAGATAAACACATCAAAGGTGAGATCATAATTCATGGAAGAAAAGATGAAAGGTTCAGGAGAAGCAAGAATTTCTGCCAATCTGGCAGCTCCAAACAAGAGGGCAATTCTTTGTTGGAAGAAAATCTTCCGACTCAGGATTATGTGAACGGAAACATACGGGGAATGTTGGTAAGGTTCATCCGTTCGAATTAGGCGATTTGGACGGAACATCTTAAAGTAAAAGGATATAGAAATCACTTACAAGAGGATAAGATACATGGGATTTGCTTTTTGATAAGAGATTAAGAGAAATTAATCCATTATTAAGAAGAAATAATGGCCAAAAGTCTATAAAAATAGAGATACACAAAGGATTGCAGTTTTAAATCCATATAGACTATACAAAAAGAGGATTGCATAGGTACGTAGAGCTTCGCGTCTATATAAAAACTTTCAAAAACGGGCAACCGAGTGAAAAGTTATGAGCATTTTACTACAAGACTATAAAAGTTATGAGCATTTTACTACAAGACTATAAAACTGCCAAAACTCGCCTAAAAGTTAGCAACTTTGGGAGAAATTCTGATCATCAATGAAGTAAAGGATTAAGAAATTAGTTACATGAGTGGAAAGAGCATATAAAGAGCTTCCTAGACATATGATCAATTTTAGAAACCAATACCCGAGTGATGAGTAATTACCGGTTGAAATTTGGGTATTAGACCACAAAAATTGCACTTCCCTCTCTTTGCATGAAACCTCAATTTTCACATAGCCTCTTGCATTTAATCTCCTTCATGATTCAAGCTAGAGGGTAAGGGTTAACATTGCTCAGCGGACAATTGTAAAGATTTACCTATGGTCCCCAAAGTCTTTCCGCATGCTCATTACCGCTAAAACCATTGGTACCTCTAAAGGAGGGCGGCAATAAGGCAAGGGCTACCTTGAGAGTCACAGGCCCACCAAGATAATAACTCCTTATCCCACTTATCATAAATATCAAAGAGGTCCAAAATTGGGTTAAGCATGAGGAGCTAATGCTAAATGAGACATTCACATGTAAAGAGAGTGTTTGAATAAGGGTTTGAAGATAAGAGAATGGGAATGACACAAAATGCTCAATTGAGGAGGCTTCATTCATTGATTTGAAAGGGAGAGGAGGGCTCCTTTTATAGGTGGAGAATCACCCTCTCTTCCATTGTTACAAATTACAACATAAAAATCTTCAAACCTTCAGTGGCATAAGGGTAGATGTCACCATCAATTGTCCTCTTAGGCTAAGTCTTCTATTGATTATTAAATTGAAGACTTTTTGACTTTGAAAGTGTGATGAGATAATAGCCAAGTCTAAATGGCATGTAGGTGGAGATCCCACTTACACATGGTAGAATTCTCCTCTTCCATGTAGGCATTCTAGAAGAATCTTTCCCAATTATGCACCTACATACACTCCTCCACATGCCTTCCACACTCCCCAACTTGTAGCCTTATGGTGAATACTATATTAATAATACAATTAAAATCCATGTGAGCATGAAGGCCCACTTTTATTTTCCACATCACTAGCCTATCTACCATACCAAAGTATTTATCAAGCATACTTGTGGCATTTACAATATGTGCACCCTAAATCAAGTAAAACCATTATATTTGAAGATAGAATGCTGTTATTAGGGTAGCCGCCAAGCCGTCGCATCACCACGCCATTATTCCATTGTGGGTGCCGCAATCTTCTAGGACAAGCTTCCACCTTATTACCATTGAGAAACCATCAAAATATGTACAAAATTGAAAATGAAAGATATCAATTTTTCATGTCACATCTTTCCCCCCCCAGCAGATCCTCCATGCTTGTCTTGGGGATCTGCTGGCCATGGTGCTCGAGGGTAAAATATCTTTAGCCGGTACTCATTGGCATGTTCGAGAACCTCCTAGCCACTTGCATCCTCTAGAAGATAGGTGTTATTTTTGAACTTTTGCTTTATCCTGAAGGGGCCTTCCCAGCGTCGAAGAAGCTTCTTATCTAGCTGTTTCTCCACACGGCCATCATACCTCATGACTAAGCTTCCTTGCTTGAGTTCTGGCTTCTTCTTCTTCTTCGTGAGAGTGTCATGCCTTGCCTTGCGCCATTGTTGTGCAGCCTCCAAATTTTGAAGTGCCTGAAGTCACCTCTCATCCAAGGTCTCCAGTTGTACTAGGCATTGGGCATGTGTTTCTTCATTAATCAAGCGTGTAAAAGATGTGCGAAGGCTTGTGATTTCCAATTCTATTGGCAAAATAGCTTCCATTCCATAAAATAACTGAAAAGGTGTGAAACCAAGAGAGAGTTTGTGAGTTGTCCTATAGGCCCATAGGACCTCTGGCAAATGCACATCCCACTTTCTCTTCATAGTATCCACTAGCTTAGACAAAGATCCACAAAGCAGTCCATTAGCTTTTTCTATTAAATCATTACATTGGGGATAATAGGGAGTTGACATAGCATGCTTTATTTTTAATTTCTACACCAAAGCTTCAATCAAGTCATTCCTGAAAGACCTCCCCCCATCCGTAAGGATTTCTAATGGACACCCAAATCGGGCACATATGTATTCCCTGAGAAAGGATGCCACAGCAACCACTGCTTTATTATTGACCATGGCCTTTGCTTCTGCCCACCTTGTTGCATAATCTGTGGCCACCAATATGTAATACTTCCCATGTGAGGAACGAGGAAGTGGGCCCACAAAATCTAATCCCCACCTTTCAAATGGACCATATGCAGGGATAGGGTTTAAGGGTCTGGGAACCAATTGCTTATGCCCATATGCCTGGCATACTTCACAGCTTCTGCACCACTCATAGACATCTTTGCTGAGTCGAGGCCAATAATAACCTGTGTTAAGGATCCTCCGAGTTGTGCTGGCTGAGGCAAAGTGACCTGAACATTCATGACATAATTCCATAATCCTTTTAGATTCTTCCAGGCTCAGTACCCTCCTAAGAATCTTATCCTTACCTTGCTTGTAAAGAACATCCCCTAGAATTGTGTAAGGATGAGCTTTCCTTGTAAGCCTTTGCTTCTTTTGAGGATTCAATCTAGGACGGAAGTATCCTGTATCTAAATAGTGTTGAACATCTTGGAGCTCAGGCCAACCTGTATCCATTAATGCAAGAGTAGCTACTTTGAAAGAAGCCAAGGCTTTAGTAGCCAGCTCATCAGCCTTTTGATTATCCTTCCTATTTAACATGCACAAATTTACAAAACTCAAAAGCTTCTTTTAACTCCATTGCCCTTTTATACAATTCTTGGAGGTTAGGACTCCTTGCCTTATATTCTCCTTTCATTTGTCGGATGACCAATTGCGAATCCCCTTTAACCTCTACCTCTTTAATTCCATCTTTTATGCAATCTTCTAATCCCCAAATTAATGTATTATACTTAGCCACATTATTTGATATAGCCTTTAGAAATTCCCTATCCTTGTCCCATATCTCTTTTCCTTCTGGATCAAATAAAACTATCTCCCCAGTCCCACATTGCCTGGAAGGGCTAAAGGCTCCATCAAAATGCATAGTGAAAGCAATTGGTGGTGTCTCCAAATCTTCATATACTTCTTCCTTTGTTCATGTTCCTTCTTCCTCTTCCTTCCTTGTAAGCAAATCTGCAAGAGAGGCCCTAGTGGCGTTTTCTGTAATAAAAGTGAAAGAGAATTCTTGAAGCTCACAAATCCACTTTGTAAACTTCCCTCCTGCAGGATTGGGTTTGTGGACCAAGAATTATAAAGAAGGTTGAGATGTGAGGAAGAAAAAAGGGCGAGGTAACAAGTATGACCTGAACTTCTTTACTGCAAAAATAAGAGACAAACCACCTTTCTCTATTTCACCATACCTCTCCTCGGCATCAATGAGTTGTCGGCTTGCATAATACACTGGTTGCATACGCCCTTGCTGTCCCTTTTGCAAGAGTATAGCACCCATTGAATGTGATGAGACACTTGGGTTCACGTAAAAGTCCTCCCCCCACCTAGGAGGCTGCACAATTGGACTTTGACTCATGCATTCCTTGAGCAAACAAAAAGATTGAATTTGATCGGGCCCCCATTTGAAAGAAACATTCTTCTTTGTCAACAGATTTATAGGATACATCTTCTCACAGAACATGTCAACAAAGCGTTGGTAATACTTTGTTTTACCCAAAATCCTCCTTACCTCCCTTACATTGGTAGTAGGTGGTGGGAGGGCCACAATTGCCTGCACCTTCTCAGGATCCATCTCTATGCCTTCTTCTGAGATAACATGTCCCAAGAGAACCACCTTCCTTCGTGCCAAGTAGCATTTTCCAGGATTAAGACACCCTTTTGCATCATCACAATACTTTGCAAGGCCAACCTCAACTTTTTCAAGTGATCCATGCAGCTTGAATAAATACAAAAATCATCCAAAAAGACCCTTATAAACTTTCCCCAAATAAGATGCAAATACCAGACTCATGAAGCGTTGAAAAGTTGCTGGTGCATTGGTCAAGCCAAATGGCATCACCCTATAGGAATACACTCCCAAGGGGTGATAAATGAGGTTTTCCTTTGATCTTCTTTACAAATCTGGATTTGAAAGTATCCAGAGTATCCATCACACACTGAATACAACTCATGACCTGCAACTTGATCCAAAATCTCATCCTGAAAGGGTAGAGGATAATAATCCTCTAAAGTGTAAGATTCCTCTCCCAACCCCTTTTTGATGTCTAGTATATTCCCCTGTAATCAATTCCTTTTCTGACATATAAGAAATCTTGTTTGTGACTGTTTTAACCTAGAGAGAGAAAATATTCTAGAGAGAGAATATTCAGATTTTGAATATTTCAGGATAGAAAAATATCTCTTATAATTCAGATGAGTTCCCCTGAAACAAAAATTTAAAAAGAATTTTCCAATGTGCAATTGGAATTAATTGGAAAGAGGTATAAAGAACCTTAGCCTAAGAGTCTAGATTTTCATAAATCTTTAGACTATGGTCCAATTAAGGTTCCTATGGGCCAATAGCATCAATCCATGTGTAGGGAGGAGATAAATCCAAATTGTAAAAAGAAAATACCCAAAAATGAGTAAATGCTCACATGAGGTGAAGAGTTGAAAATGTACAAGGTTTATTAGTAAAAAAACTATGAGCAATATTAAAATGATTCCATTATGACTCATATGTAAGGAAGGAGAGTTCTTTAAAGGAGGTGCACATTTCACATAAGATGAAGAGTTGAAAATGTACAAGGTTTATTAGTAAATAAACACATATGTAAGGAAGGGGAGTTCTTTAAAGGAGGTGCATATTTCACATAAGATGAAGAGTTGAAAATGTACAAGGTTTATTAGTAAATAAACACATATGTAAGGAAGGGGAGTTCTTTAAAGGAGGTGCATATTTCACATAAGATGAAGAGTTGAAAATGTACAAGGTTTATTAGTAAAAAAACTATGACACATATGTAAGGAAGAGGAGTTCTTTAAAGGAGTTGCATATTTCACATAAGATGAAGAGTTGAAAATGTACAAGGTTTATTAGTAAAAAACTATGAGCAATAAAATTTTGACACATATGTAAGGAAGGGGAATTCTTTAAAGAAGGTACATATTTCACATGCTTGAATGAGTTTTAAACTCAAAAATAATGTGATATTTTTATCTCTCATCTCCCTTGAACCAAACCAAATCAAAATGGAACCAAACCAAATCAAAAAGTAACCAAACTAGGTCCAAATCTAGTCCAAATTCAACCAAACTGACTTGGAAAATTCTAGAATCAGTTTGTTTGGTTAGGAGCTCAAATTTTCCTATAAATAGAAGCCTCCCCTTGTTGAAAAAAATATAATGTCTTATGCATTGTTACTCTACTCCACCTAAGCCAAAATATAGTCTCTTATGCTTTGTTACTCTACTCCACCTAAGCTAAAATATATAGTGTCTTATGCCTTGTTACTCTACTCCACCTAATGCCAAATTAGCTAGTGTCTTATGCTTTGTTACTCTACTCCATCTAAGCCAAAATATATAGTGTCTTATGCTATGTTACTCCACCTAAGCCAAGAACTGTGAATTCTTTAATAATTCACTAGTTTTTGACACTTCTCTCTTTCTTCAATCCCCATTGGTGGCTCCATCAACATACTAAACCAATTGATTGGTTGGGGGCCTCTACCGTGAATAAAGAATCAAGCAAATCATAAGGTAAGTATATTGAATTTTTATGATTTCTCAATGATTCTCTCTTCTCAACCCCTCTCAAGCTTGAGAAGTTTAATTGGTATGGTTTTTTTTAAAAGCTATTGAAGTTAATTGGTGAATAGTAGTGAAGAGTTACATAATTTAATAAATGCTATAGAAGTTAATTTCCACTTATATTTAAATTCTAATGGTTTTTATAATTTCTCTCTCTCACTCAAGAAATGGTCATACTCATGACCCATTCTCAATCCAAATGAAGCTTTTCATAAAGCTTTTCCTTAATCCAAGATTAAGCTATGCTTGAGGCCAAATTAATGGCTTTTTGCTATGCTTTTAGTTTATGCACATTGATGATTCAATCCATTATGGATTGATGACCCAATGAGAGACCATTCTAATTGTTTTCCTAATGATCCAATTAGAGACCATTATGGATTGATGATCCAATTAGAGACCATTCTAATTATTTCTTTGATAATGAGCTTTATCCCTTAGAAAAAAAAAATTGAGATTTATCAGTCATAGTAGCGGAGCTATGGCAAAATTTTTATAGAAATTACGCATAAAATAAATTCATTCAAAGCATAAAAAGAGGACTTCCTACCATATTCTAGGAACTATCATCCTAGATTAATTAAAAGAATTTTATTATGCATGGAGATGTGGAAGTTTGCATGTAGATGTAGATGTATAGATGTAGATGTGGATGTGGAGGTGGATGGATGCATGTAGATGTAGATGTATAGATGTAGATGTGAATGGAGATGTGGATGTATGCATGTAGATGTAGATGTATAGATGTGGATGTGGATGTATACATGTAGATGTAGATGTATAGATGTAGATGTGGATGTGGAGGTAGATGGATACATGTAGATGTAGATGTATAGATGTAGATGGGAATGGAGATATGGATGTATGCATGTAGATGTAGATGTATAGATGTAGATGTGGATGTGGAGGTAGATGGATGCATGTAGATGTAGATGTATAGATGTAGATGGGAATGGAGATATGGATGTATGCATGTAGATGTAGATGTATAGATGTAGATGTGGATGTGGAGGTGGATGGATGCATGTAGATGTAGATGTATAGATGTAGATGTGAATGGAGATGTGGATGTATGCATGTAGATGTAGATGTATGGAGGTGAATGTGAATGTGGATGTGGATGTATGCATAGAGATGTAGATGTATGCATGTAGATGTGAATGTACGCATATAGATGTGGATGTATGGATGTGAATATACGATATGCGATGTGAGGGAATCTGAAGTGATGAGATAGAAATGATGTGATGGGATGAGTATACATATAAATGGAATATGGAATAAGTAATGTAGATTGATGAAGGATAATGTGGAAAAATGAAAGTTAAAATAGAAATTGTGTTGTAAACTGTTTGTAAATACTGTTTGTAAATGCTGTTTGTAAATGATTGTTTTATGTCAAGAATGCTGGGGGGAGCATTTTGACCGTCTTGTGATTAAAGTCGTGATGGTAAAGTTGCAACTGCTGACGGGGAGTCAATGAAGGACGTCTCGCGTAGCAAGGTCGGCCGAGGTCTTGACCAGCCTCGGTGCGATTAAAATGGTGAGCTTCCGGTACGGTGGATGAGGGGCCAAGGAAGCGGCCTATGCGTGAAGCGCTAGGTTACCTGCGAAGGATCCTAGAGGGTGCTGACCATACGGTGCTCGGGCTCTGGGTTGCCTAGGATACCCACGCGTGCGTCGAGGAAGATATTGGAACAGAGTTGGAGTTGTTTTCTGAAATCGAGCATGGATCTGGTTGATTGACCTTGCTGGTCTTCAATGGATGAGTCCATGGCTCCTTATATGGATCTGTTGGTTGATCTTGCTGATCTTCAACGAGAGTCCATCTTGTTAAGTGATTATATTGCCAAGTATTATGGGCTAGGAACTATCGAGACGGCTCCTGAGCGTTCTAGTTACCGATGATGCCATAGATACTCTGATGAAGGAATGATGGGAAATTAAGAATCAATTGGATAAATTGGAAGATGGTGATCAATGATACTATGGTTTTATTAAAGGATTGTTTTAAACGGGTTGAATCTGGTTGAAAAAAAAGGCAATTTCATATTGGGTGTGTGAGTGGTGTGACTAGTTTTATTTTGCATGAACATCCGGCTAGGGGGCCTTGGAACTCTTTTCCTTGGTACCCGGGACAAAACCTAACCAAATTCTTAATTGGATCCCATCACTACAGTGGTTGGGCGGTTGGCTAACCCATGGGATCGGATGGGGTTAGGCTGGACTGATGGATCCGTAAATCGAGACTCAAACTTTTGTTTTTACGATAGAAAAGAAAAAAAAAATCCCGGACAGTAACTGTTCTATGGATAGGAATCAACGGCTGTGCCTCTTGAATGGGGAAAAAAGCGTTGATCCCAATGATCCAAGTGCAAGTTTCTTCCTTGAACTGACTAAGTATCTTATAGATGTAATTGGATCATCTCGATCAGAAATGATCTTGACTACGTTAGAGTAAAAAGTTATCCTGGTGGAATCGCCCGTGCTTCCGGTTAAGAAAGTTTTTCCGGGTTCGGTTTTGGAACAACCGACGGATTAGTCTCTTATCCGGATATCCGTGGGCGAGGCCCCGAGTGTGGGACCCCTGTCCCGCGCGAGAAGCGCTACTTCCGCTGCCAGTACCCCGAATCCGTTGCTCGGTGGGAACAGGGATCTTACAGTTGGTATCAGAGCATTTGGTTAATAAAGATCAACTGAGAAGACAAATATGTCAAAAATTTATCAAGAAACACAAAAAGGTTATAATTGTGTGATATAATTCATACAATTTGATATTCAAACTGAAATTCATAATTTGGTAATTGGTTCTCCAGATAGAAGTACCGCGATTATATAGAATCCCTGACTTGCTTGAGGCGTAGACATGATATTATTTACCTTATAATTCCAAGGGCCGTGACTACGCGTATATCCCGAGAGTATACTGCAGCTCTTTACTGACAGTATATACGAGTAAATCTAAGACTTGAAATTATAAGCGTTAATGCTATCTAGATGATGATTTCGAATGTGATTGATATGATTTTTAATTCTGTTTGAGAATGAATGAATTGATTTGGATTCTGATTGAAAATGCTGATTGAAAAATGTTGATTTTTAAAAAATTAGTTGAAATATAATGAAACCACAATGAGGGGGAATGGGACGAGTCCTTGTGATGATATTCATAACTAGAATGATGATAACGAATTCAGCAAATCACTATGAGATTAGTGGGTTGTGCTGTCAGATTGCTACTGTTAATACTTGACCGGTAGATCAAGTTAAGGGATGTCAAATTGAGAACTTGCTTAACTGAAATTTCCTTGGAGGAATGTTCCGAAGGAAACTTTTCGGTCTAATGGACCATTATCATGTTAAAGATATGAATGATAAGATCTGAATGAATTGTTATTTAATTATGAGTTCTATATAAGGGATATTTATCCCAGTGTTCTGTTGGGTTGACCAGAATATAAGCAACCCCAGAATAAAAATTGGATCTTAAGAAAAAGAGTTATCCTCTACCTTGCGAGATGAGGACATCTCGCACTTTTTTAAGTGGGGTAGAATGTAAAATTTCTCCCCAATTATTGAAGTATTCAAAAGTAAGAATCTCCCTTCCGATCTTATAACTATTCTCTCTCTAATATATAAATTTTGACAGAATCATGAGACGAGGAAACCGTAGCCGTCAGCAGCTAGACCCTGTCTCTGAAGATAACGAACTTGACCCTGATGTTCGCAAGGCTCTTCATAGGACTCAGCCAGGACCCTTCAAAGGAGAAGGGGAGAACCTGGGTGAGGCTGTGGAGAAATGGGTGGAAGCCATGGAAGAGTATTTTGACGTCACAGGTTATAATGAGTTGAGCAAAATGGCTCTTGGCCGGTTGAAAATAGTGGAAACAGCCAGGGTAGCATGGAGGAACCATTGTGACACCAATCGTCTGGACAGAAATACTCAATCCTGGAATGATCTAAAAACCTATCTAAGAAAGAGATTTTGCCCTCCTGGATTTTTAGAAACCAAAATGAACGAATTCCTAGAACTAAAGCAGGAGAGCAAATCCATCGAGGAATATCACCAGGCCTTTGCCCTTCTGCTCAAATATTCACCACCTCTTGACGAAGAACAGCTCATGGCCAGGTTCATTCGGGGAATGAACGAACCCTTAGACACACTGGTCAAAAATGCCAAACCAGTGTCCATGGCTGAAGCAGTAAAAATGGCAAAGGATTTTGCCAAAGCCTTTGTAGTAAAGGTCCCGCCAAAGCCTGCACCCTCTAACTTTAAAAGATTCCAAGCCCAGGAAGGTACTTCAAACTTTCCACCCCCAAAGAGGCAGCAAGGACCGGTTCAGAATCAAGATGCAGAAAGATTCCAAAGTGAAGGAAGACCCTTCTCCCAGAATACTTTCTCAAGAGGACCACCTATTTTAAGGATTCAGAACGATGAACTCAGAAGCGAGAACCGGTGTTTTGGATGCCAAGGTTTTGGTCATCAGTTAAAAGACTGCCCAACTCCTGCCATGTCAAGGGGACAGGGAAGTCTAGGAACCCGAATTCAGAGACCAATCCCTTCATACCAGTCTCGCCCAAGCCAGGATAACCCCAGAAGAACTCCAAATCAACCATCTGCCTCTACCCAGAGTAACCTCAGAACTCCTTTCCAGAATAGGGGCAACCAAAGAGAAAGAATTCCACCTCAGACTGCAGCAGCCAGAGCAGTCACAATTGCAGAAGAAGTAGAAGAGGAAAGAAGGGCAGATCCCTACTGCAATTGAAAAAAAAAAAAAAAAAACCAAGGGCTTAACCGACAATTCTCAAGTCATCCATAATCCAGCAGAATACCAGGGAAAAATCGACCGTCCACTTCCAAGGCGTAACGTTGAATGTGATTGAAGAAGAAAAAGATGATGAAAGAGAGCATACTCCACCTGCGAGATGAGGACATCTCGCGTTTTTTAAGTGGGGTAGAATGTAAGATTCCTCTCCCAACCCCTTTTTGATGTCTAGTATATTCCCCTGTAATCAATTCCTTTTCTGACATATAAGAAATCTTGTTTGTGACTGTTTTAACCTAGAGAGAGAAAATATTCTAGAGAGAGAATATTCAGATTTTGAATATTTCAGGATAGAAAAATATCTCTTATAATTCAGATGAGTTCCCCTGAAACAAAAATTTAAAAAGAATTTTCCAATGTGCAATTGGAATTAATTGGAAAGAGGTATAAAGAACCTTAGCCTAAGAGTCTAGATTTTCATAAATCTTTAGACTATGGTCCAATTAAGGTTCCTATGGGCCAATAGCATCAATCCATGTGTAGGGAGGAGATAAATCCAAATTGTAAAAAGAAAATACCCAAAAATGAGTAAATGCTCACATGAGGTGAAGAGTTGAAAATGTACAAGGTTTATTAGTAAAAAAACTATGAGCAATATTAAAATGATTCCATTATGACTCATATGTAAGGAAGGAGAGTTCTTTAAAGGAGGTGCACATTTCACATAAGATGAAGAGTTGAAAATGTACAAGGTTTATTAGTAAATAAACACATATGTAAGGAAGGGGAGTTCTTTAAAGGAGGTGCATATTTCACATAAGATGAAGAGTTGAAAATGTACAAGGTTTATTAGTAAATAAACACATATGTAAGGAAGGGGAGTTCTTTAAAGGAGGTGCATATTTCACATAAGATGAAGAGTTGAAAATGTACAAGGTTTATTAGTAAAAAAACTATGACACATATGTAAGGAAGAGGAGTTCTTTAAAGGAGTTGCATATTTCACATAAGATGAAGAGTTGAAAATGTACAAGGTTTATTAGTAAAAAACTATGAGCAATAAAATTTTGACACATATGTAAGGAAGGGGAATTCTTTAAAGAAGGTACATATTTCACATGCTTGAATGAGTTTTAAACTCAAAAATAATGTGATATTTTTATCTCTCATCTCCCTTGAACCAAACCAAATCAAAATGGAACCAAACCAAATCAAAAAGTAACCAAACTAGGTCCAAATCTAGTCCAAATTCAACCAAACTGACTTGGAAAATTCTAGAATCAGTTTGTTTGGTTAGGAGCTCAAATTTTCCTATAAATAGAAGCCTCCCCTTGTTGAAAAAAATATAATGTCTTATGCATTGTTACTCTACTCCACCTAAGCCAAAATATAGTCTCTTATGCTTTGTTACTCTACTCCACCTAAGCTAAAATATATAGTGTCTTATGCCTTGTTACTCTACTCCACCTAATGCCAAATTAGCTAGTGTCTTATGCTTTGTTACTCTACTCCATCTAAGCCAAAATATATAGTGTCTTATGCTATGTTACTCCACCTAAGCCAAGAACTGTGAATTCTTTAATAATTCACTAGTTTTTGACACTTCTCTCTTTCTTCAATCCCCATTGGTGGCTCCATCAACATACTAAACCAATTGATTGGTTGGGGGCCTCTACCGTGAATAAAGAATCAAGCAAATCATAAGGTAAGTATATTGAATTTTTATGATTTCTCAATGATTCTCTCTTCTCAACCCCTCTCAAGCTTGAGAAGTTTAATTGGTATGGTTTTTTTTAAAAGCTATTGAAGTTAATTGGTGAATAGTAGTGAAGAGTTACATAATTTAATAAATGCTATAGAAGTTAATTTCCACTTATATTTAAATTCTAATGGTTTTTATAATTTCTCTCTCTCACTCAAGAAATGGTCATACTCATGACCCATTCTCAATCCAAATGAAGCTTTTCATAAAGCTTTTCCTTAATCCAAGATTAAGCTATGCTTGAGGCCAAATTAATGGCTTTTTGCTATGCTTTTAGTTTATGCACATTGATGATTCAATCCATTATGGATTGATGACCCAATGAGAGACCATTCTAATTGTTTTCCTAATGATCCAATTAGAGACCATTATGGATTGATGATCCAATTAGAGACCATTCTAATTATTTCTTTGATAATGAGCTTTATCCCTTAGAAAAAAAAAATTGAGATTTATCAGTCATAGTAGCGGAGCTATGGCAAAATTTTTATAGAAATTACGCATAAAATAAATTCATTCAAAGCATAAAAAGAGGACTTCCTACCATATTCTAGGAACTATCATCCTAGATTAATTAAAAGAATTTTATTATGCATGGAGATGTGGAAGTTTGCATGTAGATGTAGATGTATAGATGTAGATGTGGATGTGGAGGTGGATGGATGCATGTAGATGTAGATGTATAGATGTAGATGTGAATGGAGATGTGGATGTATGCATGTAGATGTAGATGTATAGATGTGGATGTGGATGTATACATGTAGATGTAGATGTATAGATGTAGATGTGGATGTGGAGGTAGATGGATACATGTAGATGTAGATGTATAGATGTAGATGGGAATGGAGATATGGATGTATGCATGTAGATGTAGATGTATAGATGTAGATGTGGATGTGGAGGTAGATGGATGCATGTAGATGTAGATGTATAGATGTAGATGGGAATGGAGATATGGATGTATGCATGTAGATGTAGATGTATAGATGTAGATGTGGATGTGGAGGTGGATGGATGCATGTAGATGTAGATGTATAGATGTAGATGTGAATGGAGATGTGGATGTATGCATGTAGATGTAGATGTATGGAGGTGAATGTGAATGTGGATGTGGATGTATGCATAGAGATGTAGATGTATGCATGTAGATGTGAATGTACGCATATAGATGTGGATGTATGGATGTGAATATACGATATGCGATGTGAGGGAATCTGAAGTGATGAGATAGAAATGATGTGATGGGATGAGTATACATATAAATGGAATATGGAATAAGTAATGTAGATTGATGAAGGATAATGTGGAAAAATGAAAGTTAAAATAGAAATTGTGTTGTAAACTGTTTGTAAATACTGTTTGTAAATGCTGTTTGTAAATGATTGTTTTATGTCAAGAATGCTGGGGGGAGCATTTTGACCGTCTTGTGATTAAAGTCGTGATGGTAAAGTTGCAACTGCTGACGGGGAGTCAATGAAGGACGTCTCGCGTAGCAAGGTCGGCCGAGGTCTTGACCAGCCTCGGTGCGATTAAAATGGTGAGCTTCCGGTACGGTGGATGAGGGGCCAAGGAAGCGGCCTATGCGTGAAGCGCTAGGTTACCTGCGAAGGATCCTAGAGGGTGCTGACCATACGGTGCTCGGGCTCTGGGTTGCCTAGGATACCCACGCGTGCGTCGAGGAAGATATTGGAACAGAGTTGGAGTTGTTTTCTGAAATCGAGCATGGATCTGGTTGATTGACCTTGCTGGTCTTCAATGGATGAGTCCATGGCTCCTTATATGGATCTGTTGGTTGATCTTGCTGATCTTCAACGAGAGTCCATCTTGTTAAGTGATTATATTGCCAAGTATTATGGGCTAGGAACTATCGAGACGGCTCCTGAGCGTTCTAGTTACCGATGATGCCATAGATACTCTGATGAAGGAATGATGGGAAATTAAGAATCAATTGGATAAATTGGAAGATGGTGATCAATGATACTATGGTTTTATTAAAGGATTGTTTTAAACGGGTTGAATCTGGTTGAAAAAAAAGGCAATTTCATATTGGGTGTGTGAGTGGTGTGACTAGTTTTATTTTGCATGAACATCCGGCTAGGGGGCCTTGGAACTCTTTTCCTTGGTACCCGGGACAAAACCTAACCAAATTCTTAATTGGATCCCATCACTACAGTGGTTGGGCGGTTGGCTAACCCATGGGATCGGATGGGGTTAGGCTGGACTGATGGATCCGTAAATCGAGACTCAAACTTTTGTTTTTACGATAGAAAAGAAAAAAAAAATCCCGGACAGTAACTGTTCTATGGATAGGAATCAACGGCTGTGCCTCTTGAATGGGGAAAAAAGCGTTGATCCCAATGATCCAAGTGCAAGTTTCTTCCTTGAACTGACTAAGTATCTTATAGATGTAATTGGATCATCTCGATCAGAAATGATCTTGACTACGTTAGAGTAAAAAGTTATCCTGGTGGAATCGCCCGTGCTTCCGGTTAAGAAAGTTTTTCCGGGTTCGGTTTTGGAACAACCGACGGATTAGTCTCTTATCCGGATATCCGTGGGCGAGGCCCCGAGTGTGGGACCCCTGTCCCGCGCGAGAAGCGCTACTTCCGCTGCCAGTACCCCGAATCCGTTGCTCGGTGGGAACAGGGATCTTACATAAAGTGCACGCATTGAGAGGGCAAAAGTCCACACACACACGCCATCTTCCACCCTTTTTGGGAGTGACTACAACTGGGGAAATCCACTCTGAATTCTCTACTGGAAAAATAAATCCACCTTCAAGCAAATTAGTTACCTCATTCTTAAGCACCTCCGCTTGCACTACTCCCAAACGCCTTAGCCGTTGTACCACTGGCTTACTTTGGGCCTTGAGATCAATCTTGTGCTCTACTAGGGTAACTTGGCATACTTGTGAGTAGTTGTTTGCAAAAAGATTAGGAAATCCATCCAACATTTTTAAGTAATTCTCCCTTTCAGTACCTGCCATGGACTCATCAAGAAGAAGTTCATTCTGTTGGTGAAGACTAGTGAGGTCCACATCTCCTTTCTTACACATGGTTGAAGAAGCTTCCCCTTCCAAGACTCCATTGTCTTCAACATCCCCTCGATCCCTTCCCAGGGAGGAAATACCAAATGCAACTCCCTCCACCTCCCCTTCTGAGATGGAATCCTCGGAGCTACCACTTGTCTCCTCTTTATCGGATCACTCTAACTCTGAACTTTCGGAAGTTGAAGGTTCACCTCTTACCACTTTCTTGCGATGATTCTTGATGTTGTAGTGGACCTTCTTATTCTTACCTTCTTGTAGAATAAGATCACTTGTCTCCCACTTTTGAATTGCCTTCAATTGGCGAAGCCATGGCCTACCTAATATCAATGGGTAAGCCCTAGCATCAGGCTTTGTAGGAATGACCTGGAAAGTTGTAGGCACAGAAATACCACATACATCCACTCCCAAATTCCTAATAATTCCTAAGGTTTTCACCCTAGTATTATCAACAAGTTTGATGCGATAGGGAGAGTTAGTAGAAGACAACTTTAAATCGGTATCTTTCATTGTTTTTTCACTCATGACATTGATTGGCATACCTCTATCAATGTATGCATTAGAAATTGTTTGCCTCTCAATGATGACATCAATCACAGGCACATCATCTCCTACATCAATATCCACCTTTTGAGTTCATAGGAGTCCCATTATCCCTCTTCTTCTTTTTCTTAGATTCCCTTGTGCTAGCCAGCTTACCCCATTCCTTTTCTGAGCTTCGGAGAGAGAGTGCCAAAAGCTGCCCAAATGTGATTTGTGCCATTTTCTCCCTAAGATCTGTTAAGAGGTCATAACTAAGAGATCCTTGTCCAAGAGGAAAGTCAGATTGTCCAATTTTTCTCCTAGATGACTTCTTCTTCTTCTTATTTTTCTCTTCTTCAGATTTATCTTCTTGTTCTTCTTCTTCTTGGCTCCTAGTTTTACGACCCCTTTTTGCCATTAATGGCATCAATGTTTCCTCTTCTTCTTCTGAGCATGTTTCCTCTAAAAGTGCTAAACTTTTATCCTCTCTTTTCCTCAATTTTGGACACTCAATGCGATAGTGCCCCTTCTCTTGACATTCATAGCATGTGACACTACTTCTATCCCTAGGTTTATCCTCAACTCGTGGAACCCTAGGTGGCCTTGCGTTGACTAAGTGTAACTTCAAATCAGCAAATTCTGCCATAAGTTGTGCAATGTTATGATCCAAGGATGGAGCTTGTACTTGAGATGTTGAGGCTATCTCTACTCGTGTGGTGGGGTCGTCACACTCGGAGAAGATTGGAATGTGGACTCAATATGAAGAGTGGCCTCCTTCTTCAAAGCAATACGAAAAGCCTCTTTAAAATTAGTGGGATCTTTGCTAAGAACTTTTCCATGCAAGCGGGGATCCAAAGCCATGATAAATTTGCTATTCTTAAGGTGCTCCATTGCTAAAGAACTCTGTGAATCTCCCATAGAAGGTGGAAAAGAAGCAATAACATGTAAAACAGCTTGTTGATATTTGATGAACAAGGCTTCATACCTCACTGAAAAGGCAGAAACTGTCTCTCCTTCCTTTTGGAAAAATCTGATCCAATTGCAATAGTAAAGCTTTTGGTGACTCCACTGTCCCAAATCTCTCCTTCATTGCTTTGGTCAAACTTTCCCAATCATTCTTGGACTCCTCTAGCAAAGCCTCATGCCAAGCTAAGGCCACACCCTCCAAGAAATCTGGAAGTATTTTTGCCCTCTCCTTCATAGACCAACATGTCAAGCAGCATGCTTGGTTAAACTCTCGGAGATAACTCCCCGGGTCTTCTCTTTCCGATCCTTGGAACACCAGAATGTTGAACATCTTGCACCAAAAGATGAGTAGCACAACAAGGGAAATTTACTTATTTCAAAATAACTTTTCTTTACTCATGCGGGGCCTTGAGGTTAAAATAGAATAATTCTAAGTAAAACCTGCCCGTCAACTCCACCAAAAAGATGTGACACAAAGTTGGGGTTTTGACTTCGGTCACTTCTTAGAATCAAAACACACTTGTATGAAACTTCACAGCCTCCTCACCTCCCTTTCTCTCCCTAGGTTAAGATAAAGATAAACACATCAAAGGTGAGATCATAATTCATGGAAGGAAAGATGAAAGGTTCAGGAGAAGCAAGAATTTTTGCCAGTCTGGCAGCTCCAAACAAGAGGGCAATTCTTTGTTGGAAGAAAATCTTCCGACTCAGGATTATGTGAACGGAAACATACGAGGAATGTTGGTAAGGTTCATCCGTTCGAATTGGGCAATTTGGACGGAACATCTTAAAGTAAAAGGATATAGCAATCACTTACAAGAGGATAAGATACATGGGATTTGCTTTTTGATAAGAGATTAAGAGGAATTAATCATTATTAAGAAGAAATAATGGCCAAAAGTCTATAAAAACAGAGATACACAGAGGATTGCAGTTTTAAATCCATATAGACTGTACAAAAAGAGGACTACATAGGTACGTAGAGCTTGAAGAGAGCTTCGCGTCTATATAAAAACTTTCAAACGGGCAACCGAGCGAAAAGTTATGAGCATTTTACTACAAGACTATAAAACTACCAAAATTTGCCTAAAAGTTAGCAACTTTGGGAGAAATTCTGATCATCAATGAAGTAAAGGATTAAGAAATTAGTTACATGAGTGGAAAGAGCATATAAAGAGCTTCCTAGACATATGATCAATTTTAGAAACTAATACCCGAGTGATAAGTAATTAGCGGTTGAAATTTGGGTATTAGACCACAAAACTGCACTTCCCTCTCTTTGCATGAAACCTCAATTTTCACATAGCCTCTTGCATTTAATCTCCTTCATGATTCAAGCTAGAGGGTAAGGGTTAACATTGCTCAGCGGACAATTGTAAAGATTTACCTATGGTCCCCAAAGTCTTTTCGCATGCTCATTACTGCGCTAAAACCATTGGTACCTCCAAAGGAGGGTAGCAATAAGGCAAGGGCTACCTTGAGATGTCACAGGCCCACCAAGATAATAACTCCTTATCCCACTTATCATGAATCATCAAAGAGGTCCAAAATTGGGTTAAGCATGAGGAGCTAATGCTAAATGAGACATTCACATGTAAAGAGAGTGTTTGAATAAGGGTTTGAAGATAAGAGAATGGCAATGACACAAAATGCTCAATTGAGGAGGCTTCATTCATTGATTTGAAAGGGAGAGGAGGGCTCCTTTTGTAGGTGGAGAATCACCCTCTCTTCCATTGTTACAAATTACAACATAAAAATGAAGTGAGAAGATTGTGTATTTTTAGGAAGACCTACATACAACATGCATTCAAACGGTATTAAAAAATACCGTTTTCTGTGAATTTTAGCTTAATAAAATGACTCCTTTTTCTTTATAAATTTATGGTTTTTTTAATTCCATTTAAAATCCCTTATGTAAGTAGATTTTTGTAAATGTTTCTCAAAATCTTGGTTAAAAAAACCCCTCCGAATGATCACACGTATTAGACTTAAACAGTTTTAAGTGAACCCCTAAAGGTTGCCCCTCTGTTAGGAGTCTTTGGTTTTAGCGATAGAAATCACACTTAGAAATACCTCATGGCACTTGTGTCCTCCTCGTGTCTATGTAGGGGATTTGTTGTATATTAGATATCATTGAAGGTAGCGGGTGGACCCTTTGGGAACTGTAGAGATGAATATGAACATGATGATGTGATTAATTGAAGAGAAGATTATCAAACTTTATATATAAGTATATTTATCCTTCTATGTTAATTTTTATAAGAAATAAATTATGTTGTCTCATTTTTATTTGAGGACAGGATGCTTTCCGGGACGTATGTGAGGCCTTTTTTTGTTATAAACTTGAGACAAAAGATATATTTTGTAAGGTTTACTATAAATAGATATATTTTAAAATATATCTCCCCTAAAGTCAAATTACAAATTTAGGTGATAAAAATCATATTCAAAGTACTTTTACATATTTAGAGGTCGTGCATACTAAAAAATAGAAAAGGCATGAGTTTTCAAAGATGTGTCTTTGGTTATTTATGGATGTTTTTCACTACAAGGGAATGATGGATTACTAGTGATAGTTTAAGTGATGGTACTCCATAGCAAAAGGCATATCGTATAGCACCGGTATATGTGCCGATATATAAGCGTCGGTATATGTGCCAATATAAGCACCAATATATGTGCCAGTATACATGTTGGTAAACTGGCAAAAAGATAAAAATTCTTGCTTTTTTATAAACCCAAAAATATTGAAGTATGGTCATATTTATAGTTAAAAATACCATATTTGGCCTATTTAAGCTCATATATGATATTTAAAATATGTAATTCAATGTAGAAAATAAAAATATCATTAGATTTTGCCCCTCAGAGGGATGTCTGCACACTAGGGTAGGCTTATTCACTGCACTAGCCTGGGCCCTCAGAACTAGACAGCATCATAATCTCTCGCCTCAATCGGCAAACCTTATTCTCCCAATGGTATGAGGGATACCTTGGGCCATTCTCGGGCTTTGCTCTAACGACGCCGCCCGGCTACACAACTACGGAACGGAGTTAGCGTTGAAGCCAGGAAAAAATTACACTCTTTAAAGATAATAATTTCAATACAATTCATTGAATACAACATCACTCAATTCGTAGCTTCATACAATTTTATGTCATTATTTTAAAAGGAAAAGATACACATTTATTAACACTAATATTTAAAAAAACTCTTCTTTTAAAAGATAACCAAGCTAACCTGGCCACCATTTCCTTGAGGAGCTTGTAAAGGGAGGGTTGGGGCCGTATCGGGAGCATCTTCTCTAATCTCGTTGTTATTGCGCGCTCCTCCTGAGGCAATATTTTGATGTTTTTGGAAAGGTGCCATCTTGGACGTCGTCTTGTAGGGCTCGTTGTCGCGGTCGAAACGCTCCAGTCAGATCTCAATTCTGAGATCGTTTGCTCACCGTATGAGCAAAAGACCATAGCGCATGAACCCTCTCTTAAGGCTAAAACCTCTTACTAAAGTCCACGCAAATGGGGGGGGGGGGGATTGTGAGATGTCCTTAACACAAAAACGTTTTGCTAAAGGGGAGAAGGGCTGAGGACTGCTATAAGTCTCTTCACACACGGCCGGGGGGGGGGGGGGGGGGGGGGGGGGATGGCGGGGAGTGGGGGGGGGGGGAGAAGAGTTAAGGACACTGCCTCCTAGCAAGAGGGGGATAGAGGAAAATTGCCTTATCTGAAAAGTGGCAAATGAGGGGGTGTGAGAGGGGTGACTGCAAGGGGTGGCTGTACTATAGCAAGTACATTGCACAGGGACGTACGGCGGTATGGACGGCGGCACAACAGAGCATAAGCTACGCAAAAATGCGTGTTGCCCATGGAGCACCTTGGGGGTTTATATAACTGTGGGGTACAGGTAGTACGGGCGCTGCGCAAAGCACGCATGTACCTTATCTGGTCTGGGCCAGCATGGGTGTCCACGTAGCGGTACGTGTGGACCACACAGTGGGTGGCCGTCCTTTGGTTCTTGTGCGGCCATCGTACGAGCACCCTGGTAAGTGTGTATGGTCTAAATTTTGGGGCGGGGTCCCCAAATTTGGGACGTCGGCGTCGATTTTTGCATGCCGGACCGCCCCGGGGGTAATTTTTTTTTTGTCCGGGAGGTTCTCTTGGTCGTTGGGGTGCAGACCGTTCGTCAATCGGATGCCCGGTCGTGCATTTATTAAGGTTTAAAAGTCGTCGCTTTTTAACTAAAATGACTGAAATTTGCGTATAAGCTTGATCCGGTGTCCGTTTTGGATGCTGTAAAATCCTATATTAGGATAAAATCGCACGCAAATTCCAAATTTGGGCTCAAAATTTGAAGATTCTAAGTAGAAATGACTCATGTAATAAAATCATTGATTTTTATACCATAAAAACTCATAAATTTATCTATTACATGGACATTTCTTTATTAGTGAAGATGGGTATGTTACATCCTTCCCCCCTTAAAGAAATCGAGATGTCCTCATCTCGTCATGAATTGGAGATAATCCTTTAAGAGTGTAGCTTCATCTTCCCAAGTTGCATCCTCTTCAGGGTAATCTTTCCAATGTACTAGATGTTCTACAAGAGTTCTATTTCAAAGTTGCCTTTCCCTAGAATCTATGATGCTACTGGGCTGTAATTCAAGGACTCCTTGAGTAGGGATTACAACTTGTTCATCATCAAGAATATGATCGAGACTGGGTACATAAGGTTTTAACAAACTTACATGAAATACATTGTGGACTTTGATATGGGCTGGGAGTTGGAGTTTATAAGCACTTTTACCTAGACACTTGATAACTGTATAGGGGCCACAATACCTAGGGCTAAGCTTCTTATATTTCCCAAGTGATAGAGAACTTCGTTTGGGTCGCACTCGTCGTAGAAGAACTTTGTCTCCTTCCTTGAAGATCCTTTCAGACCTCTTGGTGTCAGCATAATGTTTTTGTTGATCTTGGGCAGCTTTAATATCATTTTGGATTGCTTTGGTTTGTTTCTCCATCTCTTCGATCATTTTCTTGGATGCCTCAACTCTTATGGTCGGATCAGAGAAATTTAGAGGAGACAAGCATTCTTGCCCATAGAGTGCTTTGAATGGTGACATGCCTATGCTATGATGATAAGATGCATTGTAGGCAAATTCTACCAGAGGAAGGTATTGAATCCACCTTCTTGGTTCTCGTCCACAATATGCTATGAGAATGTCTTCAATTACTTGATTGACTCTCTCAGTCTGGCCATCGGTCTCTGGATGATAAGCTGTGCTAAAGCAAATTTGAGTTCCTAGGGCTTGAAATAAGGACTGCCAGAACTTTGAAGTTAAGTCAGAATCCCGGTCGCTTACTATCCTTTTTGGGAGACCATGAAGTTTGAGGACTTCCTTGATGAATATTCGAGCAACATCAGAAGCTTTGAAGGTCTTCTTTGCTAGTATAAAGTGAGCTACTTTGGTAAGTAAGTCCACTACTACCAGAATGGAGTCATATCCTCCTTGAACAGTGGGGAGACTTGTGACAAAATCCATACTAATGCACTCCCACTTCATTTGGGGAATATCCAAGGGTTGAAGTTTCCCAGGCATCTTGACCCTTTCAGCTTTGATCCTTTGGCATGAGAGATATTGCTTCAAGTACCGAAGGACATCATTTTTCAAGCCTGCCCAATGAAAGCTCCTTCTTACGGCATTTAATGTTTTTGCATAGCCTGGGTGTCCTGCAGCAGAAGCAGGACTATCATGAGCTTCATGGAGGATTAGTTTCTTTAACACTAGTTCTGTAATTGGACACTTAAGTGTCCTAAGACACTAAAGTGTCCTGAAAAGTTCTTGAATTTTTGTGGGCAATCTATTAAGAGTTTTGAAATGCTTAACATCCACAGATGTTCCTCAAGACCCAAAAAATCCTTGAGATTTTTTAAATTGTACTTTTCTTAGTTTTTGCAAGGCAATATTTTAATTTTCTTAGACACATGCTGATAAAATGCATGATTTTTGCTGTTTTCAAAATAGTAGTAATTTGGACATAACTTTTAGAAGGGACATAGTTTGATCATGAAACTTGGCTTGATGGAAAGCCCATGATGTAAACTAAATCCTGGAATCATCAAACGAGAATTATTGGATAAATTTTTGACTCGCTAATATTGAAATGATGTTTTTTATACAGGTGGAGCATGAATTTTTCTCCTTCCATATGTAAGCTAATAATGTAAAACTTGAGGTCCACCCATGTTATATAGGGTAAATACTACTTTGTTTTGAATTTTCCAAAACTTTAGAGCCACTTTTTGGGCCTCTTCTCATACATGGTCTTTTGCGCAACCTGTTTTTAATACATAAAATGTCTAATTATGAGCCTAATTTTGATTTTCATCAAAGGGGAAAGCTGTGTAAGTGCATTATTTGTTGTAACTATAGGTGTAGACTACTTGTGCAAGCATAGTTATGATTAGTTTTTGATAAAAGTTGATCAAATTTTGCATTTTTATTTTTTACAATTTTTTTAGAACTAGGCGATAAGAACCTACTTAAGTGGAGGCTAAGTTAGTGTCATACACATCAAATTATGGCTTATTTATCTCATCTCAAGCATGAAAACCAATAATCAACGTTCTCATTGATAGGGCTACATTATTTTTTAGTGGCGTAATTGAGTTTTGATAATACGCGTTACTTTTGCTGATTTTATGCAACTTTTTTGGAAAAAATTCTAGGAAAGGAAAATGATTTTTTTGGTGAACTTCTACCTCCTTGGACTGATGTATGCTATCAAAATATCTTGGAAAAAATGCTATTGATATCATTGGATTTTTTTTTTGAGAGAACGATGCTTGCATATTTGGAAAAATCATGAAAAATGTTCATTTTCAAGACATGCTACTTTGTTGCTTATGTACTTCCAAATAAAAAGGCATTTTATATGTTTAGCATTTTTTACATAAGCATAGGGTCATGTTCTACATGTCCAATGAAGCATTTTGGTTCTTAAAGCCTACATTAGGAGTTTGATTTTTTTTCGCAACCCCCAAAAAAGGACACTTAAGTGTCATGTTTTGGTACCAAACTAGTGTTAAAGTAGGATCCTTAGGGATACATAGCCTGTGATTGAAGTAGAGGCTTCCTTCATGAGTGGAGTATCCCTTGATTAGATTCTTCTCTTTCTCTGAATTTCCCCCTTCTTCTACTAACTTCATCATCCTCAGATAATCTGGATCATGAGATGAGACTTCTTCCACCTTGACCAGTATGGGATTATTTGGCATTGAAGAAAGATTTGTGGCTAAGTGCATCTGCTACCACATTATTTTTCCCAGGGTAGAATTTGATGTCGAAGACATATTCTTGTAGAATTTCAATCCATCTCCTTTGCTGCATGTTAAGGTTAGGCTGGGTGAAGATCCACTTTAGACTTTTGTGGTCAGTTACAAGTTGGAATTTACCCCCGAAGAGATAATGTCTCCATAATTTGAGGCAATGAACAACTGCTAAGAGCTCCAAATCATGGGTGGTATAATTTGCTTCATATTGCTTTAGCTTGCGGGAAGTATAAGTAAGTGGTCTTCCTTCTTGGCCTAAGACACCACCAAGTGCTAGACTACTGGCATCAGTAATAATGACTTCAAATTCCTTGGTGAAATCAAGAAGTTTCAGGACTGGGGCAGAAGTAATAATGACCTTGAGCTGATCAAAACTGTTTTGATGGATTGGCAGCCACACTATTTTGCAATCCTTCTTAAGAAGATCCGTCAAAGGTGCAGCTACCAAGGCATAATCTTTGATAAAAATCCTATACCATCCCGTGATTCCCAAAAACCCACAAACTTCACGAACTGATTTAGGGGATGGCCACTCCAGAATATCTTTGACCTTGGCGGGGTCTACTAAAATGCCATCTTTAGAGACAATGAACCCAAGATACTCAATTTGATGAGTAAAGAAGGTACATTTGCTCTTCTTGGCATAGAGTTTGTGTCTGTGCAACAATTGCAAAACTCTACGCACATGCTCCTCATGCTCTTCCATTGATTTGGAGTAGATTAAGATGTCATCAAAGAAAACAAGCACAAAATCATCCAAGTAAGGACGTAATATATCTTGCATTAGGCGGTTGAAGGTTGCAAGAGCATTGGTTAACCCGAATGACATTACAGTAAACTCATAGTGGCCATAACGGGTATTGAAGGCTGTCTTGGGTATATCTGCTTCCTTGACTTTGATCTGATAGTAACCAGACCTCAAATCTATTTTTTAGAAGACTTTGGTCCCATGAAGCCTGTCAAGAAGTTCGTCGATGCGAGGGATAGGATACTTATTCTTGACAGTGACTTGATTAAGCCCTCGATAATCTATGCAAAGGCAGAGAGTTCCGTCCTTCTTTTTTTGGAAAAGGACAGGTGCCCCCCAAGGAGAGCTATTGGGACGTACGAATCCTTTCTCAATGAGTTGGGAAAGTTGCTCTCTTTAAGTTCAATGGCTTCAGGAAGGGACATTTTATAGGGCATTTTTGAGATGGGTTGAGCCCCTAGGGATCACCTCGATTTCATGATCGACTTCTCGAGGAGGCGGTAGCCCTGTAAGCTCATCAGGGAAGATGTCAGAGAATTCTTGGAGCCAAGAGGGTTTTTGTCTCCTTACTAGGTTCAATGGTTTTGTTGAGCTTGACTAAGAAAACTTGCTGACCCTTACATGTTTCCTTGAGAAGATGTTTTGCCTTGACTACCCTAGATTTAGGTTTTCCTGTTATCCCCTGAACGGATATTACTTGTTGACCCTTACATGTTCTCTTGAGAAGATGTTTTGCCTTGACTACCCTAGATTTAGGTTTTCCTGTTATCCCCTGAACGGATATTACTTGGCCATGCTCATTTTCAAAAGTGATACTCCCCTGGTTACAATGAATGCTAGCTTTGTTTGCAATTAACCAATCCATCCCAAGGATTCCATCATAAATTCCTAATGGCAAGACTCTAAAGTGGCCATGAGTTCGCTCATTACCCAGCTCAAAATCAAGGTTTCCTATAGAGTGGCGAGATACTACTTCTTTCCCATTGGCTAACTCTACAGTCATTCTTCTAGCTGTTTTTTGACCCAAGTTTAATTTTTGCAAACACCTAGGAGAAAGAAATGAATGGGTACTGCCACAATCAATCAAAAGCTGAAATGGCTTACTGTGATGAGTGGCTGGGTTTTGGATTACACCAAATTGTTTATTCGGACCTTGGTGTTCTACTGCCGCATGGACGGTGGCGCACTCTTCTTCATCCATTTCCAAGGTCGGTTCTTCACTTATAATACAGGCGGTCCTAGCAACTGCTCCTCTGCGGCCTCTGCCATGCCCACCGCCTCTTGCACCTTGGTGGATAGGGGTTCCATGGCCTTGATTTCCTCTGCCACCTTAGGGAAATGATGTTGCCATCTTGGGACAGTTGGCCCTAAAGTGTCCCAGCTCATTGCACTCAAAACACAGAGGGCCTTCTCTAGAAGAAGCAGCATATGAGCGGGGGACAAAAGAGTTGCCTTGTCTCCCTCTGTTGTAGTAGGGGAAATTCTATAGGGGTTTCTTATAGGGTTGATCTTTAGGATTTGCCTCAGGGTAAGATCTCTTTTGATGCTTAGGTTTGTCAGTCCTCATTTCTTTCACAAGGGGCTTTGCTTATATGAGAGCATCCTGTAATGTGCCTGGCCTCATTGCTTCAAGGTGGGAATCTAAGGGTTCATTTAACCCTTGGCAGAAACGAGCCACTTGCTGGGAAGTAGTCATAGCTGGGGCATACTTCTGAAGAGTGATAAATTTGGAATAGTAGTCCTCAAGAGTTAAGCTGCACTGCCTAAGACTAAAAAACTCATTCATCTTTATGGATTCGTGGGATGGGGGAAGATCTCTTTCCTTCACGGCCTGCTTAATGTCTTCCCACGTTTAAGAATGCTCGGTGACTCCCTTATCATGGCACCACTGTTTCCACCAGAGTTTAGCATCTCCGATGAGGCGAAACCGTGTAAGCATAGACTGATTTGCTACTCCAGTATCGGCGGTAGAGAAATAATCGTCCATCGCTTCAATCCAGACTTCAGCATCCTTCTCAATCTTTGAACCTTCTCCTTTAAAGGAGGGAGGTTGCATTTGCTTGAGCAGGAGCTTCTTCTCCTGGATATTAGTGTAAAGCGTATTGGGAAGTAGAGGGTGATCGTCCTGGCCATCATTGTAAAAATAATTTTAAAATTACAAGATTCATACTTGCATAACGCTTATTTTGGAGAGTGAAACATTGAAATCATTTTATTTCCAAATATTTACAAGGATGAGTTTTATTACAAAGATCTGAGACTAATATAATTAGTCTTATTTGCCATTAAGAGAAATTCCTAGGCTTGATTATGACATAAGGGTAGAGCAGTCCACGTAGGTAAAATATGGGAGTTCCGCTGTAGTTTCTAAGACTCTAAAAACTGATGGTAAGGGTGGTAGACTCTGGATTGGGGTAGGTCCCAACACAGCTACTCTGTCAGTAGGTAAGACTTGCATCACTTGGTCATACACCTAGCGATCCTGAGGTATGTGAATCCCATCTAGTCACAGAGGTGTCGGCCCTGGGGGTACCGATGACAAACCAAAATAAACGGATCATCTTCAACTTTTCAATCCAACAAATCCGCTTTAGGTCGGTGGTAAGGTTCCCAATTCGATCTGCTCGGATGAAGAAATATCTCGGCCCACGACTTCAGAAATCTCTACCCCATCCTCTTTCAATACGAGAGAAATGAGGGAGGGACATCTTCTCTAATATCTACACCATGGTGTCACGGAACTTAAAATTTGAGGAGTGAGCAGTTTTGAAGATGCATTGGAAAACTAGAAACTTCGAGTAGCCATCTTCTTCTTCCTACAATCATTCAAACATCAATTCAACTTGTTTGTTTTAGTAGGATGTTTTTATTAATTAGCATTATGTTAGGTAAAACATTCATTGAAAACAGTCCTTAAATGGTAATTCCTAGGAGCTAAAATCGGCTCTGATACCAATTGTAAGGTTTCCCCCTTCTAAAATAGGGGAAACACTTAAGATAGTCCACTAAGTCTTAACTTGGAGAAAATTTCCTATTTATCGACACCTTGACCATGTAGAGATTCAAGGATAAGATTCATAGGTAAGACCTAGTCCTATCCCGCAGGGGGAGCGTGATCTTCTAAAAATCAAATCACCCATAGGGTAATTGATCATAAATTGGGCAACTACTAGACTTGATTTCTAGAGGCAATGCTTTTTTCCTCATCCATGCAAGCTCATCCATGCAAGGTACAGCCGCTGGCCTAGTCCTAGAGTTGCCCAAGAACCTATTTATCTAGGGCTTTCACTTAATCTGTTGGAAAGCTACCCGACTAATCGAGTCCACCCGACCATAGGATGGTGCCGTCGGGGCATTCCATCCTCCCACTTTCCACCCTACTCACGCGTCAATTTGTTTTCTAATTAATCCTACCACACTATTTGACATAAATAAACATGTTCCTTAATTAAGGCCCTTTTCACAAGGTTTGTTAAAACAATCTTTTTCCACAATACAATAATGCCAAAAACAAGATTTATAAAAAGTTTATACATGAATCTATTTCATACAAGCCAAACCGGCTCTCTTATTCTTTTTCTTTATACTGCCGATGATCTAGAATTCGGCCTTCGAGCCTCTACATGCTGGGCAAAACCCTACGGGACCATACATCTCATCGTTGGCCGCTAGCGAGGACTCATGCCGGCTTGTCGCCCTCTTAGGCTCCATCGCTCGATCCTCCTGCCCCTTAGAGGAGGGATGTCTGCACACTAGGGTGGGCTTATTCACCGCACTAGCCTGGGCCCTCAGAACTAGACAACATCATAATCATAATCTCTCGCCTCAATCGGCAAATCTTATTCTCCCAATGGTATGAGGGATCCGTTGGGTCATTCTCGGGCTTTGCTGACGACGCCGCCTGGCTACACAAGCATGGAACAGAGTTAGCGTCGAAGCCAGGAAAAACTTACACTCTTTAAAGATAACAATTTCAATACAATTCATTGAATACAACATCACTCAATTTGTAGCTTCATACAATTTTATGTCATTATTTTAAAAGGAAAAGATACACATTTATTAACACTAATATTTTAAAAAAACTCTTCTTTTAAAAGATAACCAAGCTAACCTGGCCACCATTTCCTTGAGGAGCTTGTAAAGGGAGGGTTAGGGCCACATCGGGAGCATCTTCTCTAATCTCGTTGTTGTTGCGCACTCCTCCCGAGGCAATATTCTGACGTTTTTGGGAAGGTGCCATCTTTGACGTCGTCTTGTAGGACTCGCTGTCGCGGTCGAAACGCTCTAGTCGGATCTCAATTCTGAGATCGTTTGCTCATCGTATGAGCAAAAGACCACAGTGCATGAACCCTCTCTTAAGGCTAAAACCTCTTACTAAAGTCCACGCAAATGGGGGGGGAGGAATTGTGAGATGTCCTTAACACAAAAACGTTTTCCTAAAGGGGAGAAGGGCTGAGGACTGCTCTAAGTCTCTTCACACAGGAGGGGGGGGGAAGAGTTAAGGACACTGCCTCCTAGCAAGAGGGGGATAGAGAAAAATTGCCTTATCTAAAAAGTGGCAAATGAGGGGGTGTGAGAGGGGTGGCTGTACTACAGCAAGTACACTGCACAGGGACGTACGGCGACATAGCATAGCATAAGCTACGTAGAAATGAGTGTTGTCCATGGAGCACCCCGGGGGTTTATATAACTGTGGGGTACGGGTACGGGCACTGTGCAAAGCAAGGATGAAAGAACAGTGTACTAGCAAGGGATGTAGATCAGTGGCTTGCATGGCTCTGTGGGAAAGGTACGGTGTCGGTTAACAGGGAAAAGAGTGGTATGCATGTACCTTATCTGGTCTGGGCTAGCATGGGTGTCCACGTAGCGGTACGTGTGGACCACACAGTGGGCGACCGTCGTTTGGTTCTTGTGCGGCCATCGTACGGGCACCCTGGTAAGTGTGTACGCGGTTCAAATTTTGGGACGGGGTTCCCAAATTTGGGACGTCGACCTCAATTTGCGTGTCGGACTACTGCCCCGGGGGGCGATTTTTTTAATTATCCAGGAGGTTCTCCTGGTCGTTGGGGTGTAGACCGTTCGTCAATCGGACGCCCAGTCGTGCATTTATTAAGGTTTAAAGGTCGTCGCTTTTAACTAAAATGACTGAAATTTGCGTATAAGCTTAATCCGGTGTCCGTTTTGGATGTTGTAAAATCCTATATTAGGGTAAAATCGCACGTAGATTCTAAATTTGGGCTCATAATTTGAAGATTCTAAGTAGAAATGACTCATTTAATAAAATTATTGCTTTTTATACCATAAAAACTCATAAATTTATCTATTACAATGACATTTCTTTATTAGTGAAGATGGGTATGTTACAGATTTGTTGAACCAAGGTGACATCATCTGGCCCCCAATCCAAGGACACCTTGGTGTTTGCTTCCATCCTCCTTCCAACCTATCCAAACACCCAACACAGTAAGTGACTCCAGAGAGGGGCGAGCAAATACAAAGGTTTAAATATCAAACACCCCTTACCTTCCTACCCTGTACAATAAAGCAAGCATTATTGATTCCCTCAAATCCAAAAATGTGTAGGTGATCACGGACATTCAAAAGGCACCAATGCTTACTTGCTTGGAAAATCTCTACCCCCACATTAGGTAGGCCTATAGAGAGATATATAGGCTCCACAACCTCCTCTTGAGCTTGTAAGGGTATCCATGCACCCTTCTTCCTCATCCACCGCTCGTAACAGAAACGATTACACAGTGCTATGAGCTCGCAAGAATCAAAAGGAGACACTATAATGCACTACATTGCACCTAAATTTATCTCCTTTGTGCTCCCCCTCCACAATGTCCCACCCTTGGCCAAGAAAATTGACAATCTCTTCAATGTCTACCACCTTGCACATGTACATTGTGGGTGTTCGTGTGCAAGTAAAGGCCTGAAACATGTGGGCAAACACATGCACAGGGCATGCCCAACTAAGACCAACCAATCTTGAGGCCTTTGTGTACTTCAAAGAATAATGTATATCATTGGCCATCTTTTCTTTAAGAGCAACAATAGTCCAAACATCAGGCATTGGCCATTTAGCACTGGAGAGGGAAGGAGGGGGGCTTCTTCAAGCTTACTAGAATCGTTGACCTGTGTTGGGACTACATAGTTATGGGTGTAGAAGAAAATCTTTTGACTAGCAAGGTTAGAAGGGGCACTGTCTCAGAAAATACACCATCCCCAATGTGCGCGTGTACAGCATAGAATGTTCCTGTTAGGCTCCTTATGGGCTGCTCCTCAATGATGTTAGAAGGAAAAATAAAGGAAATGAGGAAACTATCAAATACAGAGGAAAAGCATAGTTCACAGACCATGTACACTAACGTACTAAAGTGAAAGCATACAATTGCAAGGGAAATGAGGAATATGATGATGTGGGAGCAAAGAAATTTCCAATGCCGAGTATACATGTTGCACTAGGGCCACCAATCCATTGTGCCTTGTTTCCTTGAATCCTAGTAGACGCCCCTTCCAATGGTGCTCAACCACATCTTGACGTCGAACTCGATGCGGTCCAGTGGCACTAGGCTACAAATACACCTAATATCCCTTTTGAAATTGTCTTTCAACCCACACACTGTGTTCATCCCTCGTATTATATAGGAAAAGAGCCTCAACCTCGTCCCTTGGGCTTCTCATCGACAAAGATGCACTACCCTCCATGGTGTGTTCTGCTAGAAAGGTTTTAGGAGAGAGAGAGAGAGAGAGAGAGAGAGAGAGAGAGAGAGAGAGAGAGAGAGAAGGTTGCATAATAAAGATTTGAGGTTGGTGGGGAGAGGGAGGTAGATGTGGGTGTGAGGAGATTCGAATGTGGGTGAGAGAGAGAGAGAGAGAAGGTTGCATAGTAGAGAGAGAATGAGCTATGGAGATTTGAGGTTTGGGGTGAAGAGGATGATGTTGGAGGGAAGAATAATGTGTAGGGAGAGAAATATGAGGTGAAAAAAGAAATTTTTTTGATATAATATGGTTTGGGTTGGGTTTTGAGAGGGGAAAATGCACTTTTGAATTTTTTTGGAAAAAAATGTTTTTTAGGGTTTTTTGACCCACGAGATTGATGGAGCTGAAATTGGTGGAGCCCCCTACTTTTTAGAAGTTACCCCCTTACTTTATGGCACTCTCCTACTTTTTGCACTCCACCTCCCTAATTTTTTGAACCCCACAAATGTAGTAATGAGGGAGACAAGCCTAGTATCCCCCTACTTTTGGAGGAGACCAAACATTGCCTATGCATAGCCAAGCCTAGGAAAAGGTAAAGCCAGGGTGTAGGCTTGACTTTGCCTATGCATAGCCAATGATAAGTAAGGGAGTAGTCTTGGATTTGTCATAGCTAAGCCTACTCACTTGCTTTGCCTTGGCTTAGCAAGCCTAGGCCGATGATAAGTAAGGGAGTAGTCTTGGATTTGTCATAGCCAAGCCTACTCACTTGCTTCGCCTTGGCTTAGACTTGGCTTTGCATGGCCATATGTGGGCTTAGCTAAGCTTAGGCCAAGGAAAAACAAGGGAGCAGGCTTGGATTTGTCATAGCCAAGCCTATGTCCTTGCTTTTCTTTGGCCTAGTCTTGGCTATGCATAGCCAAACCTAGGCCAAGGAAAGCAAGGGTGTAGGCTTTGATTTATCATAGCCAAGTGTACGATTCCTCCTCAGCCTAAATAATAAATAAGCTTTTATCTCAATCCCCTGTAATCATTCCCTATTTCTGAATGCAAGAAAATATTATTTTTTCTTCTTTTTGCCTAGAGAGAAGAAAAATTCTAGAGAGATGCAATTCAATATTGAGATATTTTTGGATATAAAAATTCTCCTAATGTCTAAAATATAATTCCTTGAAATAGAAATTCAAAATAAATTCTCTAATGTGCATTACGAATCAATTAAAAATGTGTATTAATGACCTTAGCCTAAGAGTCTAGATTTTCAAAAAAATTTGGATTATGGTCCAATTAGGGTTCCTATGGGGGGCCAATAGGATTAATCCAAGTGTTGGGATGAGATAAATCCAAAGAATAAAAGAAAATACCCAAAAAGTACTTAAAAGCATAAAAAAGCCATTAATTTAGCCTCCAATTAAACAAGCATAGAATTTATTCTTGGATTAGGGAAAAGCTTCAAGAGAAGCTTCATTTGGATTGAGATTCGGTCATGGGAATGACCATTCTTTGAGTGGGAGAGAGAATTTACATAAAAACCATTAAAATTAAGCATGAATGTAAATTTATGTATTCCTTTACTACCATTCATCAATTAACTTTAATAGCATTCAAAAGCCATTCCAATTAAGCTTCTCAAGCTTGAGAGGGGTTGAGAAGAGAGAAACATTGAGAAATTATGAAAAAAGATCAAAATTCACACTTTACCTTACAAATTGCTTGATTCTTTGATCACGGTAATGCTCACATAAGATGAAGAGTTGACTGAGTACAACGTTTATTAGTTAAAAATTAAGAGATATTAGTAAAAAAATTTGATATTTAAAGAAAATGATACATTTTTGACACCTCAGTAAGGAGAAAAATGCCACATCAAGGAGGTACCCTTTTCTTTATGATTACTTGAGTTTTTTAATCCAAAAATGGGATATTTTTCTCTCTCGTCTCTCCTAGACCAAACTGGATCAAAAAGGGAGCCAAACTGGTCCAAATCTTGTCCAAATTGAGTCAAACTGAAGCTAAAAAATTTCTAGAACCCAGTTGGACTTGGTTAGTGGCCTCCCTCACCTATAAATAGACCCTCATTCCTTTGTATTATCATCTTTGAGCTATACCATGCCAGTGTTACATTAAAATAATCATATTTTCTATTATCCCTTAATTTTTCTCTACTTTTGGGAAGCTTGGAGCTTCTCTCTCTCTTCAACAACTCTTGGAGTTCTCTTCTCCTCTTGCTAACCAATTGATTGGTTGGGGGCTTCACTCCTAAGGAAAGAATCTAGCCAATCTTAGAGGTAAGAATGATTTTTATCGGTTTTTTCAATTTTTCTCAATGACTTTCTTCTTCTCAACCCCTCTCAAGCTTGAGAAGTTTTTGAAATAATTGTTTTAATTTAAATCAAGCTTTCCCTAAGAGTCTCAAAGTTTAATTAGAAGAAAGTTAATCTTTATGCTTATTTGTAATGCTTTTCTTAAGTAAATCTCTCTCTCAAAAAGAATATCATCTCTATGGCTAATTCTCTAGCAAAAGAATGTTTCACAAAGATATTCTCTTATTTTAAAACTAAACTCTAGGCTTGATGAGCTAGAGATTAAGAGAATGATATTTTTATGATTTTGTGCTATTAAAATAATGTTCAATTCTTTTAGATTATTTATGAGAAATTAAAAAACTACTTTAACTTATTCTAAATGAGAAATGGAATATCCTAACAAATTGGAAAAAGAGGAATGTTGAAATTAGCTTAATCTAGTGGGATAATCATAATTATGTTTATGATTATAGTTAAAATTATGATTTGAATTCATAGTTTAAATTTAAGCTTAAAAGTAGAACTTCTATCATATTTTCATTACAAGCTTTTATTCTTTTAGAAAATTTAAAAATTATCAGTAATAGCAGCGAAGCTATGGTAAATTTTTTCAGAAAAAAATACATATCTTATTATTATGCATAATACTAAAAGAGGAACTCTTACCATATTGTAGGTTTAGAAATTTTAAGTAAAAAGAATGATTTTGACCATATTTATGAAAGAATACTTTTTTATATTTATGTATAATTATTTAATTAAGAAAAAAGAGAAAATTATGATAAATTATTTTATGCATAAGAATTTTTAAATGATAAAATAAGAATTTCCATGACATTCAGAATTCAATCATTTAAATGCAAAAAGATAAATTTTGGCATATTCAAAATAATGAATATTTTTATTTGAAAAGAGAAATTTTTGATAAATTTATTTTATGCATAAGAATTTTTAAATGATAAAAGAGGAATTCCCATGACATTCAGAATTCAATCATTTAAATGCAAAAAGAGGAATTTTTGGTATATTCAAAAAATTTGATATTGTATTTAATTAAAAAAAGAATTTTTCATGGTATTTTAAGTAGAAAAAGGTTTAAATTAATTTCGATAACAAAAGAGAAATTTTCACCATAATTCCACCTAGAAAATTAGGGTATATTAAAGTTGATAATTAAATTGCTGGAAAGAATATTCTTAGACATTTATGTGGACAAATCAACAAATTGTTATATACTCAAAATTGGATTAGTGAAAGAAGAGTATTTTTATAAAATCTCGATATTCTCGTATAGCACTATTTCTTAATCTATTGTGGTTAGGAAGGAATGAAATTCATAAAGTTATAATTTTCCTTACGGTTAGAAGTTCATTAGATTTTTATCTGAAGAAAATCCTTAGGAATCAAAGTTAGAAGTAAACTGAATAATTTTGGTTAGACCACATGAATGTGAGAATGGCAGCCAGTAAACTACTTGTCCATCTCTCAAATTTGAATCAAGCAAAAACCTTGAGACTAATTCCAAATCTTGACATAAAGAATAGACTACCATTGAATTAGCATAGTTTTTCCTTAACCGAATCAAGTTGGAAATTCAGTCAAATGATGGGTAGATTACCCTGATGAGAGATCAATGATTCTCATTTAAGAAAATCTGGATTATGGAAAAAGGGTTTTGTGGAACCAAACTCAAACCACGAATACTACTTGCATAGAACCTCTGTTTTTTAAAGGACTGTTTTACGCTAGAATGCTGGAGGAAGCATTTGGTATATGTGATTAACTAAGAAGAGACTCGTTGCAATAGCTGGCGGGGACATCGCTCGTGCGGCAAAGCCTACCGAGGTCTTGACCAGCCTCGGTATGGTTAAAATGGTGCACTTCTAGGTACGATGGGCAAGGACCAACGAAGCGGTCCCTGAGTGAAGTGCTAGGACACCTAAGTAGGATCCTAGAGGGTTCTGACCAGGTGATGCACGAGCTCGCGCGGTTGCTAGGACACCCATGCGTACGTCAAGGAAGATATGAATGAACTGGAAAGGAATTACTTTTGTGAACTGAATTTTGATATTGGATCACATTGGTTGACCAGTTGGTCTTCAACGGAGAGTCCAGATGATAAATCTTTGTAAAACAACGGACTCAATATTTCGGAGGATTATGATCAATAATACTATGATTTCATTGAAAGATTGTTTTAAAGACAGCTGAATCTGTTATAATGGCAATTTCATATTGGGTGTGTAAGTGGTATGCCTACCTTGAATTTTGCTTGAAGCGCTGGCTAGGGGGCCTGGGAACTCTTTTCCTCGGTATCCGGGCAAAACATAACCAAATGTTTATAAAGGAATCCCACCAATACAGTTGTTGGGTGGATGGCTAACCCATGGGCGGGTTGGGGTTGGGGTTAGGCTGGATTAGGGGATTCTTGCGATACAAATAGTTACGATTAAATTACGTTAGTTAGATTAAGTCCTAGGAAGACCCTTGGTGCTTGGGGGGGGGGGGTCACTCACAAAAAAATGCGAGTATCACGTGCGTTCAACAGAAGCGTAATTTTAATTAATGAAACTTGCTGAAATATATTTACATAAGAGTATGATTTAAAATTTTTTCAAAAAAATTTACAGATTCATAAAGAAAAGGGGATATTATATAGATTAAAAAATTCACAAATAAGGGATTTAAAATATAGGCCTTGAACGCACGCAATAGGGATATTTTACATATAGTGACCCCCCCGAGGTACTGTGGGAGGGAATCAGCGGTTGTGCCACCTCACAAAAGGGCGAAAAAAGCGGTGATTCTATGGACCAAGTGCAAGTCTCTTCCTTGATCTAACCATGTGATTTTTTGGGTTTGGTCGGATTAGTTTGGTTAGCTAAGACTTTGAATCGTTAGATCAATTCTCTCGTTACATGATTTTCCTGGTGAAATCGCCTGTGCCTTCCGGGTGAGGGAAGTATTTCGGGTTCGGTTTGGGAGGAATCGTCGGGCTAGTCTCTTGTCCGGACATCCGTGGGCAAGGCCCCAAGTGTGGATCCCTATCCCGCACACGAAGTTGACACTGCTTCCGTTGCCAGCGCCCTTGGAGGGGGCACCGCAGAAGGGGCGGGCCTCTCATAGGTGGTATCAGAGCTTTGTGAAAAGCTAATAAGAAAAAATAAATTCTTATCAAAAAAAATTTAATAAAAACTTAGAAAGAGCATTTACGTATTGTATTTTCATTCCTTAAGCTTCATTAATGAAGACTTTTAATCCATGAATTTGGTTTTGTAGATGGAAGCTCCATGCTTATCCGGTATTCCCGATCTCGCCCAGTCACAGGATATGACTGCTTTCACCTCGAGCATATCGCCTCTTCCGCTACGACTCGAACGAGCTGAGCCAGACTCGCAAACCATTTTGAGGACTTATATTTCAAAGACCCAGGGGAGAGACGGCATCACAAGTGGCACGCAGAGCAATATGTCCACGCCTCTTGCAATCAGCGCATCGCATGATGCTGAGGGAGAATATCTCGTTGGCCATGGTCCTGTTGAGGTGAAAAGTGATTCATGGTGTTATTCTGTATCACCCCACGCCTCAAGATTTCAGACTTTCCTGCCACATCTATAGACTTATTAGATGTTTTATCCCAAGTAGTAAGATAGTAGCTCCTTTGGTAGTAAGATAGTAGCTCCTTTGGTAGTGAGGGAACATTTGTATCGGGGCATGTCTGTAGCCCCAGTATCGCCGTCTTATGAATTTCCTACGGAGGTTTTGACTTTCTGGAGCTGAGATGCTCTATGTACATATTGCAACCTTTATATAAATAAAGAAATGTTTTGTGGAAAATTCCCTGTTATACAAGTGATTGTTTATTATATGACGAATTGAAGAAGCAAGATCTGTTACTCGGACATATGTCATAGATCTCCAATAAGATCATTTATCTTGTTTAAGCAATTATTTTCTGAACCTCTTAAGTCTTAGGATCTCGTTGACGAAATCAAAATAAAAATTTAATAATGTATCATTTTTGGCAGAATCATGAGGCGATCGAACCATGGCTGATAGCCAGATCCTCTCACAGATGAGGAAGAGCTTGACCCCAATGTTCGCAAGGCCCTTCATAGAACTCAGCCAGGTCCCTTCAAGGGTGAAGGGGAGAACTTGGGCGAGGCTGTGCAGAAGTGGGTCGAGGCCATGGAAGAATATTTTGATGTCACCGATTACAACGAGAGGAGCAAAATGGCTCTCGCAAGGCTAAAGATTGTGGACACAACCAAGGTGGCATGGAGAAACCATTGCGATACCAACGAGCTGGATAGGAACACCCATTCCTGGAATCATCTCAAAGCTTATCTAAGGAAGAGATTTTGTCCCCCCAGATTTTTAGAAACCAAGATGAATGAATTCTTAGAGTTAAACTAGGGGAGCAAATCTATTGAAGAATATCACCAGGAGTTTACTCTTCTCCTCAAGTACTCACTGCTGCTAGATGAAGAGCAACTCATGGCCAGGTTTATTCGGGGAATGAATGAACCTTTAGACACCCTGGTCAAGAATGCCAAGCCAGTTTCCATGGTTGAGCTGTAAGGATGGCAAAGGACTTCGCCAAAGCCTTTATCGTTAAAGTCCCGCCACCACCAAAGCCAGCTCCCTCATCCTTCAAAAGATTCCAAACACTAGGAAGTTCTTCCAACCTTCCACCTCCAAAGAGACACCAAGGTCCCAACCAGAATCTGGAGACAGGAAGTTTGAGGAATGAAGGAAGAACTTTTCCTCGAAGTTCTTTCTCAAGAACTGCGGCTCTTTCAATAATGCAGAGGGAAGAGATTCAAAGTGAGAACAGGTGTTTCGGATGTCAGGGGATTGGGCTAGCACCCGCTCAAAGATTGCCCATCTCCTTTTGTGGGCCAAGGAAGCCAAGGTCCCAGAGTTCAGAGACAGACACCTTCCAGTCCAATCAAGGTCCCCCGCACCAAAATCACGGCAACCCCAGAAGAGTGCCAGCTAAGCCGCAGCCTCCATGCAAAGTAGTCTCCAAACTCCCTCCCAGAATTGGAGAAACCAAAGAGAGAGAATTCCACCTCAGACTGCAGCAGCAGCTAGAGCCATCACATAGCTGAGGAAGTGGAGGAAGAAAAAGGACAAATCTATGCCGCAATTGAGCATCAGGGGAAGAATCGTCAATTCTCAGTCCTCCAAACTCCAGCAGAGTACCAGGGTAAGCAATTCAAGCTTTTGATTAATTCAGGCAGTACTCATTCTTTTATTTCCCCCAGATGTATGCGTAAGTTAGTCCTAAATCAAAAATCAGGGAAACCTGTGCAAGTGGAATTGGCCAGTGGAAAGATTCCTTTCACACACCCTATTCAGTTTAGTCTAGATGGGAACGTAACAGATTGCCAGTTTAGAGTCCTACCCTTGGGAATCTATGATGGAATCCTTGGAATGGATTGGCTCCATAAGAATCAGAGACATTCATTGTCACAATGGAACGATCTCTTTCCTTGACCTTCACGAGAATAAAGTTCGAGAAACTGGAATTTCCGGATCCCCAGTGCTACAATTAGTCAAAGCTTCTAAATTGTTAAAAGGGCTCAGAAAGGTGAATCCGATAGACATAAAATGCAAGGCTAAAGAACCAGAGTGGTTAAGTGAGTATGCAGATGTGGTCCTTGAAGATCTCACTGAGATGCCTCCGACTCGCGAAGTAGATCATCAGATCGAGTTAACCCCCGGAGCTCAGCCACCCAGTAGCCCAGCGGGAATAAAGTTCGAGAAACTGAAATTTTTGGATCCCCAGTGCTGCAATTAGTCAAAGCTTCTAAATTGTTAAAAGGGCTCAGAAAGGTGAATCCGATAGAAATAAAATGCAAGGCTAAAGAACCAGAGTGGTTAAGTGAGTATGTAGATGTGTTCCCTGAAGATCTCACTGAGATGCCTCCGACTCGCGAAGTAGATCATCAGATCGAGTTAACCCCCGCCAGTAGCCGAGCGTGCATACAAAATGACAGTCCTCCCTGAAGCCATAGAACTTAAGGAGTAGTTAAGACAACTATTAGAATAGGGATTTGTCAGACCCAGTTTCTCACCTTGGGACACCCGTTCTCTTTTAAAAGAAGAAAGATGGAGCGTTAAGATTCTGTATTGACTACAGAGGATTGAATCAATTAACAATTAAAAATAAGTATCATATCCCTAGGATCGATGAACTTCTGGATCGATTAAGTGGAACCCAAATGTTCACAAAGATAGATCTCGAATTCGGGTACTACCAAATTAGAATAAAGGAACAGGACATCTTTTAATACTCGCTATGGACATTATGAGTTCACAATCATGCCGTTTGGATTGACTAATACCCGGCAACGTTTAATCATCTTATGCAGGATATTCTTAGAGAATAATTGGATGATTTTGTTCTTGTCTTCTTTGATGACATCTTGGTATGCTCAAAGAACGCTGCAGATCATAAAGACCATGTGTGGAAGGTCTTGGAGATCCTAAGGAACTACCAACTCTTTGCAAAAAAGAGAAAGTGTTCTTTCTCTGTTGAGACCAAGTGGAATACTTGGGATTCATAGTGTCTAAAGATGGGATTTCTCCTGACCCTGCAAAGATCCAAGTAGTCGTAGAGTGGTCGGAACCCAAGACGGTAAAAGAAGTCAAAGGATTCCTAGGATTAACGAGATGGTATAGAATCTTTATACCCAGGTATGCTCAGATAGCATCCCCTTTAACTAACCTTCTCAAGAAGAGTAACCTATTTCAGTGGAGTGCTATCTGTCAGAGTGCCTTTGACAAGCTGAAGACAACCTTAGTACCCAACCCTGTCCTTAAATTGCCAGATTTTACCAAACCTTTTGAAGTAGTTACTGATGCGAGTGGTTTCGCCTCCTTAGGCGGTGCTCTTATATGCAGGAAGGTCATGCAGTGGTCTATGAATCTAGAAAGCTCAGAACACATGAGAGAAATTATACCGTCCATGACTTAGAGTTACTCTTAGTAGATTATGCTCTAAAGTTGTGGAGACGTTATCTTTTGGGAAAGATGACAGATCATCAAAGTCTGAAGTGGATCTTCACCCAAAGGGATCTCAACATGCGTCAAAGGAGATGGATGCAGACCTTGCATCCAAAGGAGATGGATGCAGACCCTGCAGAAATTCGATTTTGAAATCAAGTATTGGCCAGGGAAAGAAAATGTGGTAGCCTATGCACTCAATAGAAAAGCCTCCTTGTTTGCAATTACATTGGCGTCAAAGGAGATGGATGCAGACCCTGCAAGAATTCGATTTTGAAATCAAGTATCGGCCAGGGAAAGAAAATGTGGTAACCTATGCACTCAACAGAAAAACCTCCTTGCTTGCAATTACATTGGTGTCAAATCCATTGATCAGAGAAACAAGAGAGAAAATCATGTATGACAAATTCTTTGCCCCTATTGCTACCCTTTTGATGCAGGAAAGCAAGACTCCTCAGGAAATGAGTCGATTCTTGGGTACAAATTGGATGAAGGATGCATGTATTATAATAATTGGCTATGTATGCCCAATGATGAGGGAATAAAGGGAAGGATTATGAGAGAAGCCCATGATAGGCTGATAGTTGGACATCCAGGGTTTATAAAAACCTATATGTCTGTGAAGAAAAGCTTCTTCTGGCTAGGACTCAAAAAGGATGTACTTGATCATGTGCGACAATGCTTAATGTGTCAGAGAGTTAAGGCAGAGAGAGTCAAGATGCCAGGAAAACTGCAGCCCCTAGACATTCCAAAGATGAAGTGGGAATGTATCAGTATGGATTTTGTCACTAGACTACCTTCAGTGCAATCAGGTTACAACTCCATTTTTGTGGTATTTGACAGACTAACCAAAGTTGCCCATCTCATTCCAGTGAAAGAAACCTACACTACAGTGGATGTTGCCAAAGTTTTCCTCAAAGAGATCTTCAGATTGCATGGCTTACCCAGCAAGATAGTAAATGACAGAGATCCCAAGTTCACAACGAAATTCTGGACTGCATTCTTTGAAGCAGTAGGAATTTCTTGGATCTCAGTACAGCCTATCAGATGGCCAGACTGAAAGAGTGAATCAAGTAATAGAAGATATCCTTCGGTCATGCTATGTAGGGAACCCAAGAAGTGGTTAAGCCATTTGCACCTGGTTGAATTTGCTTACAATGCTTCCTATAATCGAAGCATTGGGATGAGCCCTTTTAAAGCTCTGTATGGACAAGATTGCCTTACACCATTGACTTGGTCTGATCCATTGATCAGGGTCGAGATGTCCAGATAGATGCTTGATGACATGGACCAGCAAATGCAATCAATCTGTCAAGATATTAAGGCAGCCTAGGATAAGCAAAAGCAGTATGCTGATGAAAAGAGATCAGAGAGAGTATTTGAAGAATCAGATACGGTCTTCATTCGAGTACGACCCAAAAGTTCCTTATCTTTAGGGAAGTACAAGAAGCTCTCTCACGGTATGCTGTTATAAAGTGTAAGATTCCTCCCCTCAGTCTGAATAATGAATAAGCTTTTACCTCAATTCCTTGTTATCATTCCCTATCTCAGAATGCAAGAAAATATCGTTTTTTCTTGTTTTTGCCTAGAGAGAAGAAAAATTTTAGAGAGAGATAATTCAATATTGAGATATTTTTAGATATTAAATTTCTCCTAATATCTAAAATATATTTCCCTGAAACATAAGCTCAAAATAAATTCTCCAATGTGCATTAGAAATCAATTAAAAATGATATAAGGGACCTTAGCCTAAGAGTCTAGATTTTCAAAAATTTCTGGATTATGGTCCAATTAAGGTTCCTATGGGCCAATAGGATTAATCCAAGTGTTGGGGTGAGATAAATCCAATGAATAAAAGAAAATACCCAAAAATGAGTAAATGCTCACATAAGATGAGCAATTGACTAAGTACTGTTGGAATTAGGGTTGCAGGAATGCACACACAACTTCAAGAAGATGAGGAAGCTTGAGCACAACACAGTAGTGTATTATGAGTGCCAAAAATGAAAGATAACAAGCCCTAGAAGATAATGGGCGTATATACAATGCACGGGGGAAAAAACCTCCTAGTGAGGGAAAAAGTGCCCCGGCGGTCCTAAGTGTGTTCACACACATCACTACTATAATATGGTAACAAATCCCCCCTGGAGTGATGCGGTGAACAAGAGCTAGCACTCATGTATAGGGAAGTGTCTAGCTATGTGGACGAATCCACAAAAGGGAGTAAGCCCAAAGCTTTGCGAAAAGCTTCGAACTTCTCACGAGGCAGAGCCTTTGTGAAAAGGTCTGCAAGGTTATCCTGTGTTGGCACATAAGCCAAACTGATCTCTCCTGCAGAGAGTCTCTCCCTGACATAATGGTAGTGCACCTCAATGTGCTTCGTACGAGCATGGAACACTGGGTTCCGCGCAACTGCCAATGCGCTCTGACTGTCAGTGAAGATGGTGGTGGCAGATGGCTGCCCAACACCCAAATCAGCCATAAGGCGTCTGAGCCACACACACTCAACCGTAGCTGTGAAAGCTGTCCTGTACTCAGCTTCACAACTAGAAGTGGCCACAGTAGGCTGCTTCTTGCTCAACCATGATATGCATGAGCTTCCAAGCATGAAGCAAAAACCACTCGTGGACACGCGTGTGTCATAACAACCAGCCCAGTCAGAATCTGAAAAAGCATGTAAATCTGGCGGCAATGATCCCCCTTTGGGATAAAACAACCCAAGATGCCGAGTACCACTCAAATAGCGAAAGATACGCTTCACTGCCTGCCAATGCTTAATGCCTGGGCTATGCATAAATCTGCTCACCTGTGAGACTGCAAACTGAATGTCTGGCCTCGTAATGCATACATAAATGAGGCAACCAACAGCTGTCTGATAGAGTGTGACATCAAAGTGATCTCCAGCATCATGAAGACTCAACTTCAAACCTGTCTCCATTGGAGTAGCAATAGGCTTGCAGTCTTCAAGGCCAAATCTCCGCAACAATGTTTCAATATACTTTGTCTGACACAAAGCAATACCTCCATCACACTGCTTAAATTGTATCCCCAAATAATGATGCAAATGCCCCAAATCTGACATCTCAAAAGAGGCATTCAAATCAGCCTTAAAATCAGCAATATGACTCTCATTTGGTCCTGTGAGCAGCATGTCATCGACATAGAGAGCAATGATTAGATGTACACCATCCACACGTTTAACATACAAAGTGCTTTCTGTTGGACTATTCTGAAACCCATGTGCAGTCAAATATGCATGTATTTTTTCATACCAAGCTCGTGGAGCTTGCTTTAAACCATATAAAGCCTTTTTTAACCTGCACACTTTGTTTTCCTGCCCTCTTTGAACAAAACCACGAGGCTGCGATACATACACCTCCTCATGCAAATCTCCATTTAAGAACGCAGTCTTTATGTCCAGCTGATGTACATTCCAACCATTATGAGCTGCTAATGCACATATGCTACGAACAGTGGTCATACGACATGTGGGAGCAAAAGTCTCATCAAAATCAATGCCCTTCTCTTGAGCATAACCTTTTGCAACAAGCCTAGCCTTATGGCGATCCACTGTGCCATCAGGCTTACGCTTCAATTTGTATACCCACTTAGTGCCAATGGCCTTCTTGCCAGGAGGCAAGTCACATAAAGACCATGTACCATTCTTCATAATAGCATCGTATTCTGCTTGCATAGCAGCCATCCAATTTTCTGAACTTTGTGCCTCATCAAATGAAACAGGCTCACTTTCATCGCACATACTAGAAACAGCCAATGCATAACAATCTGACGCATAAGAGGCACCATGAGAGCCAGAACGAGTGCGACTAGACAAAGGGGCATCCAACTTGCTGTCACGCAAAGTCTGCACCAGCCATCTAGGCATGTTCCTAGAGCCCTCAATCTCTTGTCTCTCATCCTCAAGTGCATCATGCACATCTGCATCAGATATAGGCTGATCTGTGCCATCATTTAAAACCTGCATAGGCTGAAAAACTGCCTCATGAGGTATTGCACTTGACTGTGCACCACTGAAAAGAGGCAACAATGTATCATAGACATCACGTGAGCTGATATCTGTCTCCTTAGTACATGAAACCAAGGGCTGAACTGCATCTTCCACAAATACAACATCACGGCTAACCAAAATGCGCTTTGTCTGTGGATGATACAAACGATAGCCTTTGCTCTCAGCACTATATCCAACAAAAATACATTTGACAGCTTTGTCATCCAATTTTCTGCGATGTTGCACAGGCACTAATGCATATGCCAGGCAACCAAAAACACGTAAATGGCCAACAGATGGCTTGCGGCCATGCCAAGCCTCATATGGAGTGACAACCTGTAATGCTTTGGTGGGACACCTGTTTAGTACATAAGTGGCACACATGACAGCCTCAAGCCAAAAACCATGTGGTAGACTTTGACTCTTAACCATACATCTTGCCATTTCCATGAGAGACCTGTTTTTTCTCTCAGCCACACCATTTTGCTGTGGTGTATACGGCACTGTACATTGGTGTTTTATCCCACGCTCAGCCAGAAATGCATTAAATTCTGAAGACATATACTCCCCCCCTCGATCTGAACGGAGGGTGCCCATCTTACTTTCTGACACATTTTCAGCCATAACCAAAAACTGTTTGAAGCACAAAAACACTTCGGACTTTGCCTTCAAAGGATATACCCATGCATGCCTGGTAAAATCATCAATGAAAGTCACGAAGTAAAGGTAGTTTCCAAATGATGGAGTTTGCATGGGACCACAAACATCACTGTGAACAAGCTGCAATCTGCGTTCAGCTCTCACTGATCCATCTTTGGGAAAGGAAGCACGCTGCATTTTACCCAATATGCAGCCCTCACAAACATGCTTGACAGGTGCCTCAAGCTTAGGCAAAGAAGACACCATTTCAGATTTCTGCAGGCGCAGCAAACTTGCAAAATTCAGATGACCAAAACGTGCATGCCACAGTTTTGCATTTGAAATAGCCTGCGTATCCATAATAGCACATGCTGAATCCTCTACACATTTGCCATCCATATTGAGCTTATACAGCCCTCGACATAGTGAACCAGATGCTACAATGATGTCACCACAAGAGAGATCATGAACAGTACATCTGTCATCCACAAATTTTACAACCAAACCTGTTTTGGCAAATGCGGAGACTGACAGCAGATTCTTTTTGATCCCTGGCACATACAATGCATCAAAAAGTGTAAAGGTGTTGCCATTTGCAACATTCAGCACAATCTGTCCAACTCCTTTAACGGGATAAGAGGAGTTATTGGCACAAGTGACAGTATTCCCTGTGGGAGCAGACTCAAGGAAAGTGAATAAACTGCGCTGCGAGGTGATATGCTTAGTGGCACCACTGTCAAAGTACCATACATCTGAATCTACTGCAGACATACATGTGTCATGCAAAGATGGGTCATAACTGCACTGCGCATTGAATGCCCATTCTGTATCTAGCACAACATTAGCAGATTCATTGTTAGAAGGAGAGGCATCTGCAACAGCCATACCAGCCTCTTTCTTCTTAGCCTCTTTCGCAGCCAGCTTAGGACACGCTTTGATGACATGATCATTTCCCTTACAGTACTTGCAAAATGTCTTCTGTTTGTCACCCTTCTTCTCATCTTTGTCTTCCTTCTTTGGTTGCGCAGCATTTGCAGATTTCTGCTTACTAGAAGAAAAGCCAGCTTTACCTTTCCCGCTTCTCTGACTAGCACCGAAAGCTTGATCTGCGACACGCATACTATTCCTGTTTTGCCTTGACTGGTCTTCTTGCAGCAAAACAGAAACTAACTCCTCAAATGATAAGGCATTGGGATTGCCTTTCATCATCAAGCGAAGAGTGGAAGCAAAACCCTGATAAGAATCTGGTAGACCATTCAAAACAGTCTGCACAAGTGAACTGTCTGACAGGATTTCATCTGCAGAAATGAGCTGCTCTTTGAAATCCTTGATCTTTGTCAAAAAGCTATCCATAGAATCACCTTCGTTCATATGCTCATTCTCCAACTGTTTTCGGAGATAAGCAACACGAGCCTCATTTCTTGCCTGATACAATGTGGCAAGTACATCCCAAGCATCCTTAGAAGTCCTGCAGGAGCGAATATGTGGGATAATGGTACGTTTGACAGACAGCGCAATCAAGGCATGAGCCTGCGCATCTCTACCATCCCAACGAATCTGCTCTGCTGAAAGTGGTGGTTCTCGAACAGCTGCTACAGCACTTGTGCCTGCACCATCATCAACAGTACCTGTTTCTGATGTGTTTGCAGCATTCCCAGCCACAATAGGACGTGCATCAATACCCTGCACAATATTCCATAACCCCTTTGCTACCAATACATGTCGCATCATATATGCCCACAATGGATAGTTGGTGCCATCCAACTTATCCTCAGCAGCCAACATGCGGAATACATCATTGTTGTCAGCCATGGCCAATGACTGTACTACTAGATGTAAATGCTGTCTGCAAGAGGTAAACCTGTATAAAATCGACCTGTGCTATATAGCACAGCCCAAAACAGACGAATGGGCACCTGTCCTGCAGATTTTAATCTTGATAGAAAATCTGCACAGTAGGACGATTTTGCCTGCGCAGTACTTGGAATGCAAAAACGGAGGGCGAAATGACTTCAGATCGCATATACTAACCTGCAGACGCTCGTGAAACCTCGTTGCAATCGGAGGAGATGAAGCGGCAGGTGCCGGTGATGCTGCCCGGGAGGAGGAAGCCTGCTCTGATACCAATTGTTGGAATTAGGGTTGCAGGAATGCACACACAACTTCAAGAAGATGAGGAAGCTTGAGCACAACACAGTAGTGTATTATGAGTGCCAAAAATGAAAGATAACAAGCCCTAGAAGATAATGGGCGTATATACAATGCACGGGGGAAAAAACCTCCTAGTGAGGGAAAAAGTGCCCCGGCGGTCCTAAGTGTGTTCACACACATCACTACTATAATATGGTAACAAGTACAAGGTTTATTAGTAAAAAATTAAGAGATATTACTAAAAAAATGAGATATTTTAGAGAAATGATGTATTTTTGACACCTTGGTAAGGAGAGGGGTACCTTTGAGGTAGGCACCTTTTTCACATGTGTGGAAGGGTTTTTTAATTCAAAAAATTGTGATATTTTCATCTCTCCTCTCTCCTGGATCAAACGAGATCAAAAAGGGAGCCAAACTGGTCCAAATCACATCCAAATTAAGTCAAACTGAAGCTGGAAAGCTTTAGAACCCAGTTGGACTTGGTTAGAGGCCTCACTCTCCTATATTTAGACCCTCATTCCTTTGTATTCTCATCTTTGAGCTATACCATGCCAGTATTACATTAAAATAATCATATTTTCTATTATCCCTTAATTTTTCTCTACTTTTGGGCAGCTTGGAGCTTCTCTCTCTCTTCAACAACTCTTGGAGTTCTCTTCTCCTCTTGCTGTAACCAATTGATTGGTTGGGGGCTTCATACTAGAGAAATAATCAAGCTAGTCCTTGAGGTAAGAATGGATTTTTATGGTTTCTTGTTAATTTTCTCAAACTTACTTCTCTTCTCAACCCCTCTCAAGCTCGAGAAGTTTTCTAAATGATTGTTTTAATTCAAATCAAGCTTTCCCTAAAAATCTTAATGTTTAATTAAGAGAAAATTAATCATTATGCTTATTTAGAATTCTTTCTTATGTATATCTCTCTCAAAAAGAATAGTCATCTCTATGGCTAATTCTTTAGCAAAAGAATGCTTCTTATTGATAATTTCCTATTTCAAAACCAAACTCTAGGCTTGATAAGCTAGAGATTAAGAAAATGATATTTTCATGATTTTGTGTTAACAAAAAAATGGATATTTGTATTTGATTAAAAGAGGAATTGTTATGGTATTTTAAATAGAAAAAGGTTTAAATTAATTTTGATGACAAAAGAGGAATTTTCACCATAATTCTACCTAGAAAATTAGGGTTGATAATTAAATTGGTGGAAAGAATATTCTTAGATATTTTTATATGGATAAATCACCAAATTGATATTTACCCAAATTTGGATTAGTGGAAGAAGAGTATTTTTATAAAATCGTGATATTCTCGTAAGAACTATTTCTTAATCTATTGTGGTTAGGAAGGAATAAAATTCATAAAAAGTCAATATTAGGTAATTTGGAAAAAATCTCACATTTTAGGAATCAATTACTCCATATAGTTTTGGACATATCTTAAACATACTAACTCCAAATTTGTCGAAGATCATAGATTTAGATTCCACTCTTCAAGATCTTTCCGATGATATGTCACATGAGGGGGTTTTGACAAACTTTTGGACAAGTTCACCATGCTCCCATTTTTCAAATGGGAATTGGATTTTTCCCAAATTATCTAATATGGTGTTTAAAGTTAGAATTTCCCTTACAGTTAGAAGTTAGATGTAAACAGAATAATTTTGGTTAGACCCCGACTGTGAGAATGGCGGCCAGTAAACTACTGGCCCATCTCTCAAATCTGAATCAAGCAAAAACCTTGAGACCAATTCCAAATCTTGACACAAAGGTTATACTACCATTGAATTAGCATAATTTTTCCTTAACCAAAATCACCAAGAATCTAGTTGGAAATTCAATCAATGATCGGTAGATTATCCTGATGAGAGATCAATGATTCTCATTAAGAGAATCTGGATTATGGAAAAAGGGTTATGTGGAATCAAACTCGAATCGAGAATTCTACTTGCATAGAACCTCTATTTTCTTTTAAAGGACTGTTTTACGCCACGCCAGAATGCTGGAGGAAGTATTTGGTATGTGATTAACTAAGGAGAGACTCGTTGTAACAGATGGCGAGGAGTCGTTAAGGGACGTCGCTCTTGCAGCAAAGCCTACCGAGGTCTTGACCAGCCTCGCTATGGTTAAAATGGTGCGCTTCCGTACGATGGGTGAGGACCGACGAAGTGGTCCTCCTTGAGTGAAGTGCTAGGAAACCTAAGTAGGATCCTAGAGGGTTCTGACCAAGTGATACACGGGCTCGTGGTGGTTGCTAAGACACCCATGCATACATCGAGGAAGATACGAATGAACTAAAAAGAATTACTTTTGTGAACTGAATTTTGATATTGGATCTCGTTGGTTGACCAGCTGGTCTTCAGCGGGCGGAGAGTCCGGATGATATATTTTGTAAAACAATGGACTCAATATTTTGGAGGATTATGATCAGTAATACTATGATTTCATTAAAAGATTGTTTTAAAGATAGCCGATTCTCTTAAAATGGGAATTTCATATTGGGTGTGTAAGTTGTATGACTACCTTGAATTTTTCTTGAAGCACCGGCTAGGGGACATGGGAACTCTTTTCCTCGATACCCAGGCAAAACATAACCATATTTTTATAAAGGAATCCCACTAGTATAGTGGTTGGGCGGTTGGGGTTAGGCTGGATCGGGGGAGTCCTACGATACAAATAGTTACGATTAAGTTACGTTAGTTAGATTAAGTCCTAGGAAGACCCTTGTTCTGTGGGAGGGAATCAGGGCTGTGCCTCGTCGCTAAAAGGAAAAAAAGCGATGATTCTATGGACCAAGTGCAAGACTCTTCCTTGATCTGACCATGTGACTTTTGGGTTTGGTCGGATCAATTTGGTTAGTTAAGACTTAGACTCGTTAAATCAATTCTCCTGTTAGATGATTTTCCTGATGGAATCGCATGTGCCTTCTGGGCGAGGGAAGTTTTTTCAGGTTCGATTTTAGAGGAACCGCCAGGCTAGTCTCTTGTCCGGATATCCGTGGGCGAGGCCCCGACTGTGGATCCCTACCCCGCACATGAGAGGCTGACGCTGCTTCCGCCCCACCAGCGCCCTCAGAGGGGGCATCGCGGAGGGGGTCGGGGTCTCACAGATGGTATCAGAGCATTGTTGAAAGCTAATAAGGAAAAATGAATTCTTATCAGAAATTTATAAATAAAAACGCATAAAGAGCATTTACGTATTGTATTTTCATTCCTTAAGCTTCATTAATGAAGATTTTTAATCAAAGAATTTGGTTTTATAGATGGAAGTTCCATGTTTATCCGCTATTCCCAATCTCACCCAGTCACACAGGATATGACTGCTTTCGCCTTCGAGCATATCATATCTTCCGCGACTCGAACGAGTCGAGCCAGACTCGCAAGCCATTTCGAGGATTTATATTTCCTATACCCATCGGAGAGACGGCATCATAAGTGGTTTGCAGGAGGGCAGTATATCCACAACCAGCGGCATGATGTTGAGGGAAAATATCTCGTTGGCCATGATTCTGATGAGGCTAAAAGTGATTCATGGTGTTATTCTATATCACCCTATGCCTCGAGATTTCAGACTTTCTTGCCATATCTTTAGACTTCTTAGCCGCTTTATTCCAAAGAATAAGATAGTAGCTCCTTAATAGCAGTTAGGGAACATTTGTATCGGGGCATGTCTATAGCCCAGTATCGTCGTCTTATGTATTTCCTGAGGAGGTTTTGACTTTCTGGAGCCGAGATGCTCTATGTACATATTGCAACCTCTATATAAATAAAGAAATGTTTTGTGGATAAATTCCCTGTTATATAAGTAATTGTTTATTATATGACGAATTGAAGAAGTAAGATCTATTACTCTCGGACATATGTCATAGAACTCCAATAAGATTGTTTATCTTGTTTAGGCAGTTATTTTCCAAACCTCTTAAGTCTTAGGATCTCGTTGACAAAATCAGAATAAAAATTTAATAATGTATCATTTTCAGAAGAATCATGAGGCGAGCGAATCGTGGGGGCCGATAGCCAAATCCTCTCACTGATGAATGAGGAAGAGCTTGACCCCAACGTTCGCAAGGCCCTTCACAGAACTCAGCCCCAAGACCCTTCAAGGGTGAAGGGGAGAACTTGGGCGAGGCTGTGGAGAAGTGGGTCGAGGTCGTGGAGGAATATTTTGATGTCATTGAATATAACAAGAGGATCAAAATGGCTCTTGCTAGGCTGAAGATTGTGGAAACACCCAGGGTGGCATGGAGAAACCATTGCGATACCAACCATCTGGATAGGAACACCCAGTCCTGGAATGATCTCAAAGCTTATCTAAGGAAGAGATTTTGTACACCCGGATTTTTAGAAACCAAGATGAATGAATTCTTAGAGCTAAACCAGGGGAGCAAAACTATTGAAGAATATCATCAGGCATTTGCTCTTCTCCTCAAGTACTCAGCACCGCTAGACGAAGAGCAACTTATGGCCAGGTTCATTCACGGAATGAACGAACCTTTAGACACCATGATCAAGAATGCCAAGTTAGTTTCCATGGGGCTGAAGCTGTAAGAATGGCGAAGGACTTCGCCAAAGGCTTCATCGTCGTTAAAGTCCCACCAAAGCTAGCTCCCTCATCCTTCAAGAGATTCCAAACACCGGGAAGTTCTTCCAACCTTCCACCTCTAAAGAGACACAAAGGTCCCAATAAGAATCTCGAGACAAGAAGTTATAGGTGTTTTGGTTGTCAGGGGGTTGGGCACCAGCTCAAGAATTACCCATCTCCTTTTATGGGCCAAGGAAGCCAGGGTCCCAGAGTTCAGAGACAGACTCCTTTGTATCAGTCCAATCTGGTTCCCCCGCGCCAAAATCAGGGCAACCCTAGAGAAGAGTGCCAGCTCAGCCTACAGCCTCCATGCAAAGTAGTCTCCGAACTCCCTCCTAGAATTAGGGAAACTAAAGCGAGAGAGTTCCACCTCAGACTGCAGGCAGAGCTAGAGCCGTCACTATAGCTGAGGAAGTGGAGGAAGAAAAAGGACAAATCTATGCCGCAATTGAGCATCAGGGGTAGAATCGTCAATTTTCAGTCCTCCAGACTCCAGCAGAGTACCAAGGTAAGCAATTCAAGCTTTTGATTGATTCAGGCTCATTCTTTTATTTCCCTAGGATGTTTGCGTAGGTTAGTCCTACGCAGACAAAAATCTGGGAAACCTATGCAAGTGGAATTGGCTAGTGGAAAGATTCTTTCACACACCTTGAGATAGGCCTTATTCAGTTTAGTCTAGATGGGAACGTAACAGATTGCCAGTTTAGAGTCCTATCCTTAGGAATCTATGATGGAATCTTTGGAATGGATTGGCTCCATAAGAATCAGGCTGACATTCATTGTCACAATGGAACCATCTCTTTCCTTGACCTTCACGGGAATAAAATTCGAGAAACTGGAATTTCCGGATCCCCAGTGCTAAAATTAGTCAAAGCTTCTAAATTGTTAAAAGGGATCAAAAAGAGGCAAGCTGTTTATGTCGTTAAGATGAATCCAGTAGACATAAAATGCAAGGCTAAAGAACCAGAGTGGTTAAGTGAGTATGCAGATGTGTTCCCTGAAGAGTTGACTGAGATGCCTCCGACTCGCGAAGTAGATCATGAGATTGAGTTAACCCTCCGAGCTCAGCCCAGTAGCCCAGCGTGCATACAAAATGCGAGTCCCTAAAGCCATAGAACTTAAGGAGCAATTAAGACAACTGTTAGAACATGGATTCGTCAGACCCAGTGTCTCACCTTGGGGTGCACCCGTTCTCTTCCAGAAGAAGAAAGATGGAATGTTAAGACTCTGTATTGACTACAGAGGATTGAATAAACTAACAATTAAAAGTAAGTATCCACTAACAATTAAAAGTAAGTATCCTATCCCTAGGATCGATGAACTTCTAGATTGGTTAAGTGAAACCCAAATGTTCACAAAGATAGATCTCAAATCCGGGTAAACAATTAAAGTCAAGGAACAGGACATCCCGAAGACATCATTCAATACTCGCTATGGACATTATAAGTTCACAGTCATGCCGTTTGGATTGACTAATGCCCCAGTGACGTTTAATCGTCTTATGCAAGATATTCTTAGAGAATACTTGGATGATTTTGTTCTTTGATGACATCTTGGTATAATCAAAGAATGCTGCAGATCATGAAGATCATGTGCCTAAGGTCCTAGAAATCTTGAGGAAGCACCAACTCTTTGCAAAAAAGAGCAAGTGTTCTTTCTCTGCTGACCAGGTGGAATACTTGGGATTTATAATGTCTAAAGATGGGATTTCTCGTGACCCCGCAAAGATCCAAGCAGTCGTAGATTGGCCGGAACCCAAAACGGTAAGGGAAGTCAGAGGATTCCTAGGATTAACCGAATGGTATAGAATCTTTATACCCGGGTATGCTCAGATAGCATCCCATTTAACTAACCTTCTCAAGAAGAGTACCCTATTTTAGTGGACTGCTATGTGTTAGAGTGCCTTTGATAAGCTGAAGACAGCCTTAGTAACCAACCCTGTCCTTAAATTGCCAAATTTTACCAAATCTTTTGAGGTAGTTACTGATTCCAGTGGTTTTGCCTTAGGCAGTGCTCTTATGCAGGAAGGTCATGCAGTGACCTATGAATCCAGAAAACTTAGAACACATGAGAGAAATTATGCCGTCCATGACTTGGATTTACTCTCAGTAGTTTATGCAGTTATGGAGACATTATCTTTTGGGACAAAGGTTCACCTTGATGACAGATCATCGAAGTTTGATGTGGATCTTTACCAAAAGGGAACTCAAAATGCGTCAAAGGAGATGGATGCAGACCATGTAGGAATTCAATTTTGAAATTAAGTATCGGCCAGGGAAAGAAAATAAGGTGGCAGATGCGCTCAGCAAAAAAGCCTCCTTGCTTGCAATTACAGTGGTGTCAAATCCATTGACCAGTGAAGCAAGGCAGAGAATCATGCAAGACAAATTCTTTGCTCCTTCTGATACAGGAAAGCAAGACTCCTCAGGAAATGAGTCGAGTTCTTGGGTACAAATTGGATGAAGGATGCATGTATTACAATAATCGGCTATGCATTTCCAATGATGAGGGAATAAAGAAAAGAATTCTGAGAGAAGCCCATGATAGCCTGATAGCTGGACATCCAGGGTTTATAAAAACCTATATATCTGTGAAGAAAAGCTTCTTCTGGCCAGGACTCATGTAAGATTCCTTCCCAGCCTCTTAAGATGTCCAGCATCTTTCCCTGTAATCAATCCCCTCTTCAGAAATATAAAAGATCTTGTCTCTGCCTATTTTGACATAGAGAGAGAAATATTCTAGAGAGAGAATATTCAGATTTTGAATATTTTTAGATAGAAAAATTTCTCATATTATTAAAATGAATTCCCTTGAAACAGAAATTCAAAAAGAACTTTCCAATGTGCAATTGGAATTTATTGGAAATGGGTATAAAGGACCTTAGCCTAAGGGTCTAGATTTTCAAAAAAATTTGGATTATGGTCCAATTAAGGTTCCTATGGGCCAATAGCATCAATCCATGTGTAGGGAGGAGATAAATCCAATTTGTAAAAGAAGATACCCAAAAATGAGTAAATGATCACATAAGATGAAGAGTTGACTATATACAAGGTTTATTAGTAAGAAACTATGAGTAATATAAAAAATATGAGATATTTTGGGTATCCAAAAATGAGTAAATGCTCACATAAGATGAAGAGTTGAAAATGTACAAGGTTTATTAGTAAAAAACTATGAGCAATATTAAAAATATGAGATATTTTGGGTATCCAAAAATGAGTAAATGCTCACATAAGATGAAGAGTTGAAAATGTACAAGGTTTATTAGTAAAAAACTATGAGCAATATTAAAAATATGAAATATTTTGGGTATAATGATTCCATTTTGACACATATGTAAGGAAGGGGGGTCCATTAAAGGAGGTGCATATTTCACATGCTTGAATAAGTTTTAAACTCATAAAAATTGAGATATTTCATCTCTCCTCTCTCCTAATTCAAGTCTAGTTGCAAAAAGTTAGCTCAACTGACCTAAAAATGATCAAAAATTGACCAAACTGAGTTGGAAAATTCTAGAATCAGTTTGTTTGGTTAGGAGCTCACTTTTTCCTATAAATAGAGGCCTTCCCCTTTGTTGAAACTCAACAATGTTTAATGCATTGTTACTCTACTCCACCCAAGCCAAGAACTATGAATTTATTAATAATTCATTAGTTTTTGACATTTTCCTCTTCCAAAGATTGGTGGCCACTCTTGTTCCAAACAAGAGTTGAACCCTCAAACCATCAAGCCAAAGGAAAGCTATCAAAGTCATTAGCACGTTGGTGATTCTTCTTTTCTTGCAATTATTTTATGGATGTTTATGGTTTCAAATGATTTTTATGCTTTATGTCTTCTCTATAATGTTAGGCCTCATTACAAAAGGCATTCCCCTCTCTTCTCTAACAAAACCAACCATTCTCTATCCTAGGTGAATGGTTAATTGATTAATGTTAAGTTTTTTTTATATAATGATTATTTTATTACAAAAGTTATATAGTGTTACTTTTAGCATAATTGAATTTCATGCATAGAGGTATGCATAAAAGATGATTATTTTATTACAAAAGTGTTACTTTTAGCATAATTGAATTTCATGCATAGAGGTATGCATAAAAGATGATTATTTTATTACAAAAGTGTTACTTTTAGCATAATTGAACTTCATGCATAGAGGTATGCATAAAAGATGATTATTTTATTACAAAAGTGTTACTTTTAGCATAATTAAACTTCATGCATAGAGGTATGCATAAAAGATGATTATTTTATTAAAAAATGTGTTACTTTTAGCATAATTAAATTTCATGCATAGAGGTATGCATAAAAGATGATTATTTTATTACAAAAGTGTTACTTTTAGCATAATTGAATTTCATGCATAGATGTATGCATAAAAGATGATTATTTTATTATAAAAGTGTTACTTTTATCATATTTGAATTTCATGCATAGAGGTATGCATAAAAGTTGATTATTTTATTATAAAAGTGTTACTTTTATCATATTTGGATTTCATGCATAGAGGTATGCATAAAAGTTGATTATTTTATTATAAAAGTGTTACTTTTATCATATTTGGATTTCATGCATAGAGGTATGCATAAAGGTTGATTATTTTATTATAAAAGTGTTACTTTTATCACAATTGAATTTCATGCATAGAAGTATGCATAAGAGTTGATTATTTTATTATAAAAGTGTTACTTTTATCATATTTGGATTTCATGCATAGAAGTATGCATAAAAGATATTCTTTTTATACTAAAAGTGTTTCATCATAAATGGATTTTATGCATAACTTAGATGCATAAGAGAAATTCTTTTATTCTAAAAGTGTAATTCCTACCAAATTGAATTTATGCATAGGAAAATGCATAAAAGATTGATTTTTAATTCAAAAGTGTCATTCTCATCTAAATTGAATTTATGCATAAGAAGATGCATAAAAGATTGAATTTTAATTCAAAAGTGTCATTTTCATTTAAAATGAATTTATGCATAGGAAGATGCATAAAAGATTGATTTTTACTTCGAAAGTATTAATCTCCTTAAATGGAATTTATGCATAAATAAATGTGTAAAGAAATCTTATATCAAATATAAGAATTCTCTTGTATTCTATAAATAGATATGAGATGTGATAGGATGTGATAAGAGGTGTATAAGATGTGATAAGAGGTGATAAGATACTTATGAAATAAGTTAGCAGGTGATAAGATGAATTAAGATGTGATAAGATGTGTATGGGATGAGGTAAGAAGTATATGTGATAGGATAAGATGTATATGGGTTGTGATAGGGCAAGAATGGATGTGATGTAAAAGATTAGATGTGAAGGCATATGGGGTTATATGAATGGGAATGTGAAAATGGATGTATGTATGTGGATGTGTGAATGTGGAGATGGGAGTGTGGATGTATGAATGTGAAAATGGATGTATGCATGAAGATGTATATGCGTAGATGTGAATGTGGATGTAGATGTGGATGTATGTATGTGTGTGTGGATGTATAGATGTGAATGGAAATGTGGATGTGGATGTATGTATGTATGTGGATGTGGATATATGAATGAGGACGTGATAATGGATGTATGCATATAGATGTGGATATATGGATGTGAATGTGAATGTGGATGTGGATATATGGATGTGAATGTGAATGTGGATGTGAATGTGGATGTGGATGTGGATGTGGATATATGGATGTAGATACGAATGTGGATGTATGTATGTATGTGGATGTAGATGTGGATGTATAGATGTGAATGGGAATGTGGATGTGGATGTATGAATGTGAAAATGGATGTATGCATGAAGATGTATATGCGTAGATGTGAATGTGGATGTAGATGTGGATGTATGTATGTGTGTGGATGTATAGATGTGGATGTATGTATGTGTGTGGATGTATAGATGTGAATGGGAATGTGGATGTGGATGTATGTATGTATGTGGATGTATAGATGTGAATGGGAATGTGGATGTGGATGTATGTATGTATGTGGATGTGGATATATGAATGAGGACGTGATAATGGATGTATGCATGTAGATGTGGATATATGGATGTGAATGTGAATGTGGATGTGGATGTGGATGTGGATGTATGGATGTAGATACGGATGTGGATGTATGTATGTATGTGGATGTAGATGTGGATGTATAGATGTGAATGGGAATGTGGATGTGGATGTATGAATGTGAAAATGGTATGCATGAAGATGTATATGCGTAGATGTGAATGTGGATGTAGATGTGGATGTATGTATGTGTGTGGATGTATAGATGTGAATGGGAATGCGGATGTAGATGTGGATGTATGTATATGCATAGATGTGAATGTGGATGTAGATGTGGATGTATGTATGTGTGTGGATGTATAGATGTGAATGGGAATGCGGATGTAGATGTGGATGTATGTATATGCGTAGATGTGAATGTGGATGTAGATGTGGATGTATAGATGTGAATGGGAATACGGATGTGGATGTATGTATGTATGTGGATGTAGATGTGAATGTATAGATGTGAATGGGAATGTGGATGTGGATGTATGTATGTATGTGGATGTGGATATATGAATGAGGATGTGTAAATGGATATATGAATGAGGATGTGTAAATGGATATATGAATGTGGATGTGGATGTATGTATGTATGTGGATGTGGATATATGAATGAGGATGTGTAAATGGATGTATGCATGTAGATGTGGATATATGGATGTGAATGTGAATGTGTATGTGAATTAATGTGTCGTCGATATGAGAAAATGGATGAGAATGAGTACACATTGAATGGAATGTGGAATAAGTAATGTGGACTAAGGAGGGATAATGTGAAAAGACGAGAGTTCGATTTAAAAACTGTATTTTGTGACTGTTTGTAAATGACTGTTTTATGTCAAGAATGCTGGGAAAGCATTTTGACCGTCTTGTGGATTAAGGTCATGAAGACCTAACTGTTAAAGTTGCAACTGCTAACGGAGAGTCAATGGAGGACGTCTCGCGTAGCAAGGTCGACCGAGGTCTTGACCAGCCTCGGTTCGATTTAAATGGTGAGCTTCTGGTACGGTGGATGAGGGACCAAGGAAGCGGCCTATGAGTGAAGCGCTAGGTGACCTGCGAAGGATCCTAGAGGGTGCTGACCATACGGTGCTCGGGCTCTGGGTTGCCGAAGATACCCACACGTGCATCGTGGAAGATATTGGAACAAGGAGTAAGAGTTGTTTTCTGAAACCGGGCATGGATCTGGTTGACTGACCTTGCTGGTCCTCAACAGATGAGTCCATGGCTCTTTTATATGGATCTGTGGGTTGATCTTGCTGATCTTCCACGGAGATTCCATTCTATTACATGAATATATTGCCGGTTACTATGAGCTAGGAACTATGGAAAAGGCCCCTGAGTGAACAGGTGGTGAGCGTTCTGGTTGCCAATGATGCCATAAGTATACCGATGAATGAATGACTAGAAATAAGGATTTAACCAGAGACTTTGAGGATTGTCATTAGTGACATAATGGTTTCATTAAAGGATTGTTTTAAAGTTAGCTGATGCTAAGAAAAAGGCAATTTCATATTGGGTGTGTAAGTGGTGTGACTAGTTTTATGTTTGCATGAACTTCCGGCTAGGGGGCCTTGGAACTCTTTTCCTTGGTACCCGGGACAAAACCTAACCAAATTCTTAATTGGATCCCATCACTACAGTGGTTGGGCGGTTGGCTAACCCATGGGACTGGATGGGGTTAGGCTGGACTGATGGATCCATAAATCGAGACTCAATTTATGTTATTACGATAGATAAAGTAAATCCCGGATAGTAGTTGTTCTATGGATAGGAATCAACGGCTGTGCCTCTTGATGGGGAAAAAAGCGTTGATCCCAATGATCCAAGTGCAAGTTTCTTCCTTGATCCGACCGAGTATCTTTATAGGTGCAGTCGGCGGATCAACGTGATCAGTAATGATCTTCACTACGTTAGAGTAAAAAGTTATCCTGGTGGAATCGCCCGTGCTTTCCGGGTAAGGGAAGTTTTTTCGGGTTCGATTTTGGAAAAACCGACGGATTAGTCTCTTGTCCGGATATTCGTGGACGAGGCCCCGAGTATGGGACCCTGCCCCGTGCAAGAAGTGCTACTTTCGCTGCTAGTACCCTGAATCCGTTGCGCGGTGGGGACAGGGATCTCACAACTCAAAAAGGATGTACTTGATCATGTGCGTCAATGCTTAATGTGTTAGAGGGTCAAGGTAGAGAGAGTCAAGATGCCAAGAAAACTGCAGCCTCTAGTTATTCCACAGATGAAGTGGAAATGTATCAATATGGACTTTTTCACTGGACTACCTTCAGTGCAATCAGGTTACAACTCCATTTTTGTGGTAGTTGTTGACAGACTAACCAAAGTTTCCCATCTGATTCCAGTGAAAGAAACATACACTGCAGTTGATGTTGCTAGATTTTTCCTTAAAGAGATCTTCAGATTGCATCAATCAAAAATGATATAAGGGACCTTAGCCTAAGGGTCTAGATTTTGAGAAATTTCTGGATTATGGTCCAATTAAGGTTCCTATGGGCCAATAGGATTAATCCAAGTGTTGGGGTGAGATAAATCCAATGAATAAAAGAAAATACCTAAAAATGAGTAAATGCTCACATAAGATGTAGAGTTGACTGAGTACAAGGTTTATTAGCTAAAAATTAAGAGATATTACTTAAAAAATGAAATATTTTAGAGAAATGATGCATTTTTGACACCTTGGTAATAAGAAGAGGGGGACCTTTGAGGTAGGCATCTTTTTCACATGTGTGGAAGGGTTTTTTTAATTCAAAAAATCATGATATTTTTATTTCTCCTCTCTCCTGGATCAAACTAGATAAAAAAGGGAGCCAAACCCAAATCACGTCCAAATTGAGTCAAACTGAAGTTGGAAAGCTCTAGAACCTAGTTGGACTTGGTTAGAGGCCTCCATCTCCTATAAATAGACCCTCCTTCCTTTGTATTCTCATCTTTGAGCTATACCATGCCAGTATTGCATTAAAATAATCATATTTCTATTATCCCTTAATTTCCCTCTACTTTTGGGGAGCTTGGAGCGTCTCTCTCTCTTCAAAAATTGTTGGAGTCCTCTTCTCATCTTGCTAACCAATTTATTGGTTGGGGGCTTCACTACGAGAGAAATAATCAAGCGAATCCTTGAGGTAAGAATGGATTTTTATGGTTTTTTGTTGATTTCCTCAAATGACTTCTCTTCTCAACCCCTCTTAAGCTTGAGAAGTTTTTTAAATGATTGTTTTAATTCAAATCAAGCTTTCCCTAAGAATCTTAATGTTTAATTAAGAGAAAATTAATCATTATGCTTATTTAGAATGTTTTCTTATGTATATCTCTCTCTCAAAAAGAATAGTCATCTCTATGGCTAATTCTTTAGCAAAGGAATGCTTCTGATTGATAATTTCTTATTTTAAAACCAAACTCTAGGCTTGATAAGCTAGAGATTAAGAAAATGATATTTTCATGATTTTACGTTAACAAAATAATGGTTATTTCTTTTAGATTATTTATAAGTAGTTAAAAACTACTTTAATTGATTCTAAATGAGAAATAGATTATCCTATCAAATTGGAAAAAGAGGAATAATGGAATTAGCTTAATCTAGTGGGATAATCATAATTAAGTTTATGATTATGGTTAAAATTATGATTTAAATTCATATTTTAGATTTAAGCTTAAAAGTAGATCTTCTATCATATTTTCATTACAAGGTTTTATTCTTTTAGGAAAATTAAAAATTATCAGTAATAGCAGCGAAGCTATGGTAAATGTTTCTGAAAAAAATACATATCTTATTTTTATGCATAATACTTAAAGAGGGACTCCTACCATATGGGAGGTTTAGAAATTTAAAGCAAAAGAATGATTTTGACCATATTTAGGAAAGAATACTTTTTGTTGTATTTATGCATAATTATTTAATTTAAAAAAAGAGAGAAATTTTGATAAATTTATTTTATGCATAAGAAATTTTTTTAAATGATAAAAGAGGAATTCCTATGAAATTTGAAATTCAATCATTTAAATAAAAAAACATGAATTTTTGGCATATTCAAAATAATGGATATTTTTATTTAATTTAAAAAAGAGTAATTTTTGATAAATTTATTTTATGCATAAGACTTTTTAAATGAGAAAAGAGGAATTCCCATGACATTCGAAATTCAATCATTTAAATACAAAAAGAGGAATTTTAAGCATATTTAAAAAAATGGATATTTGTATTTAATTAAAAGAGAAATTTTTATGGTATTTTACGTAGAAAAAGATTTAAATTAATTTTGATGACAAAAGAGGAATTTTCAACCATAATTTCACCTAGAAAATTAGGTTGATAACTAAATTGGTGGAAAGAATATTCTTAAATATTTTTAGGTGGATAAATCACCAAATTGATATTTATCCAAAATTGGATTAGTGGAAGAAGAGTATTTTTATAAAATCCAGATTTTCTCGTAAGAACTATTTCTTAATCTATTGTGGTTAGGAAGGAATAAAATTCATAAAGTTAGAATTTCCCTCACAGTTTTAGAAGTTCAGGTTATTTTTATTTGAAGAAAATCCTTAGGAATCAAAGTTAAAAGTAAACCGAATAATTTTGGTTAGACCCCCACTATGAGAATGGCGGCTAGTAAACTACTTGCCCATCTCTCGAATCGAAATCAAGCAAAAACCTCGAGACCAATTCCAAATCTTGACATAAAGGTTAGACTACCATTGAATTAGCGTAATTTTTCCTTAACCAAAATCACCAAGAATCTAGTTGGAAATTCAGTCAATGATGGGTAGATTACCCTAATGAGAGATCAATGATTCTCATTAAGAGAATCTAGATTATGGAAAAAGGGTTCTGTGGAATCAAACTCGAATAAGGAATTCTACTTTCATAGAACCTCTGTTTTCTTTTAAAGGATTGTTTTATGCCAGAATGCTGGAGGAAGCATTTGGTATGTGATTAACTAAGGAGACACTCGTTGCAACAACTGGGGAGTCATCGGGGGATGTCGCTCGCAGCAAAGCCTACCGAGGTCTTGACCAGCCTTGGTATGGTTAAAATGGTGTGCTTCCGGTACGATGGGCGAGGACCGACGAAGCGGTCCCTGAGTGAAGTGCTAGGACACCTAAGTAGGATCCTAGAGGGTTCTGACTAGGTGATGCACAGGCTCGCGATTGCTAGGACACCCATGCCTACATCGAAGATACGGATGAACTCAAAAAAATTACTTTTGTGAACTGAATTTTGATATTGGATCTCATTGGTTGACCAGCTGGTCTTCAGCAACAACAGCAGCAGTAGGCGGAGAGTCCGGATGATATATTTTATAAAACAATGGACTCAATATTTTGGAGGATTATGATCAGTAATACTATGATTTCATTGAAAGATTATTTTAAAGACAGCCGAATCTGTTAAAATAGCAATTTCATATTGGGTGTGTAAGTGGTATGACTACCTTGAATTTTGCTTGAAGCGTTGGCTAGGGGACCTGGGAACTCTTTTCCTCGGTACCCGGACAAAACATAACCAAATTTTTATAAAGGAATCCCACCAATACAATGGTTGGGCGGTTGGCTAACCCATGGGCCGGTTGGGGTTAGGCTGGATCGGGGAAGTCTTGCGATACAAATAGTTACGATTAAGTTACGTTAGTTAGATTAAGTCCTAGGAAGACCCTTGTTTTGTGGGAGGGAATCTTTGTGCCTCGCTAAAAGGGGAAAAAAGCGATGATTCTATGGACCAAGTGCAAGCCTCTTCCTTGATCTGACCATGTGACTTTCAGGTTCGGTCGGATCAGTTTGGTTAGTTAAGACTTTGATTCGTTAAATCAATTATCCTGTTAGATGATTTTCCTAGTGGAATCGCACGTGCCTTCCAAGTGAGGGAAGTTTTTCCAGGTTCGGTTCTGGAGGAATTGCTGGGCTAGTCTCTTGTCCGGATATCCATGGGCGAGGCCCCGAGTGTGGATCCCTTCCCCGCGCAAGAGGCTGACGCTGCTTCCGTGCACCAGTGCCCTCGGAGGGGGCATCGCAGAGGGGGCGGGGGTCTCACATAAAGAAAATAGGCGATCTAGCTTATAAACTTCTTTTGCCTCCCCATCTCAAGATACATAATGTATTCCATGTCAGTTTGCTTAAGAAATATGTACCCAGCCCGAGTCACGTGCTTGTGTGATGAACAATTGATTTCTCCGACTCAAGGCCAGATGGTACTCCAACCTGAAGAAATCCTTGACGTTTGGGAGAAGGTTCTCAGGAGCAGAGTCCTTAGAGAGTTTTTAGTCAAGGGGAAGTTCTTCCCTCTAGAAGACACCACCTAGGAGAAAGAAGAAGTTTTGGAAAAAGATTACCTCCACTTTGTGAGATAACATCTCGCGTTTTTCAAGTGGGAGAGGATGTAAGATTCCTCCTCAGTCTCTCTGTTTCTGGCTCTCTCTCTTTCTCTCTCTCTCTCTTTCTCTTTTTCTTTCTCTTTCCCTTTCTCTTTCTCTTTCTCTCTCTCTCTCTTTCTGCCTCTCTTGTATCTCTATCTCTCTCTTTTTCTATCTCTTTATCCATATCTCTCTCTATTTCACACTTGTCTCCTTCTCTCTTTGTCTATCTCTCTCTCTCTCTCTCTCTCTCTCTCTCTCTCTCTCTTTCTTTCTCTCTCTCTTTTATCTCTCTCTCTCTCTCTCTCTCTCTCTCTCTCTCTCTCTCTCTCTCTCTCTCGCTATCTCTCTCTCTATCTCTCTATCTCTCTCTCTCTCTCTCTCTTTTTCAATCTCTTTATTCGTCTCTCTCTCTATTGCACACTTGTCTCCTTCTCTCTTTGTCTATCTCTCTCTTTCTCTCTCTCTCTTATCTCTCAGTCTCTCTCTTTCTACCTCTCTCTAGTTTTTTCTCTCTTATCTCTCTCTCTCTGAATCTCTATCAATAGCAAAATAAAATTACTCCACTAAAATGATACACCTAATAAAATGATACAAGCTCAAATAAACATTACTCCATTGAAATTGTTCTAATAAAATGAAACCCCAAAACATTTTTGCATATCCCATACATCTCTGAAGTTAAATTAGGAACATGAGTTGTCCACTAAACCAATTCAGGGTAGGTTCATTCTCTGTATATACATTCGGATACCTCCCTTTTTGTCAAAATTGGTTGGTGAATAAACATATTTTCATTTTGGCTCAATCCCATGACTCTCATGTACACAAAGTACAAGTGCTTGCATGCCAAGTAGGGTTTTTGCTGGTTGACCCTTCCCAAAAAATCTGGACATGAGCATGATGGATGCATTTTGATATGCACATCATAACTTCCCACATGAGAAACTCCTCCAAAAGTCTCAATGGTGAAAGCCTCATGTTTGGAAGATTGAAACACCTGCACTTGTGTAGCTTGTGCATTTATGTCTAGTGCTTTCTTAATTCTTTTTGCAGCTTCTTCTGAAATGCCTATTCTGTGTCTTGTGCGATGACCATCTTGTGACATATCATTTTTGAATGTGTTTGTCTCTCCTCTAGACACTTCTGGTTGACTTGAGCTCAATGGAGTTTGTTGCTCCCTTCCCAATGGCTTACTTTGTAAGTTATACCCTACAAGCACCAATGCATTTACCTCCTCAACTGTCAGATTTGTGCCTTCAACCATTGACCATATAGTAGGCACATTGTGTGGGGGATGGTCAATGTTCTTGTCCACAGCCCATGTATGCATGATGTCATTATTGTAAAACCACATCATTTGACTAGTTTTCCCAACAGCATGGGACCTTGTTGAAAAAAAAAGATGGTGTAGGTACTCCTTTTGCACATCCTACAATCATGCGACCACACTTACTGCTACCTATATAACCCAAACACTTTACTCTGCTGCCCTTTGGAGTTCTCCTTATTGCCCAAAATGTCTTGTGTATGGGTGCTTCCTTTATGATTTTGTCTTCATTTCTTGTGTCCACATCTTCATCCATGAAGGCTATTTTCCTTCGACGTCCAATAGACTTCCTATCTCTCACGTGCACGTTGTACTCAAGTCTATGACCTAGCATCATCATCCACATCAATTAAATTACATTGTTGTCTCTTGTGTTTAGCTGATTCCCGATCACCTGCCAAATGTGTTTGGGCCTTGTACATAGGTGTGCCTGCAGTGTTACTCTTTAATATCCTTACGACTTGTGGTGGGCTTAGAGTATGCACATTTTCCCTCTCAATGAGCTTTTCAAGTCTTGGACCTGCTCTCTGATATGCTTGCCCATCATGTATGATTTTTTCTTTGCACTCTGTAATAAAGCATTAGCCATGTCTGATACACATGCATTGTAGATTGTTATTTTTTGTTTGAAACCCTCCCCGGCTAACCAGCTTCCATGTTTAGACTCTGACAACTTTGTTCGTGGTGTACATCACCACTCTTCTCCATCTATGCAATAGTTAGAGACATATTAGAAACATCAATAAAGACACTGGTTTTAAACACAATGGTTCTTATACATACTGAAATCATTACATTGCCCCAATGTGCAATGCGCACTTCCCACCATCTCAGCCAAAGATCCATGGCAGGTATATCTGAATCTTTTACATTTCCACTATGCCACCATTGTTGGATAAGTCGCCCTTAAGCTAGTGCAGTATTTTTGTTGACTCGGTCTGCCACCTCGCACATGCTCTTATGCACGCCTTGGAAGGCCTTTATAACATACTTTGCGATATGTATATTTAGGCTTTTTTCCAATGAAATAAACACGAGCGTTCTCGACCTTTCATTTCTTGTCCTTCATTGTAGACTTCTCTAATGGCATTCCAATTTACTTGGGCTTCATCTGCCATGAAACCAAAGAAGTTTGCCTTTTCAAATCTGTGTGCCACCACCATGACATTATTTATGCACTCCCAAAACAATACTTGGGAAGTCTTGTCCTCCTCTTTTATCTCGCAAGTTGCAATAGTTAGAAGCTCCTGTAGGTTGCAACTAAAAGTTAATCTGCTAAAAGAGGTAATAACACAAAATTATTATTTTTTTAAATAGCAACAAGCCATTGTTTTACCACCTTAGATCATAAATGTGACAAGCCATTGTTACCCAATCCATGATGCGTCTAGTGTGGTCAAATTGTATCCAAGCTCTTCTTAGATCACCATTCCCGAAATGCCTCATTCTATTGATGAGTTTGACACCTGAGGCTAGTCTCTTAGTAGACATCTTGAAAACAAAACAACGTTCAGTTTCATTCCCTTGACTTGGAAATTGGCTCCCACCACACGGAAGAAGTCATAATTGCAATCCCTCTTCTCAAATGTATCAAGTCATCATAGCCAAATTATGACTTAGGTGGTCTTTGGCGTGCGTGAGCTATCGAACTTCAAAACCTAAAAGAAAGGAAATTTTAATCACTTTGTATATATGGCCTTAACAAATGCTTCTCTAATTTAACTCACCACTTGTTCTCAACTAGCGGGCCGAGTTCTTCTAGCACATTATTGAATTCTTTATCGCCAAGCTCATGTCCTTGATCTCCTTCTCGGACTAATGAAGTTAACACCAACTCCTTAGTAACACATATCTGCACCTTCCTTGGACCAGCACTTGCATTTACTGTAATTACTCTTTAAACCATTACTTTAGTATTATCAAGCAATGCCTTTGATGTTCCAGCCTGGACAACATGTGAATGAGTTCTGGTGTGTATTAGAAGCCATGTTAGACTATCATCACTATGCATGACATAATACACACAAGATGCCTTGAAAGTAGTTGGCTTTTTGCATTAGTGACAATTAAGCTTTCCATCATTAATAGCTAGGACACCAACTTCACAAGTTTTCTTCATTGCACCCTTTGAAACTAATGTCATTCGGGAAGCCATTCTTTAAGCTATAACTGGAGAGCGTTTCCTTGCTATATTTGTTATTTCCTTGCTATATTGTTCCTCGCTGGATGTCATCCTTTCCTCGCTATATTCATTGTTCCTTGCTCGACGTCAACTAATCATTCTTTAGTTCATCAATCGAGCGAGCGTTTCCGATTCTCAAGCGTCATTTAATCGAGATCTAAAGTTTGTAGGTGCTCTCTCTCTCTCTCTCTCTCTCTCTCTCTCTCTCTCTCTCTCTCTCTCTCTCTCTCTCTCTCTCTCTCTCTCTCTCTCTCTTCTTTGCACACACACCCTCCCCATCACGTCCCTTCTCCTCCTCCTCCTCCCTATGCCCTCTTTATGCTTGATAGATTCTCTACTAACTCACATGTTTGTTTTTTTGTAGGCTTTCACTTTCACGTGTGCACACTCGACCCACATTTTCTTGCTTGCAAGTGGTAAGAACCTGTCTTTTACTCTTTGCTTAAGATGAAAGGTAAAATTCATGATCATGATGTTATTGTCTTGCAGGATGATGGTAGTATGCATGATTTTATTTCTTAACGTGATGTTAGGAAGTTGCAATTAGAAACACATGCGTCACTTTATAACGTTAAATATGCTTTTCAAGGCACACGATATAATGGCACTAAAGAAATTAGACAGCTAGAAATTACCATAGGTCCTTATAAAGAGAAGAGAGACTTCTTAATTGCACCCTTGCACACTAGTGATGTGATTCTAGGCATGCCTTTCCGTTATCAATTTAATCCACATATAGATTATGCTACACACAAAATGCATCTCTAGCATAACAATGAGAAATTAACTCTTCAAAGTGATATCACACATGAATTATATCCATTTTTGTCTCATACTCAAGCTAAACGTGGATTAAGAAAACATGACAAAGCTTTTCTTATTTATGTGCATGAGATTGAAGCAGCTATATCTTTGTTGAATAGAAGATTTGGGAACCTCTTTAAGCATGCATAGTTGTAGAAGAGTTTGCCAAAACTTCTCAGTGTATTGTGGTATAGTCTCTCGATCTATCATAGTCAAAGTATCCCATGCATGACGAGCCTTAAGATGGAACTGTAGTGGTAAGAAACTAGCCTTCACCTTGTGTTGAAATTCCTGAAATTCCTCCCAAGTAAAAGGTTTGTCGAGACCATTGCAGAGTACATTCCACCAAAGTGAGGCACGATCAACCATGTGATTTGCTACACACTTAATCCTATCTTTCTCAGAGAAAGACTCTTTGGAAAAGTAATCATCTAACTAACTCAACCAAGACAGAACAAGACAAACATCCTTTTTGCCATCAAATTTAATAAAAGAAAAAGTACGACCACTTATCTTACTGTCCTTCTTTGTAGATTGTGCGTCGAAAGTGGCCTTGATAATCTTAGCAATATGGCGATCTTCAGAACCGGAAGTAGAAATCTCATTACCATTAAAGCGTGCTTCAAGATCAAAGCGTCGTTGACGTTCGTCAAGTAATTGTTGCTCAAGTAAACAAAGTCTCTCTTTTATTTAGGGTTGTGGAAGAAGATAATTCAAAAAATTAGCATCCTAAGCATTAAAATCATCATTAATAGGGTTGTCGGTGGCGTTATAGTTGAAATCAGGACCAGAATTAGCTCTCTCGGATCCATAGATTTGAACTGTAGAGGCTAGACCCGAGAGGTATAAGTTTCTAGAAACTTGCTCAAACTTTAGTAGAGGCTATTAAAAAAATAAGAAAATTTCTAGGCAATTTTTGGATTTTTTGGGTAATTTTTAGAGCTCATGAAGCTTTAAAAATAGCAATTTTGACCATAAAAATCAATATTCTGGACCAAAACAGATTTGAAAATTTTGGAAATTTGATATGTGTTATAGAGATCTGATTTGCAATTGAATGGATTTTTGTAAAATTTTTGGAGCAAAGGAAGTATTTTTGGCCTATTTTCTAGCCTTTTGGAAGCTTTAAAAATTTAATAATTAAGCTTAAAAGCTTGATTAAGCTGTAGCTATAGCCATGGGGCTTGAAATATAGCAGTAGACTAGCAAATAGAAGGAAATTCACCATGAAAGTGGTCGCCCCATCAATTGGGAGGTGGAGAGGTTGAAAAAAAAACATTTCCGTGCTATATTTGCTTCAAATCAACCTTTTCTTGGTCCAATTTATCAAATACTTAATCAAATTTGCCTCCTCTTAAGCACGATTTGGGAAAAAATCAACAAATTGACTTGAGAGATTTGCGTAGCCGTCCATGATAGATTTCTGACACTTCCACTGGCTTAGCAATCTTGTTATGGCTCTTTATGCTCCTTCCCTTGCTGATTCGATCCGTATGGACAGATTATGAAGAGGATTAGTGAGTTTAAAGGTGGTTTTGTGGTTTGTATAAACCCACTAATGGTTTTTCACCTTATTTACCCTTTGGACAATAGATTGATGGAGATTTGTTATCGAGTGGTAAAAAACAAGCCTTCTTTCAACCATACATAATCATAAACATATTCTTCTTCAAATTAAATTGAAAAAACACCTTTTCCTCTGTCTATTTCACCCCATTGTCCACAAGTCTTTGATTAGCTTCAAGAAAATTGAATTAATCTGAAGCTATGATACCATTGTTGAAAGCTTCAAAGAACCTAAGCATAAATAATTGCATAAAACTCAACTTGAAAATAAAGCATAAGAGATTGCACGACACACTATTGGGTCCAATGTCCCCCCCCCCCAAAAGTGAGCCCACGCTTCCTTTTGCTGTATTTCAATTATATTTAGAAAAAGTACTAGTGGGGCTCAAAATAGCTTCCCTTACAAATATGTCAACTTCAACAAAAGTAGCTTGCTTTGTTTGAGCGTGCAAGCTTTCTATCAAAAATAGAGTGAATCTATAGCCTTACAATTGTATCACAATTATGTCCAAAAATAATAAATCATAAGAGAGCATTTACATGCTCTAGAAAATGTAAACACCGTCGAAAATGAAATAAGTGGTGAATGTCGCTCAAATATCAAATAAGTGGTGAATGTCGCTCAAATAAGTGGTGAATGTCGCTCAAATATCAAATAATGGCCGCTAAACCATAGTCAAGTCATAATAAATATTTCCGGACCTCAACCAACTAGCCTCCATTATCTTGTTCAATAATCTGCACTTTACAACAACTACGCCGTCAATTAATACATTAATTGACAAATATTAAATAACCATATCAATAACAATAAAAATATCATAGCAATGCATCATGTACTCATGTATAGAATCACCCGCGTACGCATGGTAAGCTGCAATCACAGATGAAATAAGAGAGGCGTCCCAAATTTATTCTCCCAACATAACACCTCTCTTGGTTTCTTAGTGCTAAGGTAGAATTCCAGTGGGGAGAGGAGTAGGACCACACATTCAGATCACTGAAAAATGTTAATAACAGCACACTAGACAACCTAACTAGAAAAAAGTCTTCCATGTGCACACAGATGCCAGCTTATGTGCCATAAGTACAGTTTTGGGCCAACCCAATGTAGACACACACACTTTGATAATACTATTTACTATGTTAGTAGGCTTCTGAATCCACATGAGAATAACTATATTGCCAGAGAAAGGGAAGCACTAGCTATATTATATACACTTCAAAAATTTAGGCATTATCTACTAGGCTATCACTTTGTGGCACAATCACTGACCATCAAGCACTATACTACTTACTTAACAAATCACAAGTGTCACGTAAGGTCTTGAGGTGGTTGCTTTTGGTCTGGCTTGGAAGGAAGCACCTTATGGTGTCGAACCCCCTTTCACGCATAGATAGTGGTAAGGAAGCTACACCAAAAGGGGTATGTGTTGAGTTTCCACATGGTGTACTCTTCAAGATCGATGCAATACCACCATGGTATGAATATGTAGCACACCTCCTCTCCAAAGGTACATTTCCTAAGGGTTTGGACAAGATAGGAAAAGAGAAGGCTCCTGGTGAAAAGTAAACCATTTTCCAAATCATTGTAGGAAGAGGAAAGGATGGGATACCATGCATGTGTGTACTCCCTCATGTGGTTCATGACTTGGTGGATAAGGTGCATGTAATAATGGGACATGTCTTTAGAAAGGTAACAACAAGGAGACTTCTACAAGTAGGCTTATGGTGGCCTACTCTCTTCAGAGATTGTAAAGAATCAGTGGTACAATGTGATGCTTCCCAGAGAGTAGGAACCAAACCAGCTCAGTTAGACTTTCTACCCCTAAACCACTCAGATCTAGTTTGTCTCCCATTTGAGATGGGGAATAGATTTCATGGGCTTTATTGAGCCATGCAACTAGTACACCTCTTGTGCATACATCATAATTGGCCATAGACTATGCCACCAAATGGCAAAGCCAAGGCTACTAGGAACAACAATGATGCAACCAACAGTGGCCAAATTCTTGTATGAGCATATCTTTACCAGGTTTGGATGTCTAATAGAGCTAGTAATAAGTGATAGAGAAAAACAATTCATTAATGAGGTCATCAGGGAACTACATATAAAATCTTCCATAGGAAGTCATGAGCTTACTACCCTAGAGAAAATGGGTAGGTAAGGTATTGGCCAAATCTTTGCTTAAAGTCTGTAATGAACATGTCACATAGTGGATAAGGTGCTCTTAGGCATGTTATGGGCTTATAGAATGGCATACAAAGCCACAACACAGCATAATCCCTTCTAACTAGCATATGGACTAAAGGCAATCATGCCCTTTGAATACACCATGGGTACAGAAAGGCTCCTTATTGCAAATCAAGGAAAGAATGAAGTAACAAGGACCCATGCCCTAAGGCATCGCCATATTAGTGGAAAAGAAAATAAGGAAAGCTTTGCATGACAAGGGTTTGCACAAAAAAAACATTCAAGATGGAGATTTGGTATTGGTTTACAACTCTAGATATCCCAGGCATAACACAAAGCTCATTTATACTAGAAAGGCTCCTATAAGGTCATAACAATAGTGCCTGAGGGAGCGGTGGTATTGGAAACTCTAACAAGTCATTAGTGCCTACACTTTCTAACATTTCTCAATGGTTCCCAACTCAAACCAAACATCACTCCAAGCTCCAAATTTACCCCCTACACTTGCTAACATAGCGATAGTACCTGCGGGAGCGGTGGTATTGGAAACTCTAACAAGTCATTAGTGCCTAAACTTTCTAACATTTCTCAGTGGTTCCCAAATCAAACCATACATCACTCCAAGCTCCAAATATACCCCCTAGTAGGTTTCCCCTACACTTTCGCTTAGGAGGGACTAGCATTGCTTCAACCTCCCATCATCTCCTAACATCTCTATCCTAGTTTTTTGCTTCATCTTCCCCCTTTCTTTTCCTTTCTTCTATCTCCACATATGGTCCACATTTCCTCTTCATAATTTCCCCCTTCATGAGCTACACCATCAATTGCCATTCGGTGTCACCCTTGGTGCTCTATGTACCTACCTACCGTAGACGTAGTGTGTCCATCTCTACATAGGCGGAGGCATATTTTTCTTTGGTGCCTATGAAGCCCACCTTGGCATCTTATGGTGCCTAACCAAGGCACCAAAAGGAACCTAACATAGGCACCCAATGGTGCCTACATTCAAAGGATGCACTACTAAGAAACCCTATGTATCACGTGCGTTCAAGGGGTATTTAAACAACCCCTTACCTATAAATTTTTTATGAATAAACTGACTCCTTTTTCTTTATAGACTTACGGGTTTTTTTCCAAAATCGATTAAAAACCTCTCTTGTAAATGTATTTCTGTAAATTTACCTCACAATTTTGAATTAAAAAACCCCTTCATTTGAACTCATGTGTTATACTTACATATTTTTAGGTGAACCCCCCGAGTGCCTACAACCTCTTCCATTGGAGTACTCCAAGGCGTACACACCTTCGCAACCACATCTGCTTCTCACAGATGTACCCATCACCTTTGCCATAATCACCCCTCTGGAGTACTCCAAGGCGTACACACCTTCCCAACCACATCTGCTTCTCATAGATGTACCCATCACCTTTGCCATAATCACCCCTCTCTCTTCATCTGTTTTGCACACCCATACCCCCAAATGGACGATGGAAACTCAATATTTCCATGGAAAGTGTCTACTTTTATATGCACTATAATGAAGTCGTTTCTATCTATCCCCATGCTCTCTTAGGTGGTACCAATGACTTGATTACTTTCCATTTTGTTAAATTTTTTTTATATAGAACCCTCTTATACATATACATGATGTATCTCTGTAATTTTTGCATCCCCTCTTATGCATTGCATGTGGAGCCAGCTCTCTATTTGTGGTATTCCTATTATGAAAATCACTCTTGAGTTATTGGGAATTATATTTTATATCGAGGATGCTCGTGTGTGTCATGTCAGTGGTGGGTACATGTGATTTGATATTATGGTTTCTTGTTTATTATGAAAGTGTTACGATTGTTTGATGCGTTCAATTGATTGATTGACTAATGTGATTATGTCTATGAGTATAGGTAGTGAGATGTACTAGGCTACCGATTGAGTTGTCGCACTATACGAGGGTACCGATAAGGTGTTGTACAGATGGTGGGTTGAGCAGTGGTGTAAAGACAAAGATCATGTGCCAATCATGGTATTTGTGTATTAGCATTTAATTGATCATTTGTAGACTATGTGCGTGATATGTAATGAGCAAGGTCAACTTTTCCCAATAATTCTTGGTCTCCTCTAGCAAAGCCTCATGCGAGGGCCACACCCCCCAAGAAATCTAGAAGTATTTCAGCCTACTCCTTCATAGACCTACTAACAAGGCTTTGCCAAAGAAGACCAAATGCTTTACAATTAGAGTTAGATCCGTTTTTTTCAAGACGAACGAGAATTAGTTTTTGGCTTTTCAGTGAGGTACATGATATATAGCATAATGGGCAATTTTTCATATCCAAGAAGTCCCCAAATTTGGTGATGACCCATGTCATCACCAAATTTGGGGACTTCTTGGATATGAAAAATTGCCCATTATGCTATATATCATTGGAAAGGTCTTGAAGAGTAGATTTTAAATGTCCAAACTCTGCTCACTTCTGAGTTGATTTGAAAAAATTTCACCATGCGCCCATTTTTGTAGAGAGAGAATATGTAGAAATGGGCCCATTTTGAGTCCAAATTTCTCCTAATGGAAGGCGTTCCAAGAGCACATTTTGATCTCAAGGAAGGAGAATTATAGCACTTCTTTACAACTCGTAGAAGCACAAAGGAAAATTGAAGTATGGGGGGCTAGGTACATATCTTGTGAATCACATCACATCATTGGGGATTAAGAAATCAAAAACACTAGCGGGCAAGGAGTTTCCATTATACACCAATGGAAGCTGCTTGAAAAATTATTATGCTTGAGAGGAATCCATCAAGGAACAAACTAAGTAAAATACA
>NC_141057.1:37204066-37616566 GCF_041138505.1 Cibotium barometz | reverse complement strand
GACATCTCAAAAGAGGCATTCAAATCAGCCTTAAAATCAGCAATATGACTCTCATTTGGTCCTGTGAGCAGCATGTCATCGACATAGAGAGCAATGATTAGATGTACACCATCCACACGTTTAACATACAAAGTGCTTTCTGTTGGACTATTCTGAAACCCATGTGCAGTCAAATATGCATGTATTTTTTCATACCAAGCTCGTGGAGCTTGCTTTAAACCATATAAAGCCTTTTTTAACCTGCACACTTTGGTTTCCTGCCCTCTTTGAACAAAACCACGAGGCTGCGATACATACACCTCCTCATGCAAGTCTCCATTTAAGAACGCAGTCTTTATGTCCAGCTGATGTACATTCCAACCATTATGAGCTGCTAATGCACAGATGCTACGAACAGTGGTCATACGACATGTGGGAGCAAAAGTCTCATCAAAATCAATGCCCTTCTCTTGAGCATAACCTTTTGCAACAAGCCTAGCCTTATGGCGATCCACTGTGCCATCAGGCTTACGCTTCAATTTGTATACCCACTTAGTGCCAATGGCCTTCTTGCCAGGGGGCAAGTCACATAAAGACCATGTACTATTCTTCATAATAGCATCGTATTCTGCTTGCATAGCAGCCATCCAATTTTCTGAACTTTGTGCCTCATCAAATGAAACAGGCTCACTTTCATCGCACATACTAGAAACAGCCAATGCATAACAATCTGACGCATAAGAGGCACCATGAGAGCCAGAACGAGTGCGACTAGACAAAGGGGCATCCAACTTGCTGTCACGCAAAGTCTGCACCAGCCATCTAGGCATGTTCCTAGAGCCCTCAATCTCTTGTCTCTCATCCTCAAGTGCATCATGCACATCTGCATCAGATATAGGCTGATCTGTGCCATCATTTAAAACCTGCATAGGCTGAAAAACTGCCTCATGAGGTATTGCACTTGACTGTGCACCACTGAAAAGAGGCAACAATGTATCATAGACATCACGTGAGCTGATATCTGTCTCCTTAGTACATGAAACCAAGGGCTGAACTGCATCTTCCACAAATACAACATCACGGCTAACCAAAATGCGCTTTGTCTGTGGATGATACAAACGATAGCCTTTGCTCTCAGCACTATATCCAACAAAAATACATTTGACAGCTTTGTCATCCAATTTTCTGCGATGTTGCACAGGCACTAATGCATATGCCAGGCAACCAAAAACACGTAAATGGCCAACAGATGGCTTGCGCTATGCCAAGCCTCATATGGAGTGACAACCTGTAATGCTTTGGTGGGACACCTGTTTAGTACATAAGTGGCACACATGACAGCCTCAAGCCAAAAACCATGTGGTAGACTTTGACTCTTAACCATACATCTTGCCATTTCCATGAGAGACCTGTTTTTTCTCTCAGCCACACCATTTTGCTGTGGTGTATACGGCACTGTACATTGGTGTTTTATCCCACGCTCAGCCAGAAATGCATTAAATTCTGAAGACATATACTCCCCCCCTCGATCTGAACGGAGGGTGCCCATCTTACTTTCTGACACATTTTCAGCCATAACCAAAAACTGTTTGAAGCACAAAAACACTTCGGACTTTGCCTTCAAAGGATATACCCATGCATGCCTGGTAAAATCATCAATGAAAGTCACGAAGTAAAGGTAGTTTCCAAATGATGGAGTTTGCATGGGACCACAAACATCACTGTGAACAAGCTGCAATCTGCGTTCAGCTCTCACTGATCCATCTTTGGGAAAGGAAGCACGCTGCATTTTACCCAATATGCAGCCCTCACAAACATGCTTGACAGGTGCCTCAAGCTTAGGCAAAGAAGACACCATTTCAGATTTCTGCAGGCGCAGCAAACTTGCAAAATTCAGATGACCAAAACGTGCATGCCACAGTTTTGCATTTGAAATAGCCTGCGTATCCATAATAGCACATGCTGAATCCTCTACACATTTTCCATCCATATTGAGCTTATACAGCCCTCGACATAGTGAACCAGATGCTACAATGATGTCACCACAAGAGAGATCATGAACAGTACATCTGTCATCCACAAATTTTACAACCAAACCTGTTTTGGCAAATGCGGAGACTGACAGCAGATTCTTTTTGATCCCTGGCACATACAATGCATCAAAAAGTGTAAAGGTGTTGCCATTTGCAACATTCAGCACAATCTGTCCAACTCCTTTAACGGGATAAGAGGAGTTATTGGCACAAGTGACAGTATTCCCTGTGGGAGCAGACTCAAGGAAAGTGAATAAACTGCGCTGCGAGGTGATATGCTTAGTGGCACCACTGTCAAAGTACCATACATTTGAATCTACTGCAGACATACATGTGTCATGCAAAGATGGGTCATAACTGCACTGCGCATTGAATGCCCATTCTGTATCTAGCACAACATTAGCAGATTCATTGTTAGAAGGAGAGGCATCTGCAACAGCCATACCAGCCTCTTTCTTCTTAGCCTCTTTCGCAGCCAGCTTAGGACACGCTTTGATGACATGATCATTTCCCTTACAGTACTTGCAAAATGTCTTCTGTTTGTCACCCTTCTTCTCATCTTTGTCTTCCTTCTTTGGTTGCGCAGCATTTGCAGATTTCTGCTTACTAGAAGAAAAGCCAGCTTTACCTTTCCCGCTTCTCTGACTAGCAACGAAAGCTTGATCTGCGACACGCATAATATTCCTGTTTTGCCTTGACTGGTCTTCTTGCAGCAAAACAGAAACTAACTCCTCAAATGATAAGGCATTGGGATTGCCTTTCATCATCAAGCGAAGAGTGGAAGCAAAACCCTGATAAGAATCTGGTAGACCATTCAAAACAGTCTGCACAAGTGAACTGTCTGACAGGATTTCATCTGCAGAAATGAGCTGCTCTTTGAAATCCTTGATCTTTGTCAAAAAGCTATCCATAGAATCACCTTCGTTCATATGCTCACTCTCCAACTGTTTTCGGAGATAAGCAACACGAGCCTCATTTCTTGCCTGATACAATGTGGCAAGTACATCCCAAGCATCCTTAGAAGTCCTACAGGAGCGAATATGTGGGATAATGGTACGTTTGACAGACAGCGCAATCAAGGCATGAGCCTGCGCATCTCTACCATCCCAACGAATCTGCTCTGCTGAAAGTGGTGGTTCTCGAACAGCTGCTACAGCACTTGTGCCTGCACCATCATCAACAGTACCTGTTTCTGATGTGTTTGCAGCATTCCCAGCCACAATAGGACGTGCATCAATACCCTGCACAATGTTCCATAACCCCTTTGCTACCAATACATGTCGCATCATATATGCCCACAATGGATAGTTGGTGCCATCCAACTTATCCTCAGCAGCCAACATGCGGAATACATCATTGTTGTCAGCCATGGCCAATGACTGTACTACTAGATGTAAATGCTGTCTGTAAGAGGTAAACCTATATAAAATCGACCTGTGCTATGTAGCACAGCCCAAAACAGACGAATGGGCACCTGTCCTGCAGATTTTAATCTTGACAGAAAATCTGCACAGTAGGACGATTTTGCCTGCGCAGTACTTGGAATGCAAAAACGGAGGGCGAAATGACTTCAGATCAAAATTCTGAAACGAACAAGCCCTACGGGCTGTCCCACGGCATATACTAACCTGCAGACGCTCGTGAAACCTCGTTGCAATCGGAGGAGATGAAGCGGCAGGTGCCGGTGATGCTGCCCGGGAGGAGGAAGCCTGCTCTGATACCAATTGTTGGAATTAGGGTTGCAGGAATGCACACACAACTTCAAGAAGATGAGGAAGCTTGAGCACAACACAGTAGTGTATTATGAGTGCCAAAAATGAAAGATAACTAGCCCTAGAAGATAATGGGCGTATATACAATGCACGGGGGAAAAAACCTCCTAGTGAGGGAAAAAGTGCCCCGGCGGTCCTAAGTGTGTTCACACACATCACTACTATAATATGGTAACAGAGCCCTTATACAAATGCATAGAGATCAATGCAATGTGGAATTTTTTAGAAACCAAATTCGGCTTAGAGCTTACCGTAAATGAATGGAGAGCCAATAAGTGTCAACCTAACCAAAGAAGTGTGATGATGAACTACAAGAAGGAAATAAAATATAACAAGAGAATATTATTTGCATATACTTGTTTTCATAACAAGATTCCTCTATACATGCATACAGTACTCCCATAGCACTTGCAAGTGTGGTATGAAGAAAAAAGAATTGGGTTTAGATTCTACCATAAGAGAATGGGGAGGGAGACAAAGGGTGTATGAGTTCCAAACTCTAGTACCACTGCACCCTTCCAGACTAGAAAGAATCTTAGAGATCAATGCCAAACAAATTTTCACTTGGTTAGAAGAAACTTTATTTGTTTGACTTGTTATAGCTAGACTTTAAAACATTTTAATATCTTATCTTAATTGAACCAAAAGTACTTTCCCTCTATGAAACATTTCTCTTGTGCCCTTGGTCACTCAAACTCTAGGCAAAAGAAATATTATGATTTCTTTTCTTAAGTTACAATCATGGACAGTCTCACGCTCAAATACAATTTGTCAAGAATGGAGATCACTCTCATCTCATTTTATACAGCCATGGAGGAGACTATCACACTCTAGTATGAATTGTCAATAATGAAGACTCTCATGCTCCACTAACACAAATAGGAGGACATGCCATACTCTAACAAGCATGATTCTTTGTCGAAATAAAATTAAATGTACCCTAGGTTTGGTTTTCGCTTGCTTAGATGTGGAAGCAAGGTTGGTTTTTGACGGGCCTTTTGTCCTTAAAAATTGGCTGGTTTGGTAAAATATAGGATGTTTTTTTCTGTATGTGAGTGTAATTTGAAAGGGCATTTTAGAATTCTACAAGTATTTTACAGCCTTAATGCTCGAAACAACCCTGACGCCCGTCAAATGAAAGCAACTATGAGTGGAAGTTGTAGAGATGGAGATTATAATTAATGGCTAGGAATTAATGTCACCCTTGCAAATACCACTATTATGAAAGAGAAACCACGTATGGTTTCACAAAAGTGGTTTTGAGGATTTGATTTTGGTTTTGAGATCTTGCTTTATAGGTGTGAAGACCAAGGCATGAGTAGCACTCTCCTGTTCTCAGAATTCTAGGTAGTGACCAGAAGAAGAATACTATATTGGACGGTTTGAGAAAATTTCAGCTCTTGAATATTAGTTACTCTTTGGTTGATGGTAAAGGATTGCAGACCAAAAACTTCAATTAATTTTTAAAAAAAATTTACCCTCTCTACCCGGATGTCCGCTTGGCAGCACTGCGCGTGGACTCGATGAAGGGGACGGGGGGAGGGGGGGCTAACAAAATTTCTTTTAATTATTCTCGCCTTACGCCACGCTACACGAAATTCAACTATGGAGGGGAAGCATCTTTAAATTAAAGCTTATATATATATGTGTGTGTGTGTGTGTGTGTGTGTATATACATGTGTATATATATGTATATGTATATATATATATATATATATGTATGTATGTATGTATGTATGTATGTATGTATATATATGTATATGTATATATATATACATATAGGCTGCCCACGCCTCCCTCCTATCCACTCCAAGTTTGGAAACAGGTGCGTTGACAATGGGCGTGCACGCAGTTCACCATGGGCAAAATAGGCTCTAGCCATGGCTGCTTGGTCAAGGGGTAGCTTGTGCAATGACAGTAAAAAAATTATCAAGGCTCATGACACGTGGAGTAGGTAGGACAGTTGGTTGGGGGGTAATGTGCCGGAGGTGATTTCTGGGGTATATGTATGGCCCTCCATCTGCATATGTGCATGGATATGGTTATGCAGGTGGATATGCATGTTATGAGTAGGAGCATACGAACATGTGACATGTAACAAATATTTTTAAAAAAAAGAATAAGACAAGAGGGCTTACCTCTGAGATTAGTTGTCAAAGTTCTTGCATCACAAAAACATAAAACCCACACTAAGCAGCTACATTTTAGAAGCACAAAATCAAAATAACATGAAGAGATTAGAGAGAGAAAAAAGGGCTTAACTCAGAGAGATTAGGGATAGATAGTAGAGATATACAACCTGTAAAAAAAACCCAAAAATAAAAATTAGAACACTATGTAGGTGTAAGCAAACATGAAAGCAAGAAAGATGGGAACATAGGGAAGTGGAGAGATGCAGGAGAGAGAGAGAGAGGACAACCAAAAGGTCACCACGAGGAAGGGGGGTTGAAGATATGCAACCTATAAAAAAAACCCAAAAAAAGAGAGATTAGAACATTGAATCTGTAAAAAATTATGAAGGAACCAAGATGCTAGTGTAGGAGAGTGTAGGGATGCATTTGTATAAGGGATCTACCTTATACATAGAGCTCAAGGAGAGTTCTATGCATGCATAAGGTAAGAGCCCTTATGAAAGTGTATAGATCTATCATGCATAGTTAGAGCCCTATATGGTATTTTCCTCGATGCATGCCCTCTAGAGGCCCCATAGAGATCATAGAGTTCCCTATGCATGTGAAGAGATCTATATCCATGAGATCCATGTGATTGCATAAAGATCACTTTGCATATGTAGGGAGCCCTTTGAATTCATAGAGATTAATGAACTTTCATAAGGGATATATGTTATATATATATCTCATAGAGATCTCTATGTGCAAAGTAAGCGCCCTTATGAAAATTCATAGAGTCATCATGCATTTTGTAGATTCTTCTATGCATTTACATAAGTGCTCTACCTTTTGCATAGAGATCAAAGACAACTCAAGCATAAGGAAAGAGCCCTTATGTAAATGAAAGATAGCTAAATGTGTATAAGGTAAGAGTCCTTATGCAAATGCATAGAGATCTCATGAATTTGGCAAATCAATATTTGGATTTACATTAGGGCTCTATCTTGTGCATAGAGCTCAAAGACAACTTTATGCATAAGTTAAGACACCTATGCAAATGGATAGAGCTCTCACGCATTTGGTAGACCCCTCTATGCGTTTTGTGAGGGATCTCTACCTTATGCATAGAGCTGAAAGCAAGCTTTATGCATAAGGTAAGAGCCCTTATACAAATGCATAGAGATCAATGCAATGTGGAATTTTAAAAAAACCAAATTCGGCTTAGAGCTTACCGTAAAACAATGGAGAGCCAATAAATGTCAACCTAACCAAAGAAGTGTGATGATGAACTACAAGAAGGAAATAAAATATAACAAGAGAATATTATTTGCATATACTTGTTTTCATAACAAGATTCCTCTACGCATGCATACAGTACTCCCATAGCACTTGCAGGTGTGGTATAAAAAAAAAAAGAATTGGGTTTAGATTCTACCATAAGAGAATGGGGAGGGAGAACAAAGGGTGTATGAGTTCCAAACTCTATTACCACTACACCCTTCCAGACGAGAAAGAATCTTAGAGATCAATGCCACACAAATTTTAACTTGGTTAGAAGAAACTTTATTTGTTTGACTTGTTATAGCTAGACTTTAAACATTTTAATATCTTATCTTAATTGAACCAAAAGTGCTTTCCCTACGAAACATTTCTCTTGTGCCCTTGGTCACTCAAACTCTAGGCAAAAGAAATATTATGATTTCTTTTCTTAAGTTACAATCATGGACAGTCTCACGCTCAAATACAATTTGTCAAGAATGGAGATCACTCTCATCTTCATTTTATATAGCCATGGAGGAGACTATCACACTCTAATATGAATTGTCAATAATGAAGACTCTCATGCTCCACCAACACAAATAGGAGGACATGCCATACTCTAACAAGCATGATGCTTTGTCCAAATAAAACTAAATGTACCCTAGGTTTGGTTTTTGCTTGCTTAGATGTGGAAGCAAGGTTGGTTTTTTTACAGGCCTTTTGTCCTTAAAAATTGGCTAGTTTGGTGAAATATAGGATGTTTTTTTCTGTATGTGAGTGTAATTTGAAAGGGCATTTTAGAATTCTACAAGTACTTTACGGCCCCAATGCTCGAAAACAGCCGTGACGCCAAATGAAAGCAACTATGAGTGGAAGTTGTAGAGATGGGGCTAATCTAATTTACTAGACGTACGTCGGGTCGAGTCCTCGGATTGACATTGTGTTTCTTAACACATTTGTTGATCGGTAGTACTCTATGAGCACTATATTGCATGGTAGAGAGAACCGCTCTACAATGGCCTCGCTGCCGGGGAGCGAGTGCCTACATTAGTTGATCACCGTACACACACTACCACTCCTTATTAAGCTCCAATCGGTTGCAAAACTGTTGGATAGGAGAGCAGGCTTTGATTCTCTTTATTTGTCTTGCAATTTGATGCGATTGGCTAGCTACACTTCTCCCTCGAGGTCAAGACAAGGATTCAACACACCGGAAGGATTGGAGGTAGGCGCTAAACCTGCAAATTTCAATTTGTGTGTGAAAAAGAGAGGCCTGTTTTTGCATTTCTGTCATTCTGTTTAAGGAAAATTTTTACAGTTTCAGTTTTTTGCATGTTCGTTTTATTTTCTGTTCTTAGCTTAGCTTAGTTCAGTTTTCTGCATCATTAATTTTGTGCATTTGAGTTCTCTGTTAAACCTGCATTTTAGTTCTCTGTTAAATCTGTACCTGTAGAGGAACTGAAATCTGTACACACACATGAAGATTGAACATTTCGAATTTGCTGCACATGCATTTAGTTCAGTGCACACGCATTGAATTTGCTGCAAATCTCATAACTGTACACGTATTTCAAAAAAAAAAAGATGGCGGTTGTGTGTGAACAGCACACTGCGCGGAGAGACCCACACACTGCACCATAAAGACCGCCACAGCACCGGATAAGGGGTGCAAAAAAAAAGTCTGGAAAATTTTTCATTTTCTGCCACAAAAATTTGGGAGGTTATCTAACTTTTTGAGAGGAGTTAGATGACACCCATCGTCGAAATTTTGGTCCCGAAACCATTTTCCCATAGTGAGCCAGTATGGGAAACTGGTAAATTTTAGGCGATTTTCGATCCAAAAAAATACGCTATTTTTTTGGCCTAATGTGTTCGAGGGGGTTCAAAATGGGTTCTGGCAAAGTTTTAGCCAACTTGATAATTTTTGGATTTTTTTGAAAAAAAATATTTATAAAAAAAACCCTTAAAATTTGACCTTATGCACTTGCGGTCGGGATGTCATATAGACACTGCCATAGGGCCTAGGGCACCTTCTAGAGTACCTATGCAAGAAAGTGGGACCCAATCGATAGAAAATTTGGCAGATATTACTGAAACCTTTTCCAAATCCCAATCTGATACCCTTTCCAGGACAACTAGCTCATTGTCTATGGACAATCTAGGGCCGTCAAATAGTCATCCCTTAGCCCCAAATAGGACACCCACAAGATCTTTTAATCCATTTGAAGTCGACACCATAGGGTTACCACTTAATGTGAGACTTCAATATGTCTACACGAATGCTCAAGGAGCTGAGATTTTTAGGGATCCACAACAACGATATCTCATTAAGATCGCAGACTTTTTCTCAGAGCTTGATAGAGCACCTCTAGTCAATGACCAGGGTAACATGTACATGGGTGGAGATGGTGTTCGCTACAAAGTCACCTATCATCCAGAGAATGTGGACAAATTAGGGGAGCTCTCTAAAAGTGAGTTCTTAGACTTATCAAAGCCTTCCAGAGCAAGGGAGTCTAGAGATGATTGGCTCATTGAGCCAGACATGCCTGGACCATCCAATGCTCAGTCCTCAAAGCCATCCATAGATGATTTACTTTGTGTAGATCTAAATTTGGAAAGGGACAGGAAAGGCAAGAGCAAAATGGATCAGGGGGCTGAGAACCAATGGGAGTTTGTACGACAAATTCCAGTGACAAAGGTCTTTCAGGATAACCCACTTCAAGAGGTCTATAAGGACTCTTTAGAAGGATACTATGCCACAACTAGATTGCCACCAGAGCTAGATCTTCCTCTAGAACTTGTGGTGGTAGTCGAGAAGCTTGCAGGACACATGAACCAAATCGTTGATAAATGGGCCAATGAATACCGAACCTTAGATTGGAAGGAGATTCGAGAGCTCACGTGGAAAGGACAACCATTATTCATGGAAGTGTTCCCAACTAATACAGCTAAACCAGGAGAGACAGCCTTTCTTGGAGAAACTGTTGCTCCTTCCCTAAGAGAGTTCACGAGAGAGGCATCTTCAACATCAAAGTGGACCACTACAAGTAGCCCAACTCTAGCACCAAGATATTATCCTACACCAAAAGTGCGACCACAGATCACACCACAACAACGTTTCTCTCACTATGACAATCGGAGGGTAGGGGAGCCAACTCGGCCTCCCATAAATGCACCTCCTGAAATGCGGGTAACAAGATCTTTGGAGGGGGTTGGTGAGGCAGGTAATAGGGGACCCACACCAATTTGGGATGCATGTGGACCATCTTACCAAAGAGAGGATTAGTTCCCACTGAGAGTGAGAGACCGTAGACCCTATGATGAGTATTCAAGACAAGTAAGGCCATCAACTCTTCAGAAACTGGTAAAGAAGTACGAAGGGTCGGGGGATCCATATGACCATGTAGCAGCATTTAGGCAAGCAGTTCGAGCTGAGCAAGTGATTGACAAGCATACACAAATTGAAGGATTTGGGCTCACTCTTAAGGGAAAGGCCCTTACTTGGTTTCAGGCACTAGAGGCTTCAGACAAATCTTCTTTACGAGTTTTGGAAGAGAGATTCATTGCTGCTTTTTCCTTGATGGGCATTCAACATGACACGATAGCAAACATCTACTCTTTCAAGCAAGGCGAGACTGAGGGTGTTAGAGATTGTGTAAATAGGATGAAGCTGTACATTAATCGTTGCCCAGAAGATGAGAAGCCCACCCAAAGTCGATTAATTTCTCTCTTCTTAAAAGGACTCAAAAATTCAACACTGCACACACATCTCTATGCAAAGAAGCATACAAATTTCAATGAGTGTTGCCATGATGCTATGGATTTCACAAATAACTTCAAATTTCAAGATGGTACTGGCCCTGAGGTGAAACCTAGAGATCAGTGGGGTGATGACCAAAGTTCAGGGTCTAGCGCGTTAGTAAATGCGGACCACATAGCCTAGTACTAAGGAGATTGGGACAAACCTATCGCCCACCCATGCAGCCACAACAACAACAGCAGGCAGCGAATGAGGAGTGTACTACCTACAGGTCATCATCTTTGTGGAGCATGTGGCAGTAACCATAAAACCGAAGAATGTAATACCTTTTCTCCTCTAGTCACAAACCAACCCACAAAGAAGTGGTGCCAGGCCTGTGCTTGGAACTTTACCTACACCACACAGGAATGTACTGGCACTGCAAGAATGAGACAGGAGTGTGAGCAGCAAAGGGGTGCAGTGGCTCCATAAATGCATCAACAATATACTAATTTTGAACGTAAGCCATCGATGGCACAAGAGCAAGCACGACCTGTACTTGGAGCTCAACCTCCTGCTCCTGGGACTGCTCCTGTGAGGGTTGTTGACTACGTCAATTCAAATATGTGTAGAGACTTGGTAAACCCAGGCTATGTGGAGGAGGAATATGCATCATATTCATCCAAGGAAAATCTCTTTGAAAGTCCCGCATATCCAAGCGAAGCACTGGAGGCTCAACCAGGGGAACAAAATTCTTTGATGTTGCTAGGCGGCTATCAACCTAGGACTCCATGCCCCTCAGGTCAATGGCAGCAAAGGAAAGTAGAAGCCAAAATAATGGGCCCCTGTTATGAGTGTGGAGAACCCCATTGGGCTCGTGATTGTCCACATCGCCCAAGGCAAGCAGCTCGATCCAATACAAGAGTACCACAGTTTCCACCAATTGAAAGATATTGTCTAGGGTGTTGTGTAGAACACTTTCCAAAGGATTGTTTGATGAAACCACATGAGGAAGGCACCTCTCAACCAAAGGTCTCACTCAACTTTGTAGGGGCAGTTCTATCACCACCTTCATCAGAGAATGAGGATGTCGTGCCACTTAGAGTCATGACTAGATCATAGACACGAAATGCCGAAATGCAGACTAATGAGACACCTCTCGAACTAGGGATGCAAAGGCAAATCTAGTGGACAAGACCCTACATTCCAATAGAAAAAGGACCACTAGGAGGAAAAAGAACCGCAACAAGCAAACTAAGAATGCATCCACTAGTTCTCAAGAAGTCTCTAAACAAAACATGAAGGATCAAGCGTTTACATCCCAAGAAGTGCATGAGGAGCATCAACCTCAACCTGGGCCTAGTGCTAAACAAGATGACGCTAGTACAACCGAGGATAGTTCAGGGGATTCTATTTTTGTGGATAAGGTGAACGAGACTCTAGATGCCATCATTGATGCTCATAGAAGTCGCATTGCAGCTTTATCTGAGCTACCCAAGAAGCTTCAAGAATACCCAAACCCTCGTGAGGAGAAGATCAATCTAGTTGTACATCAGCAACTCAGTAGGGAAGCTCAATCAATACTTGAGGGCCCACCTCCACCTATCTCTCAAGGCCCAACCTCTCTTAAGCCAACATTAGAAACCATACCTGAAGTGTCATCAAGTTGGGAAATGAAAAGTGAGCTGATCTCACAAGCTCATAGCGAGAAATCTGCAACAATTGCCACCCCATTTAAAGAAGGTATTCTACCATCACCTAGCCTTGCCTTGCCATGCAATGATGAAGTTATTGATGCTAACGAGGACATGGCAAATGAGATGTGGGCAGTAGTTCATGAGAAGGTTAATGAGAATATGTCCTCTATTATTTCACCTCCATTCTCTGAAGTGGATTTTACTAGGGGCACTGAAAACAACTTTAGACGCCTGAGCATCTAGGAGAAAGTTCAAACAATTGTTTCTCCTAGAAGTAAGCATACAATGAAAACCTTACCATCTTATTTGGGAGAATATGAGAACTGTTCTCAAACCTTGAGGATACCCTCCATGCATAGAAGGTTGACAAAGGAGATGGATATGGGTATCGTGCAAGCTATTTTGTCAGCACCAGTGGCTTGTACCTTACCTTTGCTTGATTTGATAAAACTTCGACCTGAGTTGTGGAATGATATTGCCACATGTTTGTCAGAGCAGGTATTGCTACAAAAGGGTCACCATCATTGTACTATACACCTTGAGACAAAGCATGTTATGCCAGTTCCTATCAACAAAGTAGGAAAATTTTGTGAGGATGATCAGGGAAATGCTACCCTCCCATTAGAAGTGCGAAAAGTAGCTTCAACTGCAATACTTGATAGTGGTGCAGGAGTGGGCGTTGTGACAAGGTCCATTTGGGAAAAGTGGGGCAAACCAGCTATTAGGAGTACCAGGATGCGCTTGCAGCTAGCAGATGGAAGCTTAGACCATCCCATTGGGCTGCTAGAGAACATATTGGTCACCACATGTGGGATTGAGTATGAGCACACATTTGCAGTAGTGGATTTTGGAAAGCATCCAAACTATGAAGTGATATTGGGTAGACCATTCATGCGACAATTTCAAATGATTCAAGATTGGGGATACAATTATTTGTACCTCCGACATGATTCTGTCATCACAAGGGTCAACCTAAAGAATCACTCATATCGTGATGTAGCAAGATCTCCAATAGATGAGTTTGATTCTGCTTCATCTGAGGGCTCAAGAGTTACATTGTCAGATGGGCAAGAAGATCTCTGGATGTGTGGAGCCTCATGTAGGGATTTCAACACTGAGAGACTTAAGGGTAATCGAAGTGTATCAGATGAGGCATACATTCGACAACCCTTCCCTGAGCACTTAATTGATCCCCTAGAATGGAGTCATGTCCTTGCAACATTATCGACATGTGCTTTACCTAAGCCAATTCAATTTTGTGACTCAGATGGATATGACATTATTCCTATACGAATGGTACAACCACGTGACCTTCTAGATGATTTGTACTATGGGGATGCATCCACAATAGCGCTGCATGTAGAGGAAGTCTCAGTGGAGGATTTAACACTCGAATCTGCTAATGATGCTGATAAGGAAGACGGATGGGACTCTGATTTTGATGATGATGTGATAATCCCCGAGGAAGAGTTAGGAAAGGCACGCCTACTCTTGAGAGGAAGGGAGGTTCAAGTAGAGATCCCTCGAAGCTGACCTAAACGTAAATGCTGTAAGAGCCATAAGAGAATCCGTAAACAATATGAGAGGGAACGATGTGACAGAAAACAAAAAGAAGATGAGGAGTTTAAGAATGAACAGTCTCGACCACGTGTATGATTGAGGACAACTTTCCTAGAATAATTCACTATCCAATTACATCTTGTGGTCCATTTGGTTGATGAAGTGGTGTTGTTCACGTTTTATGGATGTTTTTCCTTTTTGAAAGGTTCATGAAAACCTTAAAGGACTTTGTGAGACAAAGAGAAAGGCGAGAAGCAAGCATGGAAGAGGGATGGTTGATGCAAGAGTCTCTTGTGTATATATCAAAACATCTACCTCACATAGATCCTTCCATGCCACTATTGTGGAGCAATCAGAAGGATGACCAACTAATCACTAATGTTACTCTCAGGGAAAAGAAAGGCAATGAAGACATATGTAGCATTATGACACAAGGTGAATACATTCTGCATTCTAAATAGTCCCATCATGGAGAGGTGAATTGGGAAATACAAGGATGCAATCAATAGACGAAAGGATGAGAGAAGATCTTTCAGAAGAGAAAATAAATGCTTGCCATTCCGTCCCAGCTTGGAACCTCTACCAAATGTGATCAGTATAGAATAGATTCGTATGGAAATATCTTTGGCATCACAAAATGGAGAGATGATCACAAGAGAAGAGCATGAGTATGCAAGAGGATATGACCCTCAACAAAGTACATTCTTCATCTCTGTCTCATGTATATACCTTGTTTAATGCACTATACTAAATGTAATTCTTGTGTTTAATGTTAGTATAAACTATATAATGCAATATGGTAAGAGGGAATACACTTTTGTATGGAGAGTGTGGATTCCTAAAGAAAAACATTTGATTGTGGTTTGATGGTAACTTTTGAGCAAGAAGGTCGAGCTAGTGCAGATGATACCAATGTCATAAAGGACACTCTTGAGTATTGTGAAACTATTCAAGATATTCTTGAGGTTGAATTTACAGCATTTAGTCTATTCATCTTTAATGTAAAATGGTTCAAGGTGATACATAGAGGTGCTCAAGCAACTGTGAAGAAATATCCAAATGGGTTCTTTCAAATTTATCCCACCAAGTTTTGGAATGATGAGAAAGATACTTTCATACTATCTCAACATTATTAATAGGTTAGTAACCCAACAAATCCCAAACTAAATCTTGATGTAGTATAATAAAAGTGTAACCTCTTTGCTTTGTGATATTAGGTTATATTTCACGCCAATCGAATTAATCCAAAGTGGTGGTATGTTATGCAAGTTTTCCCTCATTTGAAAACATATCTTTCAAGATCAAGATGTGGGGGTCTAATCCCTGGATAAGGTGCAAGTACTACCTCAAATCGTCTCATTGGAAGAAGACGATGAAGAAAACATTTTGGAGGGGGCCGATCAAGAGCATGAGGAACATCAATCCAAAGAAGATGATGAGTCACCTATCAATCATGACAATGCTTCATTGGATCATGATAGTGATATTGATATTCTCATCATTCTAAAACTTGGTGGAATCAATTTGAAAAAACCCATTTGGATGTGTCTTCACGGTTGCTTGAGCACTTCTATATATCACCTTGAACCATTTGACATTAAAGATGAATAGATTAAATGCTCTAAACCTAACCTCAAGAATATATTAAAATTATAGTTCCACAATACTCAAGATTGTCCTCTATGACAATGGTATCATGTCTACTAGCTTCACTTTATTGATCAAAAAATTCCATCACACCACAATCAAATGTGTTTCTTTTAGAATCCACATGCTTTGTGCAAAAGTGCCTTCCCTCTCACCATATTGCATTATATAGTTTGTAATGATGTTAAAAGAAAGCATGATATTTAGTATAGTGCATTAAACAAGGTATTTAACAATTGAAGCATGAGACATAGATGAATAGTATAATTACTTGAGGGTCACATCTATGCAAATACTCATGCTCTTTCCTTATGATTATCTCTCAATTTTTTAATGTCATGAATATTTCCATATAAATCCATTATATATTGATCACATTTGGTAGAGGTTCTAAGCTGGGCGAAAATGGCAAGGGTCTATTTGCTCTTCTGAAAGATCTTCTCTCATTCTTTTGTCTATTGAATGCATCCTTGTATCTTCCAATCCACTTCTCCATGATGGGACGATTTAGAATGTAGAATGTGTTCACCTTTTTAGGTAATGCTTCTTCCATTATTCGTTTCCTTTCTTTTTCTTGTAGCACATTAGTCATTACTTAGTCATCCTCCTTATTGCTCCACAATCGTGGCATGGAAGGATCTATGCAAGAGAGATGTTTTGAGATATACACAAGAGACTCTTGCATCAACCATCCCTGATATTCCATGCTTGCTTCTGACCTTGCTCTTTGTCTCACAAATTTAGTTAGGGTTTTCATGAACCTTCAAGATTAAACATCCATCAAACATGAATAACACCACAAACCAAATGTACCACAAGATGCAATTATCTAGTGATAATTGTTCTAGGAATGTTTTCCTTGATCATACACATTCTCTCAATAGCATTGATATGAGCCATCTCAATGGATGTAGGATCTATCTCCTTTAAGGTTTTCCTTGATCTAGAAATGTTTTCCTCGATCATACACATTTTCTCAATAGCATTGATATGAGCCATCTCAATGGATGTAGGATCTATCTCCTTTAAGGTTACGTACGTACATACATAGCAATCTTGTGTACTATTTATTATACATAACTTGTGATTGAATAAGAATACCAAATATTAAATTTAACTTAGTGAGTGAATTGAAGAGAAGATTTATACTCACCAAGATTCCCATTTGGTAAAAAGCCTCTCTCTCACCTTCTTGTCTCCACAACCAACTATAGCAATTGGAAGAATAAACTATGCATATAAAAAAATGGAAGTTAGTATATGAGCCAACAAATTATGTACCATAAAGAGAAAAATGGAAGTTAGTATATGAGCCTACAAATTATGTACCATAAACTATGTGCCAATCATGGCTTCTTACAAGTTCTATGCAAGAGCTTTACACATATTTTTGTAAGCTTTATGCATAGGATTCTTGCAAGTTCTATGCATAGGATTTGTGCATAGAGCTTGCAAGATTATGCAAGCTTTATGTATAATCTCTATGCATAGAGCTTTCAAGCTTTACATATAGAGCTTGCAAGCTTATGCATAAGCTCTATGCATATCTTTATGCAAGCTCTATGCATAGAGCTTGCAAGCTTTATAAATAGGCTTTATGCATAGAACTTGCAACCTTATGCATGGGCTTGAATAAAGCTTATACATAGTGCTTTCAAGCTCTATGAATAGGTTTCTTTGCAAGTTCTATGCAAGAGATTTATGCATATTTATGCAAGCTTTCTACATAATCTTCTTGCATAGCCTTCTTGAAAGCTCTATGCATAGGCTTCTTGCATAGCCTTCTTGAAAGCTCTATGCATAGGCTTTTATGCATAGATCTTAAAAGCTTATGCAAGGCTGCAAGCTCTATGCATAAGTTTTATATGCATAGAGCTTCTAAGCTTATGCAAGCTCTATGCATAGGCTTTATGCATAGAGCTTGCAAGCTTATGCATAGGCTTGCATAAAGCTTATGCATAGGCGTCAATAAAGCTTATGTGTAGAGCTTGCAAGATCTATGCATAGGCTTCTTGCAAGTTCAATGCAAGAGATTTATGCATATTTATGTAAACTTTATGCATAAAGCTTACAAGCTTATGCAAGCACACAACAAAATGAGGGTCTAGCAGCAAAAATAGTAGTGCTTTTATAACTTGAAGGATAGAGATGTTGGGCCCGTTTCGCTCCTTCAAAAGTTGCTACTTTTGCTGCCACAAGACCGCTGCATAGCAACAATATTTCACTTCCCTGCAGTGTAATCTCACTGCTAACCATCAAATATACTGCATAGTAAAAACAATCTGGTGTAGACTGGGGAGTCTGCATAGGACTCCCGAGTCTGCCCAGTTCTTTTTTTTCTAATGTAGACACAATAAAACTAACACAACTTCATGTTTTACTCATCGTCATGGACAAGTGTAATGTAAAACTTGACAAATTTAAAAAAAAAGAATAATTATAATTCATAGTTTTAGAAATGTCTTAATTCAATTACAATACTTTGTGGAATTACATAAGTGTATGATTTCTAAAAGCTCTTATACAAAATAAAACGTAATGAAAATCTATGGAGCCAGGGACTACATTGAGAGGGTCTACATCTCATGCATTGCAATTATTATTATTCCTTGCAACTCCACCCCCTTCGCTTCTCACATTTCCATTGCTTCTTGCTTGGACATTTGCACCACCATTTCTAGTAACATGATCCTAAAACACAATAAAACTAATACAAGTAAAAATCAGTTCTTACAAAAATAAAGAGGTTTAGGGTTTAGGAATGTACCTTCGTGCCATGCTTACCAAGCATGTCCTCTAGTAATAATAATATATCCTTCATTTGACACCCTTTCAAATAGAGATTCCGAACCCCCCGTTGTACTTCATGTGTAACAACCCGCCGCAAGTTATTTGCCATCAATCCAAGAAAAAACATAAATACTTAAAACTCTTATGCATACTCCAATGCATGAGGCTTATGCATACGGCTAATGAATAAGGCTAATGCATATGGCTAATGCATAAGGTTACTAGCATGCATTGGAAGCTACCGACATGCCAAGGTAGCCAAGGGCATGCATTGGAAGTTACGAGCATGCATAGGTAGCTACCGGCATGCATTGGTGGCATATGGTATAGTTCATAGATTTTTTTACAAAAGACTAAGGATCTATTTATAGGTGAGGGAGGCCGCTGACCAAGTCCAATTGGGTTCTAAAATTTTCCAGGTTTAGTTTGACTCAATTTGGACAAGATTTGGACCAGTTTGGTTCCCTTTTTGTTTTGGTTTGATCCAGGAGAGATAAAAATATCACAATTTTTTTGAATTAAAAACTCATCCACATGTGTGAATTAGGCGCCTACCTCAAGAGTCTCCCTCTCCTTCCAAGGTGCCAAAAATGCATCATTATTCTAAAATATCTCATTTTTTTAGTAATATCTCATAGTTTTTAACTAATAAACCTTGTACTCAGTCAACTCTTCATCTTATGTGAGCATTCACTCATTTTTGGGTATTTTCTTTTATTCTTTGGATTTATCTCATCCCAACACTTGTATTAATCCTATTGGCCCATAGGAACCTTAATTGAACCATAATCCAAAAAGTTCTGAAAATGTAGATCCTTAGCCTAAGGTCCTTTCTACACATTTTCAATTAATTCCTAATGCACATTGAAAAGTTCTTTTTGAATTTCTGTTTCAAGGGAATCCATTTCACACTAGGAGGATTTTTATATCCAAAGATATCTTAATTTAAGATTATATCTCTCTAGATTTTTTCTCTCTAAGCCAAAACATGGTAAAACAAGATCTTTCTTCTATTTCAGAGAGGGAAATAATTACAAGATCAAAAGGGGAGGTTTTTACACCTTTACACCTCAAAAGTTGGAGGGAGGAATCTCACAAACATCCATCTTGATGTTTTAAGCAGTGTTTAGATTCTTTTGTGATAATGAAGTGTCACTAGTATTTTAATGTTGAAAATGATATGAACATTATGAATATTTGAATTGAATAGGGATAGTCGATATTCATCGATGAAAGATTGCTAAGAATCTTCAACAATATTCCTACATATGAAAATGCTATTAAAGTTATGGCGGAATTAGTTACAAGTGAATGATAATTGTTTAATGATGCAAGACATGTCTAAGAAACAGATATTGCTTGTGGTGTTGGATTTGAATGGATTGATACTGAATCATTGTATTAAACCATCAACGTTGCAACAATCCACTATGCAAGGTCCAAATAGATATTTTATACTCTGACCTAGATGAATAGAATTTTTGTAGACCCTTTTTGAAAGATGTAATGTTGGGATCTATTTAACGGAAATGGAGGATAATGTTATTAAAATGGTGAGAGCTCTGCAAAAAAGCAAGGAAATAATTCCTTTTTTGCCATTTGGGGTCAACAGGCTTGTTACACTTATGAGAAGAAGAAACTATTTAGGCTAGACAGCCCAGGTGTTGAGGAAATGTTTAAGCCATTGGAGAGAATGTATAAAGCCTTTGAATGTGATCCCAGGAGAACCATCCTAGTTGATGACTATCCATATAAAGGATGTGCTACTCCCACTAGGTGAATTACTATCTTACTTTGTGTGGCTTAATGATGTTGAGGATGTATGTAGTGTGAGTGACTCTAAACAATATGGCTAGCTCCTAGTGTCAAATTACCATTAATGGTTTAACCTTGTTAGTGGTGTTTTTGATTATTGGAAAGAGTATAATGTGAAATGGTCACCAATAAGATTCAACACATGTAGAATTCCTCTTGCAAAGAAATTATAAGAAATTTCTGAAAGTAATGCAGAAGCAAATTTTCTTGATACAAGTGGTCAAAGAGGTGATAAAGGAGCAATGATTAGTGCAAGGGGTATGCAAATCCTTGCATTATCTTGTATTTCATCTCAACACACATGAGATGAAATAGGAGATATCATGCTAAAAGAATGTTCACACCTTTCAAGCATAGGGGCACCACAATTGATTTCATTGCCTAAAGGTTGAGTTGCAAAGGACGAAGTAGCTCATTTTGTGAAGACACTTATTAATAAACTGCTAAATTATCATGGTCTCTTGAATATCAAGAACTAACACAAAGATACCACTCTATTTGAAATTCTCACCGCGTGATAGACAATGCTTTATAATGAATCTCTATTCTGACTTTCGCAACTTGTTTCGTGCAAGATTTTCTATGCTTATGAATTGACCAAAGAGGTGTTCTCACAATGTTAATGGCTTGCATAGGATCAAGATGGTACTTGCAAGTTTAGAAGCATATCCAAAGAAATGTATAGAGGTGAACACTCACTTACAATTTTTGTAAGGTGTTTCTCCAAAGGGGAGAAATCGTTATGTTACATTACTCGTCGCTCAAGAAATTTTCTAATATATTTTTCTTCTCTCTTAGTAATTCGTCAGGACAATCGTAAACCCTTCTGGCAAGAGTTATCTCAAACTTTAGTGTCTGTTTTGTTGGACTGGATCATAAGTCGGAGTGCATCCTACTCTAAAGGGGCTCCTTTGGTTTTAATAGAAGAAGCAAGCATCTTAATGAATGTATTCAAGTTTATGTTCTTGAAAACCTTAAATATTTATGATAAGAGTTTTCTTTAATTATATTGTACAAGTTTTGTGGCATTTTGAATTAGTGGATCAAAAGTCAGAGTTCATCCTACGCTAAGAGGGATCTTTTAATTTGAATATAAGAATATTTTGAAATCCTCTTAATGTTTTTATTAAAGTAAGTTATATTCAGTGCAACCTTCAATTTCAATATAAAAGACGTTTACAAAAGATCCAATGTAAATACAACAAAACCATGTAGCTTATTATATAGAATCATTTTGAGCACCGTTCATGATTGAGAGACAAAGTACCTAATGGATGTGTACTTGTCAAGAAACACATAGACGCTTGATGGAGATTTGTACATATACATAAGGACTATACATCTGTCATGATTCTCTATAATTGTGTGCTCATTTGAGGCCACGTACAACTTTGGAAACAATCTAACATTTTGGGTGAGTGATGATCATGTTCTACATGCCTTGTTTTCTAGCATTATAGAATGGTCCTTGGGCCATTCTACACACCTTGTGCTTCACTAGAACACAATACCCATGGTAGAATTGACCTATGCCCATTCTAGAACCCCTAACACTTTATAAGAAAAACAATGTGCATGGTACGAGAGTGGTGCTAGGGACATTCCATACCCTTTTTCTACATTGGATATAGAATGGCCCTAGATCCATTCCATGCCCTTTATGCTACATTCAAGAAAGAGTATGCATGGAAGAATGTCCCTAGGGTCATTCAATAATCTGGCGTGCATGGTAGATGTAGAATGGTCCTAGTAGGGACATTCTTAACATCCTAGTATTATACTTATCTCACCTCTTATTTTCCAAGTGATTTTTTTAACCAAATCTTGTTTGGTAATGTTCCCCTTACTAGCCTAAAAGACAAGCTCTATTAAAACATTGTTGATTTGAACCTTTTTTTAAATAAAGTCAATATTAGGTAATTTGGGAAAAATCTCACATTTTGGAAATCAATTACTCCATATAGTTTTGGACATATCTTAAACATACTAACTCCAAATTTGTCAGAGATCATAGATTTAGATTCTACTCTTCAAGATCTTTCTGATGATATGTCACATGAGGGGGTTTTGACAAACTTTTGGACAAGTTCACCATGCTCCCATTTTTCAAATGGGAATGGGATTTTTTCCAAATTATTTAATATGGTGTTAATACACGATTCTATAGATTGACTAGTGGCCTTATTTATAATTTTATGTTGGGAAAGAAGAAAAACCTTAGTAAACTCAGACAATGGGCCAATATGGGAATGCGATTTATCTAATTTGGTGTTAATGCTCAATGGTTGCATAAAAACTTAGTCTTAAATCTAGTATAAAATTTCTTACATATGGTGGGCTACAAATTTTTGGATTACTAGATTGTTGCAAAATAAAACTATAAACCATTTCTCCTTAGGCTGACGCTGCTTCCCCCGCCAGGCCCCTCGGATGGGGCATCTTGGAGGGGGCGAGGGTCTCACAAAATGTTTGAATGGAACAAAATCTTCAAATATTTACCATAATGGTGTATCTAGGTATAGAATTATACGTGTATGCACCATAACGCTTTAAAAAAAAAACCTGCATCCGTCGATCTTCTAGTTGGTATAAATGTCGGTATGCACCTACATCCATCAATATAAGCATCGTAAAACACCTGCATCCATCGGTATTTCAATTGAAATAAACATGGAAATAAACATGGAAACTAGTTCTTTTTACGATGTAGTTAGCCAGGCTATTTTCGATGAGGGTACTTGGTGCAGGTATATATTTATTCATATTTTTATGAATTATAAAAATATGTTTAATTTAATTTCTGCAGGATTCAATTCAATGGAATATGCAAGTTGGCACAAGATTAATGTATAGGTGTAAATGTGCAAAGTCATTTTTGTAACAAGACCACCTAGCAATTTTATTTGGGCAAAGGTTTTTATATGTACAAACCTTAGGAGACTTCATATGGTTAAAAATATTAACAGAATACCCCAAAAGTGGGAGAAGGAAGCACAATATATATGCTCATCTATTATTAGCTCCTTGGGCTATTTTTATTAAAAAATTTCTCAAAATACTCAAGTCGTGGAAGTGGAGCTACACACTTAAGAGGGGAAGATTGCACCCAATCTGTTTCCATTGTGTGGTACTCTCTATCTTTTCATTTGATGATGATGAAGCTATTTTATTTGATGTCATTTTATTTTCTTTGTTTGATGATATGTTATTGTATTTGATTTTAATTTACTCGAAGTCTGATGGCATTACTAAGTTCTTCTACTATCATATTGCCAAATTGCTTACTGTTGTGGTCTCTTTGTTTGAATGACTGGAGACTTGCGATGTTGCCACTATTGAAGCTTCCTTGCCATCTTCTAGTTCTGGCAACTTAAGAATATTGTGCTCATATTCAATTTCTAGCTTACAGCAAGTATCTAGAGTAGCTGGTCAAGCTAACACTAGATAATCATACATCTTATGATCTCGAACTCCTCTTGGGAAGAAGCAAGACAATAACTGATCATTAATTAGTCTTTCCCTCAACTTGCATCTTGAATATAAGTGCTTGAGCTGAGAAACAGAAAGTGAAATTACATTTATCGTCAGGTTTTAGTGTTTGACACCATTGGTGAGTCTTCTCTTCTAGGGTCATAGAATAAGCATGCATCATGGTTATGTTGCTCACTGGCCCACATGTTTCAAAGGTAGACTCAAAGACCTATACATGTTGGATCGGGTCCCCATCTCCCGAGTCTCTGTTTTAATAATTGATGTATTTTGTGAGTATTTAACTATTTCTTCAAGAAGCACAAATATGATCCCGTATTAGTGGTATCAGAGCTTGGGTGTACATTTCTGAAGAAGATTAAATCCTGAGAAACCAAAGGGTAAAGGGGGGAAAGCTTACAAGAAAACAAAGTGTAAAAGAGAGAGAACATAGAAGACCTTTGGGTCAAAGATTGAATGGTTATGGGATTTGTATGGACCCCTACATGGAGATTAGAATCAATAGCTAGGAATTAATGTCACCCTTGCAAATACCACTACTATGAAAGAGAAACCACATATGGTTTCACAAAAGTGGTTTTGAGATCTTGCTTTATAGGTGTGAAGACCAAGGCATGAGTAGCACTTTCCTATTCTCAGGATTAGTCTCTTTTCCGGATATCCGTGGGCGAGGCCCCGAGTGAGGGATCCTGCCCTATGCAAGAAGTGCTACTTCCACTCCTAGCACCCCCGGATCCATTGCACGGAGGGGCGCGGAGGGGGCAGGGATCTTTCAGCTGCTGCTGGTATCAGAGCAAATTGACTAAAGTGGATCAACTGAAAAGCTAAAAATGTCCAAAATTTGTGAAGTAACAGTAAAAGGTTGTAATTGTGTGATAAAATTCATTCAAATTGATATTCCGAATGAAGATTCATAAAATTGAAAGTGGGTCTTCAGATGAAGTACCGCAATTGTATGGAAATCCCTTACTTGCTTGAGGCCTAGTCATGATTGTATTTACCTTATAATTCCAAGGACCGTGACTACCCATATATACCGAGGGTATAACTGCAGCTCTTTACTGGCAGTATATATAGGAGTAAATCTAAGAGCTTGAAATTATAAGTAAAAATGCTATCCAGATGATGAATTCGAACATGGTTGATATTATTTTAAAATTTTGGTTGAGAATTGATGAGTTGATTTGGATTTTGATTGAGATGATTCCTGAATTTTGGTTGAAAAGAGATCAGTTGAACAAAGCCACAATGAGGATGAATGGGATGAGTCCCTCTGATGATGTTCGTAAGTGGAATGACGATAATGACTTCAGCAAATCACTACGAGATTAGTGGATTGTGCTGACAGATTGCTACTGTTAGCACTTGACCTAGTGGATCCAGTTAAGGGATGACAAATTAAAAACCTGTATAACTGAAACTTCCATGCAGGAATGTTCAGATGAAATTATTGTGTTTAGAATACGACTGATATGTTTTGAATAAATTGTTATCTGATAATGAGTTCTATATAAGGGATCTTTATCCCATGATTTTGTGGAGAGCTAACCAATCTAATGAACCCCAAAATCAGTCAGATCTAAAGTCAGATTTGAATTGTAAATAAAAGGACTTAACAAGAATTTATGTATTGATAGGATCATGGATCGAGGTCGTCGTGGTAGGAAGGGTGACGGGAAAACTTGGACAGAGACTGTGGAGAAGTGGATCGAAGTAAAGGAAGAGTACTTCGATGTCACCGGGTACAATGAGAAGACTAAAATGGCTCTTGCAAGGCTGAAGATAGTAGAAACAGCCAGATTAGCATGGAGAAACCACTGCAAGACAAACCGTGTGGATCGAAACACTTAGACATGGAATGATCTCAAAATTTACCTAAGGAAGATATTCTATTCTCCCGGCATTTTAGAAACAAAGATAAACGAATTCTTAGAGTTAACCCAAGGGAGCAGAACTATTGAAGTATATCACCAAGCGTTCTCTCTCCTCCTCAAATACTCGCCACCGCTGTGGATGAAGAACAAGTGAGGGCCAGGTTCACTCGAGGACTGAACAAACCTTTGAATATCCTAGTGAAGAATGCCAAGCTAGTTTCCAGAAGAAGAATTCTATATTGGACGGTTTGGGAAAATTTTAGCTCTTGAATATTAGTTACTCTTTGGTAAATTATAAAGGATTACAGACCAAAAACTTCAATTAATTTTTTAAAAAATTTAACCCTCTCTACCCGGATGTCTGTTTGGCGGCACTGCGCGCGGACTCGATAAAGGGGACGGGGGGGAGAGGGGGCTAACAAAATTTCTTTTAATTATTCTCGCCTTGCACATTGCACGAAATTCAACTATGGAGGGGAAGCATCTTTGAATTAAAGCTTGTATATATATATATATGTATATATATATATATATCTATATATGTATATATATATGTATGTATGTATATATATGTATATGTAAAATACAACAAACTTATTGTGGAGGTGATTAACATAGCATCAAAATCATAACCAAAGTTGAAGAAAAGAAAGTACGTGTTATGGCGGCGAGCAATCTCCTCCTCGTCTCCCATTGTCGACTGACCAACCACTTAATTCCAAAGGTACCAACACAACAAGATAAGCGTTGATACTTACAAAATAGACATGGAATGTATCCCAACCGTCACTTCTAAGGTGAGAGCTTTCTACGCTCTCCATTCGGGATTTGGCCGCATCCTCTTGTTGCTTGGAGCATTGGGGATTGCTTGCATGATTTTACTTCTCCTCATTCTAATCCTCAGTGCTCATGTACCAAGGTTTCTCACCCCCTACCTTCACTCTCCTAGTCACATATCCCCGCCAATGTTTCATGACGTCCACCATGTGGTCCTTTATCCACCTTTTGAGGACGACATCACTACCGAATGGCGGCCGGCTTGTACTCATCCTTGATTTGATTTATAACTCTATCTTTCTTATCTTTATCCAACTTTGGCCATAAAGTCATAAAGTCATTTGCAAAGATAATGTGGCAAAGCTTGCGGATGATGCGGCTCTTCATCTCTTGCCCCACATTATCCGAACCCACATTGCCATTTGATAATTGTGTAATATTTTTTTCCATGGGCGGGCGTGGGCTGTGTTTTGAAATGTCATGCGATGATCGCGAGCGTGGAGTGCTTCTGGCGCTAGATAGGGAAGGATGCTCACATGGGGACATAAACCCATTCATTCCCCCACTTGAACAACAACTGCCTCCACCTCCACTACTCCAGCATTGTCCTCTCTATGAGTGGATGAGAGACCTGAGGGAGGGGTTCTTGCGGCTCTTTGTGAGGTTTGTACAGGTGAGCTAGGGCTTAACGGTGGTCGTGCTGCCCGATGGTGTGGCCGAAGTGCCCATCCCTCTCCCAAAATATTGTTGTGCCATTGCTCTTTGCTTGAGCATGGCTTGTTCTAAAAAGCCCATAAACTAGTAAGGCGACATGGCATATGGAGAGAAGGATGGAGAGTAAGCCGGTGTCTCATGTGGAGTACGAGACATGTTTTTACACACACATAACAAAGCCCACATGGACACTTTAATAAGAGCATACACATGAATTATCCCTCAACATTCATTCATTTATGCATGAGGCCTTATGCATAAAGCCTCTGCATAAAGCTATGCATGAGGCCTTATGCAAAAAAGCTATGCATGAGGCTTATGCATAAACCATTATGCATAAAACATGCATGAGAATTACGTATAAAGATTATACATAAAGCTTATGCACAAACCTACAAAGCTATGCATGAGGCCTTATGCAGCATTATGCATAAAGCTTATGCATAAATCACTATGCATATAAGGCCTTAAGCATTTGGCCTTATGCATAAAGAATGCATGAGGCCTTATGCATAAAGCTATGCATGAGGCCTTATGCATAAAGCATGAATAAGCATTATGCATAATTCTTATGCACAAACCTACAAAACAAATCCCCAGCACCCAAGGGTGCAATAATAATAGAGGAAAGAGAGAAAAGCACTTACCTCTTTTTCGTGATGTTGAAAGAGAGGATTAGAGGACCTATAAAACCAACAAAAGGGTGAGGAAAGGATTAGTAATGCATACATACAAAAGTTTATGCAACCTATGCTAAAGCTTATGCAACCTATGCTAAAGCTTATGCAAGCTATGCTCCTGAAGCTTATACATAAAGCATGCATAACGCCTAATGCATAAAGCTATGCATGAGGCCTTATGCATAAAGCTTATCCATAAAGCATTATGCATGAGGCTTATGCATAAAGCACTATGCAAGCGATGCTATCCTAAACTAAAAAGTACCCTGGCACTATGCATTAAGCATGCATGCATAGCTTAATGCATGCATAGATTAAGCTTAATGCATACATAGATTAAGCTCTATGTATGCATTAAGCTCTATGCATAGTGCTTAATGCATGCATAGAGCTTAATCTATGCATATATCTCTATGCACTATGAATGCATGTATAGAGCTTAATCTATGCATTAGGCTCTAGGAATAGAGCTTAATGCATAGATTAAGCTCTATGATTAGAGGTCTATGCATGCATTAGGATCTAGGAATAGAGCTTAATGCATAGATTAAGCTCTATGATTAGAGCTCTATGCATGCATTAGGATCTAGGAATAGAGCTTAATGCATAGATTAAGCTCTATGATTAGAGCTCTATGCATAGAGAAGCTACAAAATAAAACCCCTCTTTTTGGTAGATATAAATAAAGAAAAGAGAGAATAAAAAGATAGGAAAGAGAGGAAAGCACTTACCTCTTTTTGGTGATGTTGAAAAAGAAGATTAGAAGACCTAGAAAACCAACCAAAGGGTGAGGAAAGGATTAGCAATGCATACATATAAAAGCCCTAAGAACCTAATGCATACAGCAAAGTCAACAAAGAGTCAAGATTGCCTCAATACCGCGGTCCCTTTTTCTGCTTGCAGAATTGCTTGAATAAAAAAATAAATGTGTTGAATTAAAAAAAAATTGAGTAAATAGATCGTTTTTTTCTAGATTTAAAGAGATGAAAGACCGTCTCTCCAGACGATATGAACTCGGGGAAATGGTCAAATTGAACACTAAGGATTTAAAGAGATGAAAGACCATCTCTTCGGATGATATGAACTCGGGGAAATGGTTAAATTGAACACTAAGGATTTAAAGAGATGAAAGACCGTCTCTCTGTATGATATGAACCCGGGGAAATGGTCAAGTTGAACACTAAGGATTTAAAGAGATGAAATACCGTCTCTCCAGGACGATATGACATCGGAAAAATGGTCAAATTGAACACTAAGGATTTAAAGAGATGAAAGACCAAAGAGAGCGGGAACGCATGACTGGCCAGAACCTAGTGACCTTCAGTCCCAATCTTTTTATGAGGCTGGCGAGCCAAAATCTAGTATCAAAGAGAAAGGATCAAACAATTTAACCCAAATCACTATATTTATAACGCGAAGCAATCACCTTTCACTAGGTCATGGTCACTAGGTTACCATTCTATTTACTCAATTTTTCCATAAAGGTTCGAGTGGAAAGGATTAGTAATGCATACATACAAAATCAAAAAGAGAGAAAATAATTCACCTCTTTTTGGTGAAGTTGAAAGAGAGGATTAGAAGACCTACAAAACAAAACAAAAAGTTGAGAAAAGAATTAGTAATACAAAACCCTAAAAGTAGTGGCAATGCGTACTTCAACAATGACAAACAAGTGGATATCCGGCCTGAATGATGGAGACCGATAAGAGTAGCCAACAAACGAGGTGATCCAAAATTTCGAGGAACTTGAGGCGGATTCAGAGCAAATACTAGAACATGACATGGATGACATGATAAATTTCTTACACAATGGAACAAAAGATTGAGGTTTGGAACATGAAGGGGTAGAAGAAAACACATGACGTGTGGGATACGCTTCCCAAGAAGAGAAATAGCTACGCAATCTTGCTCCTCTTCCACTATATCATGGAGCACATGTGTCTATTTTATGAACTTACCTATCCATATTGAACTGCAATCGATTTTTGGATAAGTTTTACAACACTTTTCCATAATCCCTCGGATTAAAACAATGTTCAAGCGCAAATCCATTGCAGAATTGATGACTTGGCACCGTAACACTAGGTCCACGGATGGTGTTGAATCGGACTAGCGATGGATGGAGTGAATCCATTTGGTCTACGAAGTTCATCATGGAGTACATGGCCTATTTGTCTAGTTAACTATAATCTTTCACCATGGCTAGCGATAAAAAAAAGGGCATCTTTTATTGTCTTTGATGGTTCCTAGAAAGTATAAGGTGAAGAACATGGATGTGTATTTAGCTCCTTTAGTTGAGGAGCTTTGTGTTCTATGGGAGGGCATTGAAGTTCATGATATTTCCAAGAGGTTTGGAAAACGTGCGCTAACATTGAGAGGAATACTTATGTGGACTATGCATGATTGGCTTGGCTATGGAGAGTGCTCAGGTAATACTGTAGCTTGTTAACATATTATGTTAAGTCATGATTGTCATCCAAAGTTAAGTGCTACTATAATATTTTTTGATGTTCTACAGGGCTTTCAGTGTTAGGGTATAATGGATGTCCATTATGTGGGCCACAACTTGAGGCTCGATACTCAAAGTCTACGAAGAAGATAGTATACAGCCACAAGAAGTATCTCTGAGTGGACCATCCTTTGCGTAAGGGATTTCTAGGGGGTCTCCTTGCATATGGAAAAGCACTGATTGGAGGACCTTATGGAAGAGCAATGATTGGAGGACCTTATGGGAGCTGGATCCATCCTGTACACCTCCAGGAATGAAGCGTCTATCCATTTTCCATCAACTTTCATACTAGAATGATCTTTTAGTGAACCATCTTCTTGGCCCAATGCACATTTTCAAGAATATATCCAAGGTGCTTTGGAAAACCATCACAGGAGAAAAGGAGAGCAAGGCACAATGAGATGATTTACAAGAGGTTCAATGTACGCATCACTTATGATCCCAAAATAGAGCATATGGAAAGGTGAAGCTACCAAAAGCACCTGGGGTCATGATAGAGGATGAGCAAGGGCATGTAAAGAAGTACATTAGTGAGTTTCATACCCCGATTGTGGCGTGAAGGCTAATTTCATGCAAGAAAGTTGTTCAAGTGCAAGTGATGGCAATACTGAAGTAGACATGCTAGATTATTGTGGAACAATCCAAGGTATTATCAAGGTTGGATTCAGAAAGTTTGATATGTTCATTTTTGATGTGAAATGGTTCAAGTTAGTAACTCAAGGGGTGCAAGTAACTATACGCAAAGATAAGTGTGGATTTCTTCAAGTAGACCGCACAAAGATATGGACTGACCCCAAAGAGACACATTTTTGCTACCAGAGCACTATGACCAAGTCATCTTTGTGGAAGACCCAACACATCATAAATGGTTGTTTGTGATCCAAATAAAATGCACGTGGAAAATAAATATTTGAAGAGGTGAAAATAGCAGTTGACTGTTTGCCAAATGCTGAGGAACTCCCCCCAGATCATGTGATGGTTGAGCATACACCACTAGCACCTTTTGAACAACAAGAAGAAGATATACTAGTTGAGAAAGTAGGTGAGGCTCACACACGATTAGGATCAGATGAAGGTGTACGCATTGAGCAAATACATCTTGAATGAGAAACAGACACTAGAGATAATCCAGAAGAAGAAGAGATTCAAGCTGAGTATGATCATGATGTATCGACAGCTCTCATGCTAGAGCTAGAAGAGGATGATGACATGGATAAATTACCTGTAGTACTACAAGACAACCGGTTCCACCAATTGACAACAATAATGGAGTATTTCTAGAAATAGATTTATTTGGAGCCATGAATCTCGCTGATTGTTATTTCGACGTATATTTTGATGCCTGTTTCTACGTATATTTTGGATATTCCACGCATATTTCGACGGATATATTTGGATGTATATATCGATGACGCGACCAAGCATGGAGACTAAGCGTTAAAAAACAATGATTCTTTTGTAGTGTGGTGTGAAGATGATGATCATTTTTCTTTTGTATTAAACTTTTTGTACATGTTATCTTGATTTGATAATGAATGTGACGATCACCAATTTTGATGTCGAACAAGTTTTCTTGATTGGTATTCTATGTCCACCATGAGAACCTAAGCCATGCCTTTGTGCCTTTGAGCCATGTTCGGACCTCAGAGTTTACCTTGTAGGTTATGACATCAACAATCTTGTTCTCTTGATATTTTTTTTACACAATTGAGGACAATTGCTTCCTCAAACGATGAGAGAACTACTATAGGTACATATTTATTCATATTTTTGATGAATTGCAAAAATATATTTAATTTAATTTGTGCAGGATTCAATTAAATGGAATGTGCAAGTTGGCACAAGATTAATGTATAGGTGTAAATGTGCACAAAGTCATTTTTGTAACAAGACCCACTAGTAATTTTATTTGGGCAAAGGTTCCACCAATTGACAACAATGATGGAGTATTTCTAGAAATAGATTTATTTGGAGTCATGAATCTCACTAATTGTTATTTTGACGTATATTTTGACGCTTGTTTCTACGTATATTTCGGATATTCCATGCATATTTTGACGGATATATTTGGGCGCATATATCGATGACGCGACCAAGCATGGAGACTAAGCATCAAAAAACAATGATTCTCTTGTAGTGTGGTGTGCAGATGATGATCATTTTTCTTTTGTATTAAACTTTTTGTACATGCTATCTTGATTTGATAATGAGCGTGATGATCACCAATTTCAATGTCGAACAAGTTTTCTTAATTGGTATTCTATGTCCACCATGAGAACCTAAACCATGCCTTTGTGCCTCTGAGCTATGTTCGGACCTCTGAGTTTACCTTGTAGGTTATGACATCAACAATCTTGGTCTCTTGACATTTTTCTTATGCAATTGAGGACAATTGCTTCCTTAAACTATAGGTATATATTTATTCATATTTTTGATGAATTGTAAAAATATATTTAATTTAATTTGTGCAGGATTCAACTTAATGGAATGTGCAAGTTGGCATAAGATTAATGTATAGGTGTAAATGTGCACAAAGTCGTTTTTGTAACAAGACCCACTAGTAATTTTATTTGGGCAAAGGTTTTTTTATGTACAAACATTAGGAGACTTCTGGTTAACAATGTGTAAAACAATAACCCAACAGTGGTGGGCAAAGGAAGCCCAATATGTATGCTCATCTTTTCTTAGCTCCTTGGGTTATTTTTATTAAAAAAATTCTCAAAATACTCAAGTCGTGGGAGGAAGATTGCATCCAATCTGTTTCCACTATGTGGTACTCTCTATCTTATCTTTTGTTGATGATGATGCTATTTTATTTGATGTCATTTTATTTTCTTTGTTTAATGATATGTTATGTTATTTGATTTTAATTTAATTTCAAGTCTTTGTTTTAATAATTGATGTATTTTGTGAGTATTTAACTATTTCTTCAACAAGTACAAAAAGGATATCGTATAAGGACCGGCATGTATATAGACTAAGGTTTAGAAGTTTTTGCCGATGCTTATATAAGCATTTCTTTACATGATGTTACTGACGTTTTTGTATGGATACTTTTTCGATGCGAGTATAGATCCTCGTTGGTTATACAATGCGATTATTTTACATCGAAAGAATTGCCGATGTTTTATTGTCCTATGTAGTAGTGAAAGAGAAATCTTATAATCTACGACTTGGACTAGCACTTGATGGGATAAACCCTTTCTCCATATAGTCATCCAAATGTTCGCACGGTCTGCTGTGTTGGCTAACTACAATATTGCATATTTCATATGGTAATGAAAAAGGAATATCTTCTTTCGTGGGAAATTTCCAGAGGTGATTGGCCTAGGTTTGTTGTCTTTGGGTACCCAAATCAAATCCCCAGGAGAAGATTTTAGGCTCTAAAACTTTTTTTTGTACAGCCAATGTTGTGATTTTCGAGCTTGGGTTTTCCTTAGGAGTGTTTGTTTATGATGCGGCCTTAGTGATGATTTGTTTTTACGAGGTAAAGCTTGACTACATCCTCGTGAGTTTGAGATATTTTTGGGAGCCTGAAAAGTTATGGTGGAAGGTTTTCCACACTCACAAGGTGTAGGTAGTGCATTCCATGGCACATCCAAAAGGGTTTCTTCATCAAGAAGGTTTATAAATTCGTCCTTTAAAAGAGGAATACTTACTTGTTGATGGAAAATTTTCAATAAATCAGTTTTATAATTCCACACCATCGTGCTGTTAGAAGTCATCTCCTGTCTATTTGTATACACCAGGGCCTCTGTTGTGGGTGTGCCCGCCCGTATATCATTTTTCCACACTCCCCGTATTTTTTCCCTATTTTTCCCATTTTTTTCCTAGTGGCTGGAGGGCTGCCAGGTGATGCCAGGACCACACTGAGGCTGGCCGACTGCATCTGGAGCAGTCGTGGGCTATCTGTGTGCTGGCCGACCTGATCTGAGCAGATGTGGGGACCAGATGCTGGCCGACTGCTGTTTTTCAGCAGTCGTGGACATTTCATGAGTCGTGGGCCTCTTCCAGGGCTGGCCGACTGCCCTCATGGGCTTGTATATATTCCCCCCCATCCTCCTCCACTTTCTCATTCAGTTTTCTTCGGGATCTTGTGTATAGAGAAGAGTTTACACACATCTCTCAGTGTTTCTTGTGCTGATTATTTTCTGCAGTCTACTTGCTCTTGTCTACCCAAGTTTGGATATCATTTCCGCTGCATATTCTGACATGGTATCAGAGCCATAGGCTCTAGCAGATCTTGGGCGTTTTTCTGAGCAAGAGGGGGAGCAACAGGTTGCTGATCGGTGGACTGTTTTGGGCTGAACGGGAAGTGAAGGTGCAAGAGGAAGGCGGGCAGAGGGGCTGGACAACCACTTGCATATTTTCTGATTTTCAGATTTTTCCCACCCACCCACCCTTTCAAGTTACTCTCCGAGATGGCGGATTTACTCGAGATGGCAGAGAAGCACGTGAAGATTCCGACTCTTCCCACATTCCCAGTGGATCGGCAGTTGGACGGGTCAAATTATGGCATTTGGAAGGTCATGATGGAGTCAGTACTGGAGTCATATGATCTTGCTGATTTTATTATCAAAGGGGTGCCAAGGCCGGAAGCTGAGGAAGGGGAGGTTTTATCCGCGAGGAAGGACCGAGAGGCACAGGCACAAATGTGGGACCGTGTCAACGCCAGGGTCCGGTCATTTATATTCCTCAATTGCACACCACAGGTGATCAACCATGTGAAGCACATGACGCTGGCGAGAGGCATATGGGAGCACTTGGCTTCTTTGTACAACAGGGTATCACCCATGAAGCGGATATCCTTGGAAGTGCAGATGCGGGTTATGAACCCTGCAAAGTCTTCGACGATGCGGGAACACATTAACAAGCTGCAGGCCCTTCAGCAGGAAGTCCTTCAAGCTGGGAAAGAGATATCGTCCGAAGATATGGCCATCACGTTACTTTCTCACTTGCCTGGTCAGTATTCCGCTTTCTATTCCTCGTTGATCACTAGTGGCAGGCTCAGCACCATTACTTGGGAGGAGCTTGTGCCAATGGTCTTGGACCAGGAGGAACGTTTTACGAACCCTCCTCACGGCGGAGGTTCGGAGGCCTTAACTGGCCAACGGTCGAAAGGCCGTAATACCAACAAGGGCAAAGGGAAGGCTTCATCAGATAAGTCTTCCGAGAAGAAGCCTGATCCAGAACGAGAGAAGCTGAAGGCCGAAAGATCTTGCAATGATTGTGGCGAGAAAGGCCACTACTGGAGGAAGTGCCCTAAGCGGACAGGGAAGAGTGCTGAGTCCTCAGCCTCAGCTGCGAAGACTCCAGCATTTGTGCACTTGGAGATGGTGGACTCCGATGATTCATCGTCTTCGAGCGAGGAGGCAGTTGGCTTCACCGCAAAGGATACTCGGGAATGGATTCTCGACAGTGGTGCTTCCAGGCACATGACTCCATCCCGTGACTTCTTCCTGGATCTGAAGCGGCAGTCAGGTCGTATCTTTATTGGTGATAACTCCACTATTCCGATTCATAGTGAGGGCCGGATGGAGATCATTCCCGACGGCAAGGGGGGCAAGCATGCTTCCCGTGTTCTTTATGTCCCTGCTCTGGGCTTTCATCTTTTGTCAGTGCATGAGGTATGCAAGACTGGCTTTCGGGTGGAATTTGAGGAGCATTCAGTTGCTCTAAGGGACCGTGAGACAGGCAAAGTTGTTTGGGAAGGCGGTGTGGAGAACGGTATCTACAAACTCTCTGCACTCTCCTCACTGACAGGCTCTCAGGTCGGAGACTTGTGGCACTTTCGTTTTGGCCACTTAAATGTGGATGCTTTGCGGCGCGCCTTCCGGGACCAGATGGTGGTTGGCTTGCCAGATGTTGGTAGTAGGCAAGGACGCTGCAGTTCTTGCATACGTGGTAAGCAGCACAGGGAATCCTTTCCGAAGCAGGCTTCCAGGCGGGCTTCGAAACCTTTGGAATTGATTCACACTGATTTGTGTGGACCACAGCAGATACCATCCTTGGGAGGATCTCTCTACTTCATGCTGCTTGTTGATGATTGTACCAGATTCACGTGGGTCTACTTTCTTTCACAGAAGGACCAGGCTTTTGCTCGGTTCAAGGATTGGCACGTGATGGTGGAGAAAGAGTCTGGATTTCAGGTCAAGACTCTCAGGGCTGACAAAGGAGGGGAATTCTCCTCGACTGTATTCTTTCGGTTTTGTGCAGACCATGGCATCAAGAGGGAATTGGCCAATACCGGATCGCCTTCGGAGAATGGAGTTGTTGAACGTAAGAACAGGACTGTGGTGGAGATGGCGAGGACCATGCTGGAGCATCGAGATCTTCCTCGTCCACTGTGGGGTGAGGCTGTGGCGACAGCTGTCCATACCATTAACCGCTCTCCGACGACTTCTGTACCCCATATGACTCCATTTGAGGCATATTTTGGCAGGAAACCCGATGTCTCGCACTTCCGTGTCTTTGGGAGTGACGCGTATGTACATATTCCGAAGAAGCAGAGGGGGAAGCTTGACTCCAAGTCCCGCAAGCTGGTATTTGTGGGGTATAACTCTCTTTCCAAGGGATACAAGTTGTATGATCCAGACAGGAACGAGATTGTTGTCAGACGGGATGTGGTCTTTGACGAGCATGTTCCAGCATCCACTGTCGAGGAGCCGCCACTTCTTGGAGATCCAGAGTCTGATGATGATTCCCAGTCTATCACTCCAGTTGATCCACCTCAGTCATCACAGGAGGTTGAGCCCGAAGCTGGAGTTGAGCCCCCGCGACCACAGGAGGCTCCACGATCTGTTCGAGTACCTAGGTGGTTGATGGACACCCTTCGGGAGTCAGGTGTCACGAAGCTACCCTCCGAGTGGACCACAGAGGACGGCCCTCGAAGATCACATCGAGTTCGAGATAAAAGCAACACGGCGGAGCTTCTTCAGGTGAACTATGCTCTTATGTCTCGTATCATGCGGGATAAAGAGCCCACTTCCGTAAAGGAAGCCCTTTCACAGGATACTTGGAGGGAAGCCATGCAGGTGGAACTTGACGCCATCGAGAAGAACAACACTTGGGAGTTGGTACCGAGGCCGTCGAAGCGGTCAGTCATTGGTGTCAAATGGGTCTTTAAGACCAAGTACGCGGCTGATGGGTCGGTGGACAAACACAAAGCCAGGCTCGTGGCTAAGGGTTATGCTCAGCGGCCAGGCATCGACTACGAGGATACCTTTGCACCGACAGCGCGGATGACCACGATTCGGACCGTTCTTGCCCTTGCTTCTTCTCAGAGGTGGCCCGTGTACCAGATGGATGTAAAATCGGCGTTCCTTAATGGTGACCTGCAGGAGGAGGTGTACGTTGAGCAGTCTCCAGGCTTCATTGTTCCAGGATCGGAAGGGATGGTTTACAGGTTACGTAAGGCCTTGTATGGTCTTAAGCAGGCTCCGCGGGCTTGGAATCAGAAGATTGATTCCTTCTTTATTCGGACTGGATTCCAGAGATCGGTTGCAGATCCAAACCTGTATCTCTTTCGGGAACGCGGCTTGGTCACACTCATCATCCTTTATGTGGATGATCTCATTCTCACCGGCGGTCATGTGGAGCACATTGGAGTGACGAAGGCTGCCTTGTCAAAGGAGTTTGAGATGACCGACTTAGGCTTACTCCACTTCTTCTTGGGATTGGAGATCTGGCAGACCCAGAGGGGGTTTTTCGTCTCTCAGCAGCGGTATGTTCATGAGTTGCTTGAGGCCTTTGGGATGGAGAACTGCAAGACTATTACTTCGCCGATGGACCCGAACACAAAGTTAACCGTTACAGATCCTTGTGAGCCAGTTGATGCCTCGCAGTACCGGAAGCTGGTTGGTTCATTGATCTGGTTGCTGAACACCAGATTGGACTTGAGCTTCTCCGTGGGGCTGTTGAGCTCTTTTATGCAGACGCCATTGAAGACTCATTGGGACGCAGGATTGCGGATCTTGCGGTATCTGCAGAGTACGAAGGATCTGGGACTCTTTTACACAGGAGGGAATGGAGTCAAGCTCCAAGGTTGGAGTGACTCAGATTGGGGAGGAGATCCAGACACGAGGAGATCTACTTCAGGATACACTTTTACCCTCGGCTCAGGAGCGGTTTCTTGGAGCAGCAAGAAGCAGCCGACTATTGCCCTTTCTTCGACAGAGGCAGAGTATCGAGCTGCTTGTGGTGCTGCTTGTGAGGTTGTATGGCTGCGGAGGCTGCTAGGCGAGATGGGGTTTCCACAGAGGGAGCCCACAGTCATCCAGTGTGATAACCAGAGTTGTATAGCTATTGCTCGGAACCCGGTTTTCCATGCCCGGACCAAGCATATAGAGATACAGTATCACTTTGTTCGTGAGAAGATCTTGGCTGGTGACATCTTGCTACTTTATTGTTCGACGGAGGACAATGCGGCGGACCTCTTCACGAAGTCTCTACCTCAGGCTACGCTCAGGCGGCACTCCAGCTCCCTGGGGTTGGTTACACAGCTAGGAGCTGAGAGGGGGTGTTAGAAGTCATCTCCTGTCTATTTGTATACACCAGGGCCTCTGTTGTGGGTGTGCCCGCCCGTATATCATTTTTCCACACTCCCCGTATTTTTTCCCTATTTTTCCCATTTTTTTCCTAGTGGCTGGAGGGCTGCCAGGTGATGCCAGGACCACACTGAGGCTGGCCGACTGCATCTGGAGCAGTCGTGGGCTATCTGTGTGCTGGCCGACCTGATCTGAGCAGATGTGGGGACCAGATGCTGGCCGACTGCTGTTTTTCAGCAGTCGTGGACATTTCATGAGTCGTGGGCCTCTTCCAGGGCTGGCCGACTGCCCTCATGGGCTTGTATATATTCCCCCCCATCCTCCTCCACTTTCTCATTCAGTTTTCTTCGGGATCTTGTGTATAGAGAAGAGTTTACACACATCTCTCAGTGTTTCTTGTGCTGATTATTTTCTGCAGTCTACTTGCTCTTGTCTACCCAAGTTTGGATATCATTTCCGCTGCATATTCTGACACGTGCATCTATGATGGCCCATTCAATTTGTTCCCAATAAGAGATCTTTTAAAAGAGGAATACTTACTTGTTGATGGAAAATTTTCAATAAATCAGTTTTATAATTCCACACCATCGTGCATCTATGATGGCCCATTCAATTTGTTCCCAATAAGAGATCTTTTTGAATATAGAGCTAGACCAGGGATTACAAAGAATTTTCCTTTTGTTGGGTGATCAACTATGTCGAACACCATTTTGCACACACGAAGATAATTCATGATTGGGTTACCAACTTGTTGCACTTTGTGCACGTGTGGAAGAAAATGAGGGTTTACTAATAGAATCCCAAGTTTCGTAAGTCATTAGGTTGTGTCTTGGACCTTAATGTAGAAGAGCTAGCTAGAAAACAAAGTTGTTACCCTCTCGCAAATATGAAACCATAATCATGGTAGGTCCAAAATCAAGTATTAACTATTAAGGTGTGGACATTATGAAACATTGTAGTAGGATGGTGACCTTGATATTATGTTGTAGATTGAATTTCTTTAAATAGCGTACATCACCAAAATTACCTTGGTTTTCTTTTAATACATTGCCTAATCTTGCCCTAATTTTCTCGCTTGAATGTATATTCCCCCTTCCTTGATTCAAGGTTCCTTTAATGCCCATACTTAACTTTTATACACCCACTAGCCCACTTGTTCTAGGTGCCTTGTTTTGATGCTCTCTTGGGATGATTCGTATCCATCATGGCTTCTGACCCATTTCGCCCATCTATTGATGTGACATTTGATTTGACACATCCCTTCAGATATTTTCCTAATGTTACAAGCTCCTTGTGCATGCCGAGATGGTTGCACCCTTGATCCCTTGTTTCTCAACATCATCAAAAAGGGATTTTGAAGTGAAAGGTGAGGAGAATCTAGTATGATTCAATATAGAAATAATATTTACTAGTTTATGAAACAAAGCTGGCATTACAATCAAAATGAAGTGTGTCCTTGAATGAATCATAGAAAAAAGCATGATATTGTTTTCTAAATGCTTTTCTCTTGGATATAATTCGAGTTATTACTTACAAGTGCTATCGACCAAATTTCAAACAATAAAAAGAACCTCAATTCGGATGGGTGAAATAGTAGCACCGTTTGGTGAAATAATAGGTTCTAGAAATGTGCTTCTGTTGAGGATTTACATAAGTAATTTACACCCATATACTTCATATACCCTTAAGGAGAGGAAGCCATCGATTTTCAAGATATTGTCGTTGAAGTCCATTCTTAAAGCAATCTCTCCATGGTGTCACAAAAGAGGGTGCATAATATCATGTGAGTGTATATGAAATAACCCATTGATGAGACCTATTGAAAGTTTTTACATCTTCATGAGTTGTACTTTTGTTTTATGACGCTGAATTTTTTTGTGATTTTATGATACAGTGTTAAAATTCTTACATGACATGCTATGATGTACTTTCATAAAGACATGTAAAATAGACGTATTTTTATTATCTTCGGCACAAAAGAATAGGATCGAGGAAGAGAAGATTCCTGTGATCTAGTAAAAAGATTAAGAGTGGTCAATTACGTTACCTAGATCCAAAATCAAGAATTAACCAACTAGGTGAGATACATTGCACTAGGATGGTGAGTACGTTGATGTAACGCAAGTAAAGTGTAAGTTGATTGAATAAGATACGTTTATGATGATTGGAATGTAGTCATAATTAAATGCAAAGTAGTTTGTTATGAGTGCGGGGATGGATATGTAGGAATTAGTGGCCACGGAATATAATTATGTTGTCTCTCGATATTGAAGGTTCCATTGCAGGTGTTCATGGCTCTTGTGCAAAGGTCTCAAGTCTTCTGTTGGAAGTGAAAAGAGCATCAAATAAGTGAGAAATGCCATGCCATATTGTCTCAATTTGATTTGCAGTACATGGAACAATATTGTACTTATAAGAAGGATGTGTTCTCTCAAGGGGGGACACAATTGGGTTTGAGATGGCTGTATTAGAAGTCTGTAGAAGAGAATGTGAAAAAGACGGTGCGGTGCGCCGACTAGGAAGGAGGTGCTCTTTTGCCGACTAGGAAAGATGTCCGCATGCAGAAACTTCCGTATCATTTATTTGCTCTTAAAGCACCCGCCGCTCTACTCTCTCCTCTGTGAAACGTTGGTACCGTTCGTTTGACTCGTAGACACTAGCAACGATATATCTTAACGAATCCTAGCTCATTAACGAATTTAAGCTCTGCGATCAGCCTAGGGGCCCATGAGATGCACTTTCTAGGCTTCCAATGAAGGCCTGGTAGCGCTCTCTCTCTCTCTCTCTCTATAAATATATAGGGCCATTGGCTTAGGAGCTGCCTCCTATTGTTAGAAAAACGTATTGTATCAATACAGTGAAATAGACGTGATGCAACCTAGCGTTATTATAATAAGGCCTGCCGCAACTGCCTGTACCAGAAGCAGAAGAGAGAGAGCACAGCCCTCCAATATGTACTTTGCGGGTTATTAAAAGGGCTGTGTTCTCTCTCCTCTGTTGCTGACGCTGGCGGATCATCATACGACTGTAGGCGTTTTCTGTTCCTCTCGTGAGGTAAACTAATATGCAGGTCATCTACTCTCTTTCTGATGGCTCAAATCTGTGTGCTCGATTGACTTGTGCGAAGCATGAACACTTGCACGCATCACTATTTCCGTTTATACACAATCTAGCATTTTCTCTGTTTTACTATTGTTTTGTATAGCTTTTGTTTTGAGCTTACTCCAATTACAAAGCTACTACTAGTGTGTGAAAACCGTCACGATCCTGCGGAGTATGTTATTTGCCCCACCACCAATTCACATGCATTGTATTCACGTTGTTAATAGCCTCTACTATGAAAGGCTATTGATTTGATTCCTTTAGAGTTTGGGCTATCTTGATTTCCTTTAGGTATGAACTAGTGTCATGCCCGTGTGTGATCTAGTGAAACACATAGTCCCACTTGAGCAAGATCTTGTGTGTGAACTATTGGCATGAGATGTTCGTGAGTTTAGTGAAGCAAATAGCCCCACCTCATCAAGTTAAAAGATATCTTCTGTATGAACTAGCAGCATCAGATGTTCCTGCATCTAGTAAATCAAAGTAGCCCCATCTCTACAACTTCCACTCATGGTTGCTTTCATTTGACGGGTGTCAGGGCTGTTTTTGAGCATTGGGGCCGTAAAGTACTCGTAGAATTCTAAAATGCCCTTTCAAATTACACTAACATACAGAAAAAAACATCCTATATTTCACCAAACCAGCCAATTTTTAAGGACAAAAGGCCTGTCAAAAACCAACCTTGCTTCCGCATCTAAGCAAGCTAAAACCAAACCTAGGGTACATTTAGTTTTATTTGGACAAAGAATCATGCTTGTTAGAGTATGGCATGTCCTCCTATTTGTGTTGGTGGATCATGAGATTCTTCATTATTGACAATTCATATTAGAGTGTGATAGTCTCCTCCATGGCTGCATAATTTTTAGAAAAATGAAGATGAGAGTGATCTCCATTCTTGACAAATTGTATTTGAGCGTGAGACTGTCCATGATTGTAACTTAAGAAAAATGAAGATGAGAGTGATCCCTATTCTTGACAAATTGTATTTGAGGGTGAGGCTGTCCATGATTGTAACTTAAGAAAAGAAATCATAATATTTCTTTTGCCTAGAGTGTGAGTGACCAAGGGCACAAGAGAAATGTTTCGTAGGGAAAGTACTTTTGGTTAAATTAAGATAAGATATTAAAGTGCTTAAAGTCTAGCTGTAACAAGTCAAACAAATAAAGTTTCTTCTAACCAAGTTAAAATTTGTTTGGCATTGATCTCTAAGATTCTTTCTGGTCTGGAAGGGTGCAGTGATACTCGAGTTTGGAACTCATACACCCTTTGTTCTCCCTCTCCATTCTCTTATGGTAGAATCTAAACCCAATTCTTTTTTTTAATTACCACACGTGCAAGTGCTATGGGAGTACTGTATGCATGCGTAGAGGAATATTGTTATGAAAACAAGCATATGCAAATAGTATTCTCTTGTTATATTTTATTTCCTTCTTGTAGTTCATCATCACACTTCTTTGGTTAGGTTGACACTTATTGGCTCTCCATTCTTTTACGATAAGCTCTAAGCCGAATTTGGTTTTTAAAAAATTCCACATTGCATTGATCTCTATGCATTTGTATAAGGGCTCTACCTTATGCATAAAGCTTGCTTTTAGCTCTATGCATAAGGTAGAGATCCCTCACAAAAATGCATAGAGGGGTCTACCAAATGCATGAGAGCTCTATGCATAAGGTAGAGATCCCTCACAAAAATGCATAGAGGGGTCTACCAAATGCGTGAGAGCTCTATCCATTTGCATAAGTGTCTTAACTTATGCATAAAGTTGTCTTTGAGTTCTATGCACAAGATAGAGCCCTAATGTAAATCCAAATATTGATTTAGCAAATTCATGAGATCTCTATGCATTTGCATAAGGACTCTTACCTTATATAAAATTAGCTATCTTTCATTTACATAAGGGCTCTTTCCTTATGCTTGAGTTGTCTTTGATCTCTATGCACAAGGTAGAGTCCTTATGTAAATGCATAGAAGAATCTACGAAATGCATGATGACTCTATGAATTTTCATAAAGAACTCAAATTTAGGAATTTTAGAAAATATGCACAATTTTGGGACAATTCTTTGTTAGATCCAATACAATGTTTACTGTGCGATATGCAAGATTTATTATTTAAATATTGCGATATCATTTATATACTATTGTACATTTGTAACAAGTATATATGATCTTGGCGGGATGTAAATCTTCCTGCACACACACACACACATGCACAACAAGAATTAAGCTTGTTTATATCACATAGCCTGGTAGCGCTCTCTCTCTCTCTCTATAAATATATAGGGCCAATGGAGATCCCAGATTATATCTCATTGGCTTAGGAGCTGCCTCCTATTGTTAGAAAAACATATTGTATCAATACAGTGAAATAGACGTGATGCAACCTAGCGTTATTATAATAAGGCCTGCCGCAACTGCCTGTACCAGAAGCAGAAGAGAGAGAGCACAGCCCTCCAATATGTACTTTGCGGGTTATTAAAAGGGCTGTGTTCTCTCTCCTCTGTTGCTGACGCTGGCGGATCATCATACGACTGTAGGCGTTTTCTGTTCCTCTCATGAGGTAAACTAATATGCAGGTCATCTACTCTCTTTCTGATGGCTCAAATCTGTGTGCTCGATTGACTTGTGCGAAGCATGAAAACTTGCACTGGAACGCATCACTATTTTCGTTTATACACAATCTAGCATTTTCTCTGTTTTACTATTGTTTTGTATAGCTTTTGTTTTGAGCTTAGTCGAGTTACAAAGCTACTACTAGTGTGTGAAAACCGTCACGATCTGGTCATCTGAACTTTGCTAGTTTGCTGCGTTTGCAGAAATTTGATATGGTTGCTTCATTGCCCCCTCTTGAGGCACCATTGAAACATGTTTGTGAAGGTTGTATTTTGGGCAAAATGCAGCGTTCTGCGTTTCCAAAGGATGGTTCTGTGCGGGCCACTCGCAAATTGCAACTTGTACATAGTGATGTATGTGGGCCTATGCAAACTCCGTCATTTGGTAAACACTTGTACTTCGTGACTTTCATTGATGATTACTCAAGGCATGCATGGGTATATCCACTAAAGGCAAAGTCCGAAGTATTTTTGTGCTTCAAACAGTTTTTTCTTATGGTTGAAAATATATCTAATTGTACTGTGGGCACCCTCCGTTCTGATCGAGGGGGGGAGTACTTGTCTAAAGAGTTTGATGCATTTCTGGCTAGTCGTGGGATAAAACACCAATGTACAGTGCCGTATACCCCTCAGCAAAATGGTATTGCTGAGAGGAAAAACCGATCACTTATGGAGATGGCACGATGTATAGTCAAGAGCCAAGCTTTGCCACATGCGTTTTGGCTTGAGGCTGTCATGTGTGCTGCATATGTACTCAATAGGTGTCCCACTAAGGCCTTGCAGTCTATTACTCCATACGAAGCTTGGCATGGCAGGAAGCCTTCTATTGGTCACTTGCATGTCTTTGGTTGCTTGGCCTATGCTTTAGTGCCTGTGCAACAACGCAGGAAATTGGATGATAAGGCTGTCAAATGCATTTTTGTTGGTTACAGTGCTGAGAGCAAGGGTTACAGATTGTATCATCCGCAGTCAAAGCGTATCTTGATCAGTCGAGATGTTGTTTTTGTGGAAGATGCTGTGCAGCCTTTGTTATCATGTACCAAAGAGACAGGTGTGAGCTCACGGGATGTATTTGATACATTGTTGCCTCTATTTACAGGTGGGAATTCAAATGTAAGTCTTAATGAGGTAAATATTCAGCCTATGCAGATTTCAAATGACATCGTAGATCAGCCTATTTCTGATGCAGATTTACAGGATATAATTCATGAGGATAGGGCTGAAAATGAGCAGACTAGAGGTGTGCCTAAATGGCTAGTACAAACCTTGCGTGATAGTAAAATTGATGCACCTATGTCTAGTCGTACTCGTTCAGGTTTTCAGCATGCCTCTTATGCATCAGATTGTTATGCTTTGGCTGTGTCTAGTATGTGTGAAGAGGAAGAACCTCTTTCATTTGATGAGGCACAAAAATCAAAAAATTGGTTGGCTGCAATGCAAAGTGCATATGATGCTATAATGAAGAATGGTACATGGTCTTTATGTGATTTGCTTATTGGTAAAAAGGCCATTGGATGTAAGTGGGTTTTTAAGTTAAAACGAAAACCAGATGGCAGTGTTGATCGCTATAAAGCTAGACTTGTTGCAACGGGTTATGCTCAAGAAAAGGGCATTGATTTTGATGAGACCTTTGCTCCCACTTGTCGTATGACTACCATTCATAGCATTTGTGCATTGGCAGCTCATAATGGTTGGAATGTACATCAGTTGGCGGAGATTTGGCCTTGAAGACTGCAAGCCTATTGCTACTCCAATGGAAACAGGTTTGAAGTTGAGTCTTCATGATGCTGGAGATCACTTTGATGTCACACTCTATCAGACAGCTGTTGGTTGCCTCATTTATGTATGCATTACGAGGCTGGACATTCAGTTTGCAGTCTCACAAGTGAGCAGGTTTATGCATAGCCCAGGGTCTCAGCATTGGAAGGCAGTTAAACGTATCTTTCGCTACTTGAGTGGCACCATACATCTTGGGTTGTATTATCCCAAGGGGGGATCGTTGCCTCCAGATTTACATGCTTTTTCGAACTCAGATTGGGCCGGTTACTATGACACAAGAGTGTCCACAAGTGGTGTCTGTTATCCACATCATTTGTCTTGGAGCTTGAAGAGCAGATGTTGAAAGTGGGTTGTGTAAGGTAGAACTACCACCCTTTTGACATGATAAAACTCGTGGAGCAGCAGATCCCAAGATGCAATCGGAATCAATTTGCAATTTGTATTGTCTATTCTTCCAATCTAATGAACAATTGGTAGCACTTAACCATGATCGACCAAGAACAACCTCTAGCAATGGTGGCCTAGCATGCATGCGGATGCTGAAAAATTTATTCGTAACTCTGCTTCATGTCAAATTCAACAACCAATTCATAATGTCACATTATTCCAAATTTCAACTACACCAAGTTGGAGTAAGTATATTGTGGACTATCTTCAGCATGGTCATACTGATCGAACAATTCCTAAATATCGAAAGCATGCTATTGAAGTTGAAGCGGCCAACTATATGCTGATAGAGGGCCAACTCTACAAGAGGGGCAAGGATGGCAACTTACGCATGTGTGTATGTGAAGATGACTACTTAAAAATCTTGACTCATGCACATGCACGTGTTGGGGGTGGACACTTTTCGGGCAATACCATAGCTAAGTTGATTAGGTGGTCCGGGCTTTGGTGGCCAACCTTACAAATGGATACCGAAGAATATGTAAAATGTTGTGACGATTGTCAAAGGACCAAACCTCCCATCACAAAGGACAATATGCCATTGCGGCCTATGTTAAGCACACGTGCTTTTGCCAAATGGGGTATTGATTTTGTCAGTCCCATTGAACCTCCAGCTCGTCACTCGCATGCCAAATATATTATAGTCGCAACAACTGACTATTTGACCAAATGGGTAGAGGCAAAGACTACAGTCAAAAATGATGCCAGAACCACAGCCAAGTTCTTATATGAGTATGTGTTTACACGCTATGGCTTACCTATTGAAATCGTTAGTGATCAATGTGTGCACTTTGTGAATGAGGTCATAGAGTTTTTACTTCAAGAATTTATGGTAATTCACAAGCGTTTTGCACCCTATCATCCCCAGACCAATGGTCAAGCTGAGAGTACTAACAAGATTCTCTGCACAGCACTCACAAAGATTGTTGAGGGACATAGGACTGATTGGGAGCAAAAGTTGCACTCAGTTCTTTGGGCATATAGAACAGCCTATAAAACATCTGTGGGCACAACCCCATTTGAGGTTGCTTTTGGGCTAGATGCAATTCTTCCCAATGAATTTCTTGTACCTACTCTACGAGTTGCTAAACAATTGGACTAGACTGGTCATGAGCTTTCTCAACGCATTGATGAATTGGAAAAGCTTGATGAGACCCGCTTATTGGCGGTAATGGGGATGTATGCCGAGAAGAGGAGACAAAAGCAATGGTATGATCGAAATGTAACAACTGGCCGATTCAAAAAAGGGGACCTTGTGCTCTTGTACACACTTAGAAGCATAAGCAAAAGCTCAAGAAATGTGGCCTAGGACCGTTTGTGATTAATGAGCTTACTCCAAGTGGTACAGTGTGTTTAGAGACACTAGAAGGTGAGCAAATGCCTAACTTCATTGATGGAAGTCATCTCAAGAAATACAATGAACCATTAACTGAAGCCATGCTTCAACAAATGCATGCTGTCCACACACGAAAAGAAGCACATGACCTACTTAAACGTCTGGCTCAAGAAGAAGCTAAAGCTAGAGTTGCAAAAGCCAAGGAGCGTCGCAAGGCTTCTGTGTTGACCTTACAGTTGGCTACTGAACAATATGTCGATTCTTTCAATATTCACGTGTGTCTTTATCTTCATGAGACTACCTACTTTGTCTCTACCTTAATTGACTCTGGTGCAGATTATAATGTTCTCTCATTTGACACATGGGTAGCCTTGGGACAACCAACACTTGTGCACATTCCTATTGACTTACGAAGCTTCTCAGGTGAAGATAACCCTATAGAGGAAAAATGTGTCATTATGATATCCATTCAGGATCACCAGATGTTAGCGTCGCACACAAGTAGTAGCTAATGCATGGATTCCACCAATACCCTCATGTGCCTAGTCCAAGATCTCCTCATATTGGTCAGGGTTAAGTCGCAACACTCCATCATTACCCTGACGATATAATCTCCTTGAGATTAACTTGAATGGTTGCCATAGGTCCACATTAGGACCCGCTAGTTGTATCTGCCAACTTGTCAAAATTTCTAAGATGGGTTCAGACCATTTAGGAGCTGTCTCTACAAGGAAAAGTGTTGAATCTAACATATCATCATCCACACCCACAGGAGCTTCTCCAGAGGTGATTCGAGACAAATGATCTGCCCTAAGATGAGTTGTTCCTTTTCGGACTGCCACTTCAAAATCAAACTCAAGAAGGATGACAAACACCTCACAATCCTTCCAGTTGCACAAGGCTTATTCACCAAATATAGCAGTGCTTGATGGTCCACAAAAAATATAAATTTGTTTGCCAAAAGGTAATGGCGAAACTTTTTCACTGCATATATCATGGACAAACCTTCTCTTTTTGTTGTGGTATAATTCTTCTCAGCATTGTTCAACTGTCGACTAGCATATGAGATTGGGAAATCCTTATTATGTTCTCCCGATTGAGCCAAAATACATCCAATTGCAAAGTTTGAAGCATCAAAATGGACATGAAAGATTTGGTTCCAATCTGGTGCCCGTAAGATGGGTGCAGACACTAATGCTTGCTTCAACTTTTCAAAGGATTCCTCACACTCGTCAGTCCAATTAAACTTTACAAGAAGAGCATATAATGGTTTGGCTAGGATAGCGTACATGTAGATGTATCGACGATAATAGCCATAATTTCCCATGAATATTTGTACCCCTTTAGGGTTGATAGGCCGAGGTAATGAGACAATGACATCAATTTTATCCATATCTATTGAAATACCATTGCAAGAAACAATATGGCCCAAAATCTTCCCTTGTCTTACCATGAATTGGCACTTGTCAGGATTCAAGCATATACGATAAACTTGACACTTTTGAAACACAAGTCTGAGGTGTTCTATATGATCATCACGCTCTTGTGAGTGAACACATAAATCATCCACGAAGATCTCAAGAAATAGCCTAAGGTACTCCTTGAATACATGACTCATTAACCGCTGAAAGGTTGCACGTGCATTTGTTAGACCAAATGGCATAACACGATAGGCAAAGATGCCATCTTCAGTAGCAAAGACTATCTTGTGTTGATCCTTTGGATCAATTGACACTTGATTGTAACCGGAGAATCCATCCAAGAAACTATATGCCTTTTTCCCTCTGCAACATGTTCCAAAACATGATCCGTGATTGGAAGTGGGTAATGATCACGTACAATAGCTGCATTTACCTTCTTGAGGTTTTCACATACTCAAAGTTTTCCATTTTTCTTGGGCACCACTACAATAGGGGAGACCATTCAGTGTGTTCAATCTCATAGATAAATTTTTCCTCTAAGAGCTTGTCTATTTCTTCTTTTATCTTTCGTGCAAAATTCTAAGGACGTTGCTTGGAAGGTTTTGCATCCTCTCGCAATGGAATTGTATGCTGACATATGCTTGGATCAACTCCTTTGAGGTCTTTATAACTCCAAGAAAAAACATCGCGATACTCCTTTATTGTTTGAATTAATAACTTCTCCTCATCTAAGGACAAGTCTGTGGCAATCCACACATAGCGAGGCTCTTTTCCTAGCTCAGCGATATCAATTTTTTTTGCATCTTCTGGACCATCATATGAAACCCCTGGCATGCTTGGCTTTCGTCGCATGGGCTGTTGAAGAACAATCTTCCGATCTTGAAGAGTGTACTGTGTGAAGTTGGGGGGAACATTGAGACCTTGTTCTTGTCCACTTGAGTCATCACTAATTGAAGACCATTGGTTTTGAGCTCTCTTTTGCAATCTTGCATCAGAGTTTTTTGTTCAACCATTATCTTTGCACTTCCGACACTCTCCTTTGAATTGGTTTGAGACTTGAGTTTTTGTTTTGGTCTCTTTGTTTTTTTTACAATTTTTGCTAACAGTTTTTAGCTTTTCTCCTGGTTGGAATCCATCTGATCGTTTTACTTGGTCTTTGATACTATCTTGTGCTTGGACATAGTATAGATATCCATTATTTCCTGAGAAGTGAGGTGGTGGTCGAGAGTGTTCATTCTTAAACTCCTCGTTTTCTTTTTGTATTCTCTCACCTCGTTCCCTCTCATCTTGTTTACGGATTCTCTTATGGCTCTTACAGCATTTACGTTTGGGTCGGCTTCGAGGGATCTCTATTTGAACCTCCCTTCCTCTCAAGATTAGGCATGCCTTTCCTAACTCTTCCTCGAGGATTATCACATCATCATCAAAATCAGAGTCCCATCGATCTTCCTTATCAGCATCATTAGCAGATTCGACTGTTAAATCCTCCACTAAGACTTCCTCTACATGTAGTGCTGTGGATGCATCCCCATAGTACAAATCATCTAGAAGGTCACGTGGTTGTACCATTCGTATAGGAATAATGTCATATCCATCTGAGTCACAAAATTGAATTGGCTTAGGTAAAGCACATGTCGATAATGTTGCAAGGACATGACTCCATTCTAGGGGATCAATTAAGTGCTGCAAGAAGGGTTGTGGAATGTATGCCTCATGTGATACACTTTACCCTTAAGTCTCTCAGTGTTGAAATCCTTACATAAGGCTCCACACATCCAGAGATCTTCTCGCCCATTTGACAATGTAACTCTTGAGCCCTTAGATGAAGCAAAATCAAACTCATCTATTGGAGGTCGTGTTACATCACGATATGAGTGATTCTTTAGGTTGACCCTTGTGATGACAGAATCATGTCGGAGGTACAAATTAATGTATCCCCAATCTTGAATCATTTGAAATTGTCACATGAATGGTCTACCCAATATCACTTCATAGTTTGGATGCTTTACAAAATCCACTACTGCAAATGTGTGCTCATATTCAATCCCACATGTGGTGACCAATATGTTCTCTAGCAGCCCAATGGGATGTTCTAAGCTTCCGTCTACTAGCTGCAAGTACATCCTTGTACTCCTAATAGTTGGTTTGCCCCACTTTTCCCAAATGGACCTTATCACAATGCCCACTCCTGCACCACTATCAAGTATTGCAGTTGAAGCTACTTTTCGCACTTCTAGTGGCAGGGTAGCATTTCCCTGATCGTCCTCACAAAATTTTCCAACTTTGTTGATAGGAACTGGCATAACATGCTTTGTCTCAGGGTATATCGTACATTGATGGTGACCCTTTTGTAACAATACCTGCTCTAACAAACATGCGGCAATATCATTCCACAACTCTGGTCGAAGCTTTATCAAATCAAGCAAAGGTAAGGTACAAGCCACTGGTGCTGACAAAATAGCTTGCACGATACCCATATCCATCTCCTTTGTCAACCTTCTATGCATGGAGGGTATCCTCAAGGTTTGAGAACAGTTCTCATATTCTCCCAAATAAGATGGTAAGGTTTTCATTGTATGCTTACTTCTAGGAGAAACAATTGTTTGAACTTCCTCCTAGATGCTTAGGCGTCTAAAGTTGTATTCTGTGCCCCTGGTAAAATCCACTTTAGAGAATGGAGGTGAAATAATAGAGGACATATTCTCATTAACTTTCTCATGAACTGCTGCCCACATCTCATTTGCCATGTCCTCATTAGCAACAATAACTTCATCATTGCATGGAAAGGCAAGACTAGGTGGTGGCAGAATGCCTTCTTTCAATGGGGTGTCAATTGGTGCTTCTCGTTTTATGAGCTTGTGAGATCAGCTCACTTTTCATTTTCCAACTTGATGACACTTCTTGTATGGTTTCTAACGTTGGCTTAAGAGAGGTGGGGCCCCGAGGGATAGGTGGAGGTGGGCCCTCAAGTATTGATTGAGCTTCCCTAATGAGTTGCTGATGTACAGCTAGATTGATCTTCTCCTCACTCACGAGGGTTTGGGTTTTCTTGAAGCTTCTTGGGTAGCTCAGATAAAGCTACAATGCGACTTCTATGAGCATCAATGATGGCATCTAGAGTCTCGTTCACCTTATCCACAAAAACAGAATCCCCTGAACTATCCTCGGTTGTACTAGCCTCATCTTGTTTAGCACTAGGCCCAGGTTGAGGTTGATGCTCCTCATGCACTTCTTGGGATGTAAAAGCTTGGTCCTTCATGTTTTGTTTAGAGACTTCTTGAGAACTAGTGGATGCACTCTTAGTTTGCTTGTTGCGGTTCTTTTTCCTCCTAGTGGTTCTTTTTCCTCCTAGTGGTCCTTTTTCTATTGGAATGTAAGGTCTTGTCCACTAGATTTGCCTTTGCATCCCTAGTTCGAGGTGTCTCATCAGTCTGCATTTCAGCATTTCGTGTCTGTGATCTAGTCATGACTCTAAGTGGCACGACATCCTCATTCTCTGATGAAGGTGGCGATGGAACTGCCTCTACAAAGTTGAGTGAGACCTTTGGTTGAGAGGTGCCTTCCTCATGTGGTTTCAGCAAACAATCCTTTGAAAAGTGTTCTACACAACACCCTAGACAATATCTTTCAATTGGTGGAAACTGTGGTACTATTGTATTGGATCGAGCCGCTTGCCTTGGGTGATGTGGACAATCACGAGCCCAATGGGGTTCTCCGCACTCATAACAGGGGCCCATTAGTTTGGCTTCTACTTTCCTTTGCTGCCATTGACCTGAGGGGCCTGGTGTCCTAGGTTGGTAGCGGCCTAGCAACATCAAAGAATTTTGTTCCCCCGGTTGAGACTCCAGTGCTTGGCTTGAATATGCGGGACTTTTAAAGAGATTTTCCTTGGATGAATATGATGCATATTCCTCCTCCACATAGCTTGGGTTTACCAACTCTCTACACATATTTGAATTGTCGTAGTCAACAAACCTCATAGGAGCAGTCCCAGGAGCAGGAGGTTGAGCTCCAAGTACAGGTCGTGCTTGCTCTTGTGGTATCGGTAGCTTACGTTCAAAATTAGTATACTGTTGATGCATTTGTGGAGCTGCTGCACCCCTTTGCTGCTCACGCTCTTGTCTCATTCTTGCAATGCGAGTACATTCCTATGTGGTGTGGGTAAAATTCCAAGCACAGGCCTTGCACCACTTCTTTGTGGGTTGGTTTGTGACTAGAGGAGAAAAGGTATTACATTCTTCAGTTTTATGGTTACCGCCACATGCTCCACAAAGATGAGGACCTTTAGGTAGTACACCCCTCATTCGCTACTATTGTTATGGCTGCATGGGTGGGCGATAGGTTTGTCCCAATCTCCTTAGTACTAGGTTAGCTATCTGGTCTGGATTTACTAGTGCGCTAGACCCTGAACTTTGGTCATCACCCCACTGATCTCTAGGTTGCACCTCAGGGCGAGTACCATCTTGGAATTTGAAGTTATCTGTGGAATCCATAGCATCATGGCAACACTCATTGAAATTTGTATGCTTCTTTGCGTAGAGATGTGTGTGCAGTGTTGAATTTTTTAGTCCTTTTAAGAAGAGAGAAATTAATCGACTCTGGGTGGGCTTCTCATCTTCTGGGCAAGGATTAATGTACTGCTTCATCCTATTTACACAGTCTCTAACACTCTCAGTCTCGCCTTGCTTGAAAGAGTAGATGTTTGCTTCTGTGTCATGCTTAATCCCCATCAAGGAAAAAGCAGCAATGAATCTCTCTTCAAAAACTCGTAATAAGAAGATTTGTCTGAAGCCTCTAGTGCCTGAAACCAAGCAAGGGCCTTTCCCTCAAGAGTGACCCCAAATCCTTCAATTTGCGTATGCTTATTAGTCACTTGCTCAGCTCGAACTGCTTGCCTAAATGCTGCTACATGGTCATATGGATCTCCGGACCCTTCGTACTTCTTTACCAGTTTCTAAAGAGTTGATGGCCTTACTCGTCTTGAATACTCGTCATCAGGCCTATAGCCTCTCACTACCAGTGGTTCCTCTCTTTGGTAAGGTGGTCCATATGCATCCCGAATTGGTGTGGGTCCCCTATTACCTGCCTCACCAACCCTCTCCAAAGATCCTAGTACCCGCATTTCAGGAGGTGAATTTATGGGAGGCCAAGTTGGCTCCCCTACCCTCCAATTGTCATAGTGAGAGAAACGTTGTTGTGGTGTTATCTCTGGTCGCACTTTGGGTGTAGGATAATATCTTGGTGCTAGAGTTGGGCTACTTGCAGTGGTCCACTTTGATGTTGAGGGTCCCTCTCTAGTGAACTCTCATAGGGGAGGAGCAACAATTTCTCCAAGAAAGGTTGTCTCTCCTAGTTTAGCTGTATTAGTTGAGAACACTTCCATGAATAATGGTTGTCCTCTCCACGTGAGCTCACGAATCTCCTTCCAATCTAAGGTTCGGTATTCATTGGCCCATTTATCAACGATTCAGTTCTTGTATCCTGCAAGCTTCTCGACTACCGCCACAAGTGCTAGAGGAAGATCTAGCTCTGGTAATTTATTTGTGGCATAATATCCTTCTAAAGAGTCCTTATAGATCTCTTGAAGTGGGTCATCCTGAAAGACCTTTGTCACTGGAATTTTTCGTACAAACTCCCATTGGAATTTGTCGTATAAACTCTCATTGGTTCTCAGCCCCCTGATCCATTTTTCTCTTGCCTTTCCTATCCCTTTCCAAATTTAGATCTACAAAAAGTAAATCATCTATGGATGGCTTTGAGGACTGGGCATTGGATGGTCCAGGCATGTCCGGCTCAATGAGCCAATCATCTCTAGACTCCCTTGCTCCGGAAGGCTTTGATAAATCTAGGAACTCACTCTTAGAGAGCTCTCCTAATTTGTCTACATTCTCTGGATGATAGGTGACTTCGTAGCGAACACCATCTCCACCCATGTACATGTTACCCTGGTCATTGACTTGAGGTGCTCTATCAAGTTCTGAGAAAAAGTCTGTAATCTTAACGAGATACCGTTGTTGTGGATCCCTAAAGATCTCAGCTCCTTGAGCATTCGTGTAGACATATTGAAGTCTCACATTGAGTGGTAACCCCATGATGTCGGCTTCAAATGAATTAAAAAACCTTGTGGGTGTCCTATTTAGGACTAAGGGATGAGTATTTGACGGCCCTAGATTGTCCATAGACAATGAGCTAGTTGCACTGGAAAGGGTATCAGATTGGGATTCGAAAAAGGTTTCGACAATATCTGCCAAATTTCCTACCGAGCGATTGGGTCCCACTTTCTTGCGTAGGTACTCTAGAAGGTGCCCTAGACCCTATGGCAGTGTCTATATGACGTCCCGACCGCAAGTGCATAAGGCCAAATTTTAAGGTTTTTTTTCAAAAAAATCCAAAAATTTTCAAGTTGGCTCAAACTTTGCCAGAACCCATTTTGAACCCCCTCGAACACATTAGGCCAAAAAAATAGCGTATTTTTCAGGATCGAAAATCGCCTAAAATTTACCAGTTTCCCATACTGACTCACTATGGGAAAATGGTTCCGGGACCGAAATTTCGACGATGGGTGTTTTCTAACTCCTCTCGAAAAGCTAGATAACCTCTCAATTTTTTGCGGTAGAAAATGTTTTTTTTTTGCACCCCCTTATCCGGTGCGGCGGTGGCGGTCTTTATGGTGCGGTGTGTGGGTCTCTCTGCGCGGTGCACTGTTCACACACAGCCGCCTTCTTTTATTATTATTATTATTTTTTCTTTTTTGAAGTGCGTGTGTAGCGAATTCAATGCGTGTGCAGCTGTGAGATTTGCAGCTAATTCGAAATGTTCAGTCTTCATGTGTGTGTACAGATTTCAGTTTCTCTACAGGTGTAGGTTTAACAGAGAACTAAAATGCAAGTTTAACAGAGAACTAAAATGCACAAAATTAAAGATGCAGAAAACTAAACTAAGCTAAGAACAGAAAATAAAACGAACATACAGAAAATTAAAACTATAAAAATTAACCTCAGACAGCAAAAATTATCCTCAAACAAAATGACAGAAATGCAAAAACAAGCCTCTCTCTTTCGCACACAAATTAAAATTGGCAGGTTTAGCGCCTACCTCCAATCCTTCCCGTGTGTTGAGTCCTTATCCTGACCTCCTCAAGGGAGAAGCGTAGCTAGCCAATTGCACTCAAGTTGCAAGACAAATAAAGAGAATTTAACAACAAATTAGTCTTAACTAAGTACCAAAATTAGTCCCAAAGCCTACTCTCCTATCTAACAGTTTTGCAACCGATTGGAGCTTAACAAGGAGTGGTAGTGTGTGTATGGTGCTCAACTAATGTAGGCACTCGCTCCTCGGTAGTGGCGCCATTGTAGAGTGGTTCTCTATACCATGCAATATAGTGCTCATAGAGTACTACTGATCAACATATGTGTTAAGAAATACAATGTCAATCCGAGGACTCGACTCGATTAGTGCATGAAGGCTTATCCCTTGAGGGAGAGCTCACATACACGAACCACCACTTGACGATTCAACCATTCAATACCTCCATCAATCTCTCAATCCCTTAAATATACTACACTAATCAAGAGAACAAGCAATGCATGGCAATCTCTTAATCCCATTCAAACATTGATTAAATCTCAGCTTTCCCTAATGCTAGCAAACCCATAAGCGTGCATCTACTAACCCACAAGCTTAAGCAAGCATAGAATGTAACATTCAAAAACCCACAAGCTCATAGAGAGAGTCTATCCATGAATAACTCATTGCCAATGAAGTGGGCAAGATCTTACATCAATGGAGACTACACACACACACTACAAGCATGCAGCATACACAAGAGAAAGAAAGAAGCATTCAACTAATCATAGATTAATCTACTTCAATGATGCTAAAACAGATTAAGAGAAAGAAGAGGAGCTATACTCATTGGAGCTTGATGCTCATTAGAGTACAATAGAGAGAGAGTTAGAGAGTTGCCATAGCTTGAGAGCTCAAGAGCTTCACTCAATAGCTTATGAGAATGGCCAAAAACGTCCCCTTTCTTTAGCTAACATCTCTTTTATAAAGATGTCACTAACCATAACCCTAGGCCTCTTTCACACATGGGCGGACAACCCCATAAGTGAGCCTTGCTTAATACACGTAGAACTCTCATTTAGAATCCACATTGGCCTAAAACGATTTACATTGCACTTCGGCAAAAAAATATGGAAAAATTATGTGCGTCTTTATGTTCCCATGGCTACAATCCCGCTCTCTCGCATTAATTGCTTCTGGCCTCCTTCCATAATCTGTGTTCCCGTGAGTGTTCCCGTGGAACACTCCTTTATCACCTCTTTGACCACTTGTATCAAGAAAATTTGCTTCTGCATTACTTTCAAAAATTTCTTATAATTTCTTTGGAAGAGGAATTCTACATGTGTTGAATCTTATTGGTGACCATTTCACATTATACTCTTTCTAATAATCAAAAACACCACTAACAAGGTTAAACCATTAATGGTAATTCGACACTAGGAGGTAGCCATATTGTTTAGAGTCACTCACACTACATACATCCTCAACATCATTAAGCCACACAAAGTAAGATAGTAATTCACCTAGTGGGAGTAGCACATCCTTTATATGGATAGTCATCAACTAGGATGGTTCTCTTGGGATCACATTCAAAGGCTTTATACATTCTCTCGAATGGCTTAAACATTTCCTCAACACCTGGGTTGTCTAGCCTAAATAGTTTCTTCTTCTCATAAGTGTAACAAGCCTCTTGACCCCAAATGGCAAAAAAGGAATTATTTCCTTGCTTTTTTGCAAAGCTCTCACCATTTTAATAACATTATCCTCCATTTTCGTTAAATAGATCCCAACATTACATCTTTCAAAAAGGGTCTACTACAAAAATTCTATTCATCTAGGTCAGAGTATAAAATATCTATTTGAACCATGCATACTGGATTGTTGTAACGTTGATGGTTTAATACAATGATTCAGTAGCAATCCATTCAAATCCACAATCAACATCTGTTTCTTAGACATGTCTTGCATCATTAAACAATTATCATTCACTTGTAACTAATTCCGCCATAGCTTTAATAGCATTTTCATATGTAAGAATATTGTTGAAGATTCTTAGCAATGATCTTTCATCGATGAATATCGACTATCCCTATTCAATTCAAATATTCATAATGTTCATATCATTTTCAACATTAAAACACTAGTGACACTTCATTATCACAAAAGAATCTAAACACTGCTTAAAACATCAAGATGGATGTTTGTAAGATTCCTCCCTCCAGCTTTTGAGGTGTAAAGGTGTAAAAACCTCCCCTTTTGTTCTTGTAATTATTCCCCTCTCTGAAATAGAAGAAAGATCTTGTTTTACCCTGTTTTGGCCTAGAGAGAGATAATCTTAAATTAAGATATCTTTGGATATAAAAATCCTCCTAGTGTTTGAAATGGATTCTCTTGAAACAGAAATTCAAAAAGAACTTTCCAATGTGCATTAGGAATTAATTGAAAATGTGTAGAAAGGACCTTAGGCTAAGGGTTTACATTTTCAGAACTTTTTGGATTATGGTCCAATTAAGGTTCCTATGGGCCAATAGGATTAATACAAGTGTTGGGATGAGATAAATCCAAAGAATAAAAGAAAATACCCAAAAATGAGTGAATTCTCACATAAGATGAAGAGTTGACTGAGTACAAGGTTTATTAGTTAAAAACTATGAGATATTACTAAAAAAATGAGATATTTTAGGATAATGATACATTTTTGACACCTTGGAAGGAGAGGGTGACTCTTGAGGTAGGCGCCTAATTCACACATGTGGATGAGTTTTTAATTCAAAAAAATTGTGATATTTTTATCTCTCCTGGATCAAACCAAAACAAAAAGGGAACCAAACTGGTCCAAATCTTGTCCAAATTGAGTCAAACTGAACCTGGAAATTTTTAGAACCCAATTGGACTTGGTCAGTGGCCTCCCTCACCTATAAATAGATCCTTAGTCTTTTGTAAAAAAATTGTGAACTATACCATATGCCAGTATTACATTAAAATAATGATATTTTTAATTATCCCTTAAAAATCCTACTAGTTGGTTGGGGGCTTCTTTCTAAGATAAAGAAGCAAGACTAATCTAGAGGTAAAAAGTAATTTCATGGTTTTTATTAATATTCTCAAAAGATTTCACTTCTCAACCCCTCTCAATCTTGAGAAGTTTCAAATTAATTATTTTCAATGCAAATCAAGCTTTCTATAAGAATTCTAATGATTTATCACAAAAGGGTTAATCTTTATGCTTAATTAGAATGCTTTTTATGTATATCTCTCTCTCTCCCAAAAGAATTAGTCATTCCTATGACTAATTCTTTAGCAAATGAATGCTTCTCATTGATAAATTCTTAATTCAAAATCAATCTCTAAGCTTGTTAAGCTAGAGGTTAAGAAATGGCTTTTTATGCTTTTATGTTAAAAAAATTATGGTAAATTTATGATTTAATTCCATAATTTAGATTTAACATTAAGGATAGCTCTTCTATCCTAATTGTATTACAAAGTCTTAATCTTTTTAGAAAAAGTAAAAATTATCAGTAATAGCAGCAAAGCTATGGCAAAAATTTTAGAAAATAATACATATCTTATTTTTATGCATAACGCTAAAAGAGGACTCCCTACCATATTCTAGGATTGGTCATCCTATGCTCTAAAAGAATGATTTTCATCACGTTCATGGAAAACTAATTTTTTGTGTTTATGCATAAATAATTAATTAAAGAAAAGAGAAATTTTTGGTAATTTTTTTTTTATGCAAAAAGAGGAATACCCATGATAATGGAGATCCATGTAATTAAATGGAAAAAAATTGGTATATTAAAATAATAAATATCTTTATTTAAAGAGAAATTTTAGATAAATTTATTTTATGCATGAGAAATTTTTAAATGATAAAAGAGGAATTCCCATGACATTTGGAATTCAATCATTTAAATGGTAAAAGTAGCATTCTTGACATATTTAAAATAATGGATATTTTTATTAAAGAAAAGAGAAATTTTAGATAAATTTATTTTATGATAAAAGAGGACTTTCCATGACATTTGGATTCAATCAATTAAATGCAAAAAGAGGAGTTCCCATGATATTTGAGATCCAAGAAATTAAATGGAAAAAGAGGAATTTTTAGCATAATTCAAATTATGAGTATTTATCAAAAGTAGAATTTTGAGCATTATTAATTTTATTAAGAAATATGGGTAGAATTGATTTTTGTAAATCCCATGAATCTTTTACTCAAAAGAAGAATATTGAAGATATTTCACTTGAGAAATTTGAGAAAGAATATGAAAATATCCATCGAGGAAAGTACCTTTAACTAGGCCAAGCAATTGGCAGAAATTTAGAAACAGTCCCATCATAAGTATCCAAGTAGAAAAAGGTACCAAATGTGATTAAAATGTGATGTGAATGCGATGTGAAAGTATGTGAGTGGATGTGTTAAGATGTGAATGGATGTGATAAGATGTGAGTGGATGTGATAAGATGTGAATGGATGTGAGTAAATGTGATAAGATGTGAATGTGATCTAAATGGATGTGGATGTGAAGAGATGTCGATGGGATGTGATGTGATGTAAATGGATGTGAGATGTGGATGGAATGTGATTTGATGTAAATGGATGTGTATGTTAAGAGATGTAGATGGGATAAAATGTGATGTAAATGGATGTGGATGGGATGTGATGTGATGTAAATGGATGTGGATGTGAAGAGATGTGGATGGGTATGTGATGTGATGTAAATGGATGTGGATGTGATGAGATGTGGATAGGATGTGATGTGATGTAAATGGATCTGGATGTGAAGAGATGTGGATGGGATGGGATGTAAATGGATGTGGATGGGATGGGATGGGATGTGATGTAAATGGATGTGGATGTTAAGAGATGTGGATGAGATGTGATGTGCTATAAGTGGATGTGGATGTGATGAGATGTGGATGGGATGTGATGTGATGTAAATGGATGTGGATGTGGATGTGGATGTGAAGAGATGTGGATGGAATGTGATGTGATATAAATGGATGTGGATGCGAATGTGATGAGATGAGATTGAGATGTGATGATATGTGAAAGGATGTGATGTGATGAAAATGGATGAGAATGAGATGTGGACTTGATGTAATGTGGATGGGATGTATGTGATGTGATGTGGATGTAATGAATGAGATGGATGTGAATGGATGCGATGAAATGTGAATGGATGACATGTGATGTAATGTAAATAGATGTGAATGGATGTGAATGTGATGTGATGTAAATAGATGTCAATGGATGAGATGTGATGTGAATGGATGTGATGTGATGTGAAATGGATGTGATGTGATGTGATGTGAATCGGGATAGATGTGAGTGGATGAGATGCAATGTGAATGGATGTGCTATGATGTGATATGGATATGGATAGATGTGGATGGATGAGATGTTATGAGGATAGATGTGATGAGATGCGATATGATGTGACTAGATGAGAATGGATGAGATGCGATATGATGTGACTAGATGAGAATGGATGAGGACGATGGAAATCCATATAATTGGATGTGGATTAAGCAATGTAAATTAATGTAGAAGAATGTGGAATAATGAGAAATGATGTGGAAAGATGAGAGTTTGTTAGACCAGTTTTTAAATGACCGATTTATGTCAAGAATGCTGGGGAAGCAATTTGACCATCTTGCAAATGAGGTCGTGGAGACCTAAGTGATAAAGTTGCAAGCTGACGGAGAGTCAACGGAGGTCTTCTCGCACATAGCAAGGTCGACCGAGGTCTTGACCAGCCTAGGTTCGATTTAAATGGTGAGCTTACGGTGTGCGATGGATCAAGGACCAAGGAAGCGGCCTATGAGTAAAGCGCTAGGTGACCTGCAAAGGAGCCTAGAGGGTGTTGACCATATGGTGCTTGGGCTCTGGGTCGCCAAAGATAACCACATGTGCATCGAGGAAGAAAATGGAACAAGGAGTTAGAGTTATTTTCTGAACTCAGGCATGGATCTAGTTGATTGGCCTTGCTAGTCCTCAACGGATGAGTCCATGGCTCTTTTATATGGATCTGTTGGTTGATCTTCCTGATCTTCAACAGAGAGTCCATATGGAATTTTATAAGTGAATATATTTTCGAGTACTATGAGCAAGGAAAAGGTCCCTGAGTGAACAAGTGGTGAGCATTCTGGTTACCAAATGATGCCATGGGTATACCGATGAAGGAATGATTGGAAACTAGAATCCAACTGGATATTTTGGAGGATTTTTATCAATGATACTTTGTTTTCTTTAAAAGATTGTTTTAAAGTCAGCTGAATGTGTGAAATAGATTGTTTTAAAGTCGACTGAATGTGTTAAATAGTTTGTTTTATTAAAACATTGTTTTAAAGTCAGTGAAATAGGTAATTTCATATTGGGTGTGTAAGTGGTGTGACTATCTTGAAGTTTGCTTGAAGCACCAGCTAGTGGGCCTGGGAACTCTTTTCCCTGGTACTCGGGGCAAAACATAACCAAATTTCTAAATGGATCCTATCACTATAGTGGTTGGGCAGTTGGCTAACGCATGGGATTGAATGGGGACTCAATTCTGTTATGGTACGATAGATGAATTAAATCCCAGATAGTCTTTATTCTATGGAAAAGAATCAACAGTTGTGCCTCTTGATGATGAGGAAAAAATCGTTGGTCTCTATGATCCAAGTGCAAGTCTTTGCCTAGATCTGAGCATGTGACTTATGGGCTCGGTCCGATCAGTTTGGTTAATTAAGGCTCTTGAATAAAAATATCCTAGAGGAATCGCCCGTGCTTTCTAGGCAAGGGAAGTTTTTTCGGGTTTGGTTTTGGAAGAACGAAGGGATTAGTCTTTTGTCCGGATATCCATGGGCAAGGCCCCGAGTGAGAGGATCTGCCCTGCGCAAGAAGTGCTACTTCCGCTCTGCTAGCACCCCTAAATTCATTGCGCGGAGGGAGCAGGGACCTTTCAACTGGTATCAGAGTGAATTGGCTAAAGTGGATCAACCGAGAAGCAAGAAATGTCAAAAATTTATGAAGTACCAGTAAAAGATTGTAATTGTGTGATGAAATTCATACAAATTGATATTCAAAATAAAAATTCATAAATTGGTAATTGGATCTTCAGATGGAAATACCGCAATTGTATGGAATCCCTGACTTGGTTGAGGCCTAGATATGATTGTATTTACATTATAATTCCAAGGACCACGACTACCCGTATGTACCATGAGTATAACTGTAGCTCTTTACACAATATATACAAGTAAATCTAAGACCTAGAAATTATAAGCAAAAATGCTATCCAGATGATGAATTTGAATGCTGGTTTGGTTGATATGATTTTAGAGTTCTGGTTGAGAGTTGATGAGTTGATTTGAATTCTGATTGAAAGATAATGATTCTTGAATTGTGGTTGAAAGAAGATAAGTTGAACAAAGCCACAATGATTGAAAGATAATGATTCCTGAATTCTGGCTGAAAGAAGATAAGTTGAACAAAGCCACAATGATGAATGAGACAAATCCTAGCGATGATATTGGTAACGGGAATGACGATTATGACTTCAGCAAATCACTATGAGATTAGTGGATTGTGTAGATAGATTGCTCCTGTCAACCTTTGACCCAGTGGATCTAATTAAGGGATGACAAATTAAGAACCTGCATAACTAAAATTCTCATGGAGGAATTATTGGATGGAATTTTTGGTATGATGGACCATTACTCTCTTAAGAATATGAATGAATTTTGGTTAGTAAAGGCTCTTAACTACGTTAGAATAAAAATATCCTGGAGGAATCGTCTGTGCTTTCTAGGCGAGGAAAGTTTTTCCGGGTTCGGTTTTGGAAGAACGGAGGGATTAGTCTTTTGTCCGGATATCCGTGGGCGAGCCCCGGATATCCGTGGGTGAGCCCCTGAGTGAGAGGCTCTGCCCTATGCAACAAGTGCTACTTCTGCTACTAGCACCCCCGAATTCGTTGCGCGGAGGGGACAGGGACCTTTTTGCTGGTATTAGAGCAAAATGGCTAAAGTGGATCAACCGAGAAGCAAGAAATGTCGAAAATTAATGAAGTACCAGTAAAATATTGTAATTGTGTGATGAAATTCATACAAATTGATATTCAAAATAAAAATTTATAAATTGGTAATTGGATCTTCAGATGGAAATACCGCAATTGTATGGAATCCCTGCCTTGCTTGAGGCATAAATATGATGGTATTTACCTTATAATTCCAAGGACTGTGACTACGCGTATATACCATGGATATAACTGTAGCTCTTTACTGACAATATATACGAGTAAATCTAAGACCTTGAAATTACAAGTAAAAATGCTATTCAGATGATGAATTCGAATGCTGGTTGATATGATTTTAGAATTCTGGTTGAGAATTGATGAGTTGATTTGGATTCTAATTGAAAGATAATGATTCCTGAATTCTGGTTGAAAGAAGATAAGTTGAACAAAGCCACAATGAGGATGAATGAGACAAATCCAAGTGATGATATTGGTAACTGGAATGACGATTATGACTTCAGCAAATCACTATGAGATTAGTGGATTGTGTCGACAGATTGATGCTGTTAACCTTTGACCAACTGGATCTAATTAAGGAATGACAAATTAAGAACTTGCATAACTGAAATTCCCGTGAGGAATGATCAGATGGAATTTTTGGTCTAATGGACCATTACTGTGTTAAGAATATGAATGAATTATTCTTTGATAATGAGTTCTGTATGTTTTTTTGTTAGAAGGGATCTTTATCCCATGATTTTGTGGGGGATGACCAATCTAAAGAACCCCAGAATCGTTGGATCTAAAATCAGATTTGAATTGTAAATAAAGGGACTTAACAAGAACTTTCATATTGATAGGATCATGGATCAAGGTCGTCGTGGTAGGAATGAAAACCCCCAACTCGATGAGGAAGAGCTCAACTTGGATGTTTGTAAAACTCTTCATAGACCGCAACCTGGACCTCTCAAGGGTGAAGGGGAAAAATTGGGCTAGGCTGTGGAGAAGTGGGTCGAAGCAATGTAAGAATACTTCGATGTCACGAGGTACAATGAGAAGAGTAAAATGGCTCTTTGCAAGACTGAAGATAGTAGATAGAAATAGCTAGAGTGGCATGGAGAAACCACTATGGGACAAACCATCTGGATCGGAACACCCAGACATGGAGTGATCTCAAGATTTACCTAAGGAAGAGATTCTGTCCTCCCGACTTTTTGGAAACAAAGATGAACGAATTCTTAGAGTTATCCCAGGGGAGAAGAACTATTAAAGTGTATCACCAAGCGTTCGCTCTCCTCCTCAAGTACTCGCCACCGCTAAATGAAGAACAGCTGATGGTCAGGTTCATTCAGGGACTGAACAAACCTTTGAATATCCTAGTGAAGAATGCCAAGCCAGTTTCCATGGCTGAAGCAGTGCGGATGGCGAAGGATTTCACCAAGGCCTTTGATGTCAAGGCCCCGCTGATGCCAGCACCATCATCTTTCAAAAGATTTCTAGCTCCAAAAGGTGATTCCAACCTTCCACCGCCTAGGAGACAACAGGGTCAAGCTCATGATATGGGAAGTTCCAGAATGAAAGAAAGGTCCTTTTCCCAGAACTCAATCCTCTGGAATTCAGCTTCAGAAGTTCCACCCTTGAACAAGGAAGTGATGCTTTAATTGTCAAGGATTTGCACATCACAACTCCTTTTGGATCAAGGTTTTCTGGGCCGGGAAATCAGGGACCAAGATTCCAGACTCCAGCTTCTTCCTTCCAGAGTAATCAGGTTCCTTTCCATCAAAATTGGGGAAATCCCAGAGGGAGACCCTCTAACCAACCCTCAGTTTCAATCTAATGAAGTAATGCAAGACCTCCGCGGGGAAGTCAAAGAGAGATATTCCCAAATCGGCCATCGTCGACTTCTAAGGCAGTAATGCTAGAAGTGATTAAAGAAGAAGAAGATGAAAGAATAGGGTCAAAGATGTGATATAGAAATTAGAATGAGAAAGAAAAGGATAAAGAAAAGGATTTCACGTAGTATACTATTATCTTGTTAAATAGTAAATTATCATTGTGAAGGAAATAAGTGTAGATTGGAAAATCTATATCTATTGTGGAGATTTCAATTCCATCAATAAAAACATTATGTAGCCACATTGTCATTAAGTTTGAAAGTGTTTCACTTTCTAAGCTCCTGAATTGAAGAAATAATAGAGGATCGCTCTCTTGTTAAATAAATTTGAATAAGTTCAAAGCTGCAACAAGCAAAGTGAAAATAAGAGTTTGCAAATTGATTGATTACCTTGAAGTTTAATATAATACGAGAATAATGTTTTTCATCATATTTATTATTGATTATTAAATTGTGATTCCAAGAGAGCTTTTTTATGACATGAATAGTGACTAATTTACAAGATCAAGTTACGTTGTGTTATGGAATCACGATTTATTTAGTTTCTTATTTGGAGTTACATTTTATAGAATTAAGACTAGTAAGCTCTTACGCTAGAGTTTAGTATACATAGTTTAACATATAAAATGGTACCCAAGATAAGATCTATCAGAGATATGAATGGAAGAGAGCATAATACTGAGAGAAAAGAATGCTATAGTATTGCGATTCTAATAGATACATTGATTACCAAGTATGTTGATTTTATCCAAGAGATAGCTAAGAAATGAAAAATCAAGTTAAAAGCTTATTATATCATGTTAAGATCTTTGACAAGCGAGTCATTAAGTTGTTCTTTCCAAGGCTGCTTGAAGAGATCTCAAGACGAAGACATATGGATATATATAGTTTTCTTGTAAGTCAAAAGAATACAATTTCTCAAGTACTATATCAAGTATAACAGCTAAGTAAGAAAAACTATTTCTCAAGCTCTAATGATTGAGAATAAGATGCTTTTATCGTCAGGACGATGATTTCATAGCGGGGAGAGAGTGTAACATACCTCCGAGATTAACCAAGTTATGATTAAAGATAATTCTAAGTTTTAGATGCTATAGATTTCAGTAATGAATTCTAGCAAGTTTTTAGTGGTTTTTTTAGCAGTAAAGATTCTAAGTGTTAAAATTAAGTGAAAATTCAAGATTGAGTTTTCAATTAATTAGTATACTCAAACAAAGCCTTTAAGTGTGTAGATGGACATGTAAATCAAAAGCTGATTATAAAAAAGTAAAACGTGACCTGTTTTTGGAGTTGACTTTCACATATAGCTAATTTTGGCGATTCTGCCCACATTGGTTTGTAGACTGCACATGTTCTAGTAAATTTAAGTATCCACATAACTAGTATCCGATAACTATGCGCACAGTTATACCTATTGTCAGGGTTGCAGATTGCAACCCTGACATAGCAGATCTAAGAGGCTTGCCAAATCTACAACGGGTGGTTGTTATCTAGTTTCACTTAGTGGGCGCCCTTGGCTTTAGCCTAAAAAAAGGTATTTTTTCAAGAAGAATAGCCAATCTCTCCTAGTTAGCCAAGGAGTTTCACTTCAATGTCTTCTAATGAAACATCATATGTAAAGTTGGGCACCTAAAACTATAATCTAATCGAATATCCAATAATTGTAAATCCCCTTTTCTTTGCGAACCAAATTGTATACAGGCCCTGTCTCGCCGCAGGTTTAGATAGGTACACTAAATGTGAGTAAATTACCTATAACTTTTACATTATTACTCAATAAATGTTCCCACTCTTCATATCACAAATTCAAATAACATAGAGCTTAACTTGATTTATTGAGTAATTTTTGATGTGTTCTACTATTTTCTATATTATTTGAAAGGCATCAGAATTATTAAAAAGCATACTATTTTGTCCTCCCACCACATATACTATTTAAAATGCTCAATTTGTATGGATCTAGTGATTATTAGATTGTGGAATATTAGTAGAACGTGGGTATAAGGTAAAATTATAAATCTAACGGTTGGATTTTAATAGATTTACTTTGGAAAACTTGTTATGACTGTTAGAGGCCCATTAAATCAATTGTAATTTAAGTCTACAAAAAAAAATTAAATATTTGAATCTAAAAACTCTAGGGATCAGTATACTTGTTGCCACGAATTTATTAAAAAAAGTTTGGCTTAATTTGAGTATGGGAAGGTCCATTTTCAATCCTCCCAAGTGAAAATTCCCATATTGTGTCCACTCTCCCCTTTTCAAGTCTAAAACCAATCCTAGTTAGGTTTGAAAATCTAGGCTTGGTAAACTTTAAAGCCTAGATATCATTCCATGTGTGACGCTTGGGTAGGTACAAATATTATATATGCATGCCACTTTATGTCCACATCAGCTTCGAGAGGATCCACATAAGCAGCTTGCCACCTCCACCCTCCATCTCAACATGGTCAACCTAGTTGACTCCCCACCTCATCATCCTAGTCATCATTAATGCCACATCTTCTTGCCACCTTTGCAGGCCACCTCGTAATTGGTGACATGGCATGCCACATCACCCATAATAGTACCACATGTCAAGAAAATGCCACGTGTCATGCACGCATGTGACACGTGGCACCTCCTTCCCACCTCCCCATTTTTTTTCAAAAACATGTTTTTGAAAAAGTTAATTTAGTAATTAAGAGAAATAAAATATAGATTTTTAAATAATAAAATATATATAACTTATTAATATAAAAGAATTTAAAATCACTAATTTTAAAGGATTATATTTTAGAATTAGATAATTAATATTTTTTTTAAAGTTTGTTTTTTAATTTATTTATTTTTTAATTTTATATTTCTTGAAAATATTTATGTGTATGATAAACCTTTAAATAAAATTTAAAAAAATACATTATAAAAGAAAACATAGTTATATAATTATGAAATAAAAGATATATTTAAAGATATATTTATATATCTAGTAATGATAAATATTTAGACTTATTAATAAATATTATTAAGAATATTTATTTTTAAGTGGATAATAGTTTATCTTTAATTATCTTTATGTTTATCTTAACTATCCAATCAAATAGGAAATCTAATGAGATTTGAAGTGGATAACTTATTTTTCCTATATAATCACACATCTCTAGTACTATCCCATCATTGAGCCTTCATAATTTTTACTCTCTTAGCTTCCTTGAGAATGGGTTCTCAAAGTCGTAGGAGTCGAAAACGTGATAGGACTAGACTTCCCCCCATCCACCAAGTTTAAGAGGGAGGAGGAGAGGAAAAGGGTAGCTCGTGAGAGAAAGAGAGAGTGGAAAGCACGTCAATGAGCAACACCTTCCGTGTGGCGATGATCCAAGCCTTGCTCCTACTCTTCGACTTCCTCTCCGTCCACCCTTCCTCTCCCCCCCCCCACTACCCCTTAGTTTAGATAATCCACATGAACCCACCCTTCCTGAGTCCCCTTCTCTTCCACAAGAACCCACCCCCCCTCCTTTGGGCGCCCATAGTGTGGAGAGGAAAGAACTATCAAAGTCAGGGGCGTATCGTCATGCCCATGCAATCTTCCATTCCTATTTAAAAGACCTCATGCCTTCCTCACAAGCATTCATGCTTGATGCTTTGATCGATCTCGCCAACATGGCCAACTGCAAGGCGCTTTCTGACATTGTAGGTCGAAGAGAGAGGAGAGTTGGCATGGTGGTGCTGCAAAGTGTTCGTCATTCCTATATAGTTAACAGGAAGAGGAACTATGTGGATGCTTTGGCTCCTTGATGGGATATTGTGGTAGCCATAAGTATCTCCCAAATGAAGGGTAAGGTGAGTGCCACATCTCTCATCCTTTCCATAGCACCACACACACTTAGAGTTGGGTCTATTAGATGGCAAAGTTTAGATGCCAATGAGGTTGCTACTTTGTGGGGGTGAGTAGTGGTCGTGTAGCTAGGCATGATCGCCTACTAGATGAAACCACTAGAGCCTTGATAGAAAGTTTTTGGGAGGAGAGTTGTCGTGCCTTGCCAGTTTTTAAGAAAGCTTTGCATACCAGAGTGACAAGAGGAGTGTTCATTGAGCACGGTGCTTGCTTTCTTGAAATGACCCAAACAGAGTTGTATTCTCAGTTTGTGGCATTGTATCCAGAGCTTAAAATTGGCCAAAGGTCATTTAAGGGGTGTAAGTCTTGGTTTGTGAGGTACTCGCGTCAGCGTGACACATGGTGTTGTCACTACCATGTTGAGTTCAAACTTTTTTATATGTATTCCATTCTCTTAGTGGTCATGAAAAGTTGCCTTGTAGTCCTCGTGATTATATCCACTCTCTTTTGTGTGCATACACGGAGGATGCCTAGTTCCATAGGATGCCTTGTGTGGAGAGAAATTGCACATCATGTGGTTCACTTGCATATCTACAGTGGTAGATCTTGATGCAAGTGACCAAGAGATAGTGCCATGGAAACGTTATGAGTATGTAACACACCAGCTCTAGAGTGGTGGGAAGTCCAAGAAGTTGCAGCTCATGGACAAACATACACCATGTTGTCACTTCACAACCACATTTAGGGAGTAGGTCTACCCTTATATACGGCACAATCATCATTGTGCCAAGTGACAGGATCGTCAGTTTTGAGCATGCCTAGTAGAGTTTCCTATTGGTGTGGTTGTCTCTATGATTGATTTTGCAAAGAACTACACCTTCACACCTTTTGAGGAGATACAATAACCAGAGTATTACTTCTCGAGAGTAGGTAATGGTTATATTTCATAATATTTGTTTTGTGTTTGAGCTATATTACTTATTTGATTTTTTGTGTCCTAATCGTCTCTCTTGCTTACCTCACCAGGTTGCTATTATGGTCCACATCAGCTATCGACATGAAGAGGACCATGTAGATGGGATAGCAAGTACCCCCGAGGCCCGTGTCATTATTCGAGAGTATCATTTCTATAGCAGTGATGTTCGTTGACATGATGCACATTTTGTGCAACACTGTTTTTGTCCCCATGACAATTTTTTACAAGATTGTGGGATCACACGTGGCCAGTGATGGGTTTGGTCGGATGGTTGTGGTGCACAGTTCAAGTCATCACAACAATTCTATTGTCTCTACAGGTAGTAGTACTTATGGTTCTCTTATATTTGCAATTAAACTAAATTCAATAGAACATCTTAAAGAAAACAATAACTAAGACTTTGTTTTATGGATTTATAGGTGGCATATGCAGTCTAGTATCCCAATGATTTGGTCATTCTTTGAGAACTGGTCATAGGAAGGGAGAGAATGATGGTGCGGGCCTCCCATGATTGTGACACAGTACCTGGCACCTTGGGCTTACATTCCATCAGGAGCACGTGCATGGCGGCCCCCACGATTTACACATGACGGTTTGCATGCTTTTGTGGAGCATGTATGGATTACAATTGGTAACATTGTGCCTCGAGAGGATGGGCATGGATACAGACATTCCTCTCCCCCGAGCATCCTTCACATCCAGTGTTGTCCGATGAGCACATAGGTACTCTGTTCATGGCTAGCTATGATGACCTGAGACAGATTTGCTACAGGAGGGTGATGTATTTACTGTTATTGCCAGTGAGGGCAATAGCCAGGGAGTAGACTACTATCTGATGAGTTGCACTAAGCCAAAGTGCATCCTTGACCAAGATACAGTGGATGATCATGGGTTTTCTTTTGACATACATAGCATGATTGTGGCAGGCAAGTTCTACCAGCAGATTCGACTTCATTGAGGGTGTCTTGAGTTCCTGCCACTGGAAGTGGGAGTTAGAGGCACTTTAGTTCTCTCATCTAGTGGTTTCTACCAGGATCACTCTTGATCGAGTACAAAGCCGAAAACATAGTTCTTGCCCTTGTTTTCAGCTTCGAGTGGATGACCATGAGAGCATTCTAGAGCAATTGACTAGATCTCTATCTTGATAATGACTAAATTCAGACTAGCTCGGTTAGCTCACTTACATTATACTTAGATTTATTGGGAGTGACTAACCTCAGAATAGCTGGGGTAGCTCATTTTTATTTTGCCTTGATCTTTTAAGTTAGTGGCTAAACCCAAAGTAGCTGGGTTAGCTCACATTCTAATGTACTTATTTGATGTTTATATCATTATGAGTTTTTTCATTATTGAGTATCATTACATTTTAGTTGATGTTCATGGTTTTTTAAATTTTTAACACTTTGGCTATCATATTGTTTATTGAAAATCCCCATGCCATCATACCCAAACATGCTTCGATGGAAACCAAACTTTGCAAGCATGTGGGGAGGGGGACAGCACTCCCACATGCTTACAAAGTTTGGCCACAATTGGAGCATGTTTGGGTTAGTAATTAGCAATGGTGCAAATTTTTCAAGTCTCTTGGTACTAAGGAGGCCATGGAAAATCCGGGTCTTTCCCATACCATCGTACCCAAACATGCTCCGATGAGGACCAAACTCTGTAATCATGGGGGGGCCCCAGCCCCACATGTTTGCAAATTTTGGTCATGAGATCGGAGCATGTTTGGGTTAGTAATTAGCACCCGGGGTGGAGTTTTCAAGTCTCTTGGTGTTTAAGAGGCCATGGAAAATCCGGGGCTTTCCCATGTTATCGTACCCAAATATGCTCCGATGGGGACCAAACTTTGCAAGCATGTGGGGGTGGCCCACCACCACATGTTTGCAAAGTTTGGTCATGATCAAAGCATGTTTGCATTAGTAATTAGCGACCGGTGTGGATTTTTCAAGTCTCTCAAGTGGTGCTTAAGAGGCCATAGAAAATCCGGGTCTTCCCCATACCATCGTACCCAAACATGCTCCGACACACGGACAAAACTTTCCAAGCATGTGGAAGGGAGGCACTCCCGCAGCATGTTTGGAATAGTAATTAGCGCCCAATGCAAATTTTTCAAGTCTCTTGGTGCTTAAGAGGCCATAGAAAATCCAAGTCTTCCCCATACCATCGTACCCAAACGTGCTCCGATTGTTGGGACAATATTTCGCAAGCATGTGGGGGGGGCCACCCCACATGCTTTGTAAAGTTTGGTCATGATGATTAGAGCATGTTTGGCTTAGTAATTAGCGCCCGGTGCAGATTTTTCAAGTCTCTTGGTGCTTAAGAGACCCTGGAAAATCCGGGTCTTCCCCATACCATTGTACCTAAACATGCTTCGATGAGGACCAAACTTTGCAAGCATGTGGGGAGGGGCCACCCCCACATGCTTGCAAAGTTTAGTCCCCATCAGAGCATGTTTGGGGTAGTAATTAACGCCCAGTGCGGATTTTTCAAGTCTCTGGGTGCTTAAGAGGCCATGGAAAATCTGAGTCGTCCCCATACCATCATACCCGAACATGCTTTGATGGGGACCAAACTTTGCAAGCATGTGCGAGGGACCCACACCCACATGCTTGCAAAGTTTGGTGATGATTAGAGAATGTTTGGCTCAGTAATTAATGCCTGATGCTGCAGAGTTTTCAAGTCTCTTGGTGCTTAAGAGGCCATGGAAAATCCGAGTCTTCCCCATACCATCGTACCCAAAAATCTTTGATGGGGATGAAACTTTGCAAGCATGTGGGGGGGGCACCCCCCACATGCTTGCAAAGTTCTGTCATGATCGGAGCATGTGCGAGGGACCCACACCCACATGCTTGCAAAGTTTGGTCATGATTAGAGAATGTTTGGGTTAGTAATAATGCATGATGCAGAGTTTTCAAGTCTCTTGGTGCTTAAGAGGCCATGGAAAATCCGAGTCTTCCCCATACCATCGTACCCAAAAATCTTCGATGGGGACAAAACTTTTCAAGCATGTGGAGGGGGCACCCCCACATGCTTGCAAAGTTCTATCATGATCGGAGCATGTTTGGGTTAGTAATTAGCACCCGGTGCGGATTTTTCAAGTCTCTTGGTGCTTAGGAGGCCATGGAAAATCCAAGTCTTCCCCATACCATCGTACCCAAACATGCTCCAATGGGGACCAAACTTTGCAAGCATGTGGGGGGGTGGCCCCCCCACATGCAAGCAAAGTTTGGTCACCATCGGAGCATGTTTGGGTTAGTAATTAGCCCCAGTGCAGATTTTTCAAGTCTCTTAATGCTTAAGAGGCCATGGAAAATCCAAGTCTTCCCCATACCATCGTACCCAAACATGCTGCGATGGGAACCAAACTTTGTAAGCATGTGGGGGGAGGGGGGCACCCCCACATGCTTCAAAATTTTGGTCATGATTAGAGCATGTTTGGGTTAGTAATTAGCACCCGGTGCGGATTATTCAAGTCTCTTCGTGCTTAAGAGGCCATGGAAAATCCTAGTCTTCTCCATACCATCGTACCCAAACATGCTCCAATGGGGGCTAAACTTTGCAAGCATGTGGGAGGGGCCCACCCCCACATGCTTGTAAAGTTTGATCATGATCAGAGGATGTTTGGGTTAGTTATTAGCGCCCGGTGTGTGGTTTTTTCAAGTCTTCCCCATACCATCGTACCCAAACATGCTCCGATGGGAACCAAACTTTGCAAGCATGTTTGGGGGGGGGACACCCCTACATGCTTGAAAAGTTTAGTCATGATCGGAGCATGTTTGGATTAGTAATTAGCACCCACCACCAGTGCATATTTTTGAAGTCTCTTGTTGCTTAAGAGGCCATGGAAAGTCCGAGTCTTCCCCAAAACATCCTACCCAAACATGCTCCAATGGGGACCAAAATTTGCAAGCATGTGTGGGGGAGCCCAACCCCACATGCTTGCAAAGTTTGGTCATGCGATTAGAGCATGTTTGGGTTAGTAATTAGTGCTCGGTGTGGATTTCTCAAGTCTCCTGGTGCTTAAGAGGCCATGGAAAATCTGGGTCTTCCCCATACCATAGTACCCAAACATGCTATGATGGGGACCAAAGTTAGCAAGCAGTTTGGTCATGATTAGATCATGTTGGGGTTAGTAATTACCGCCTGGTGTGGATTTTTCAAGTCTCTTGGTGCTTAAGAAGAGGCCATGAAAAATTCAAGAATTCCCCATACCATCATACCCAAACATGCTCTCATGGTGGGTATCAAACTTCTCAAGCATGTGGAGGGGGCCCACCCCCACATGTTTGCAAAGTTTGGTTATGATGATCAGAGCATGTTTGGGTTAGTAATTAGCACCTGGTGCGGATTTTTCAAGTCTCTTGGTGCTTAAGAGGCCATGGAAAATCCGAGTCTTCCCCATACCATCGTACCTAAACGTGCTCCGTTGGAGCCAAGATTTGCAAGAATATGGGGGGGGAGCACCCCCACATGCTTGCAAAGTTTAGTCATGATTAGATAACTTTTGCAGGGATTTCACTGACGTAAATGAGAACATGTAAGCATGTTAATAACATATGTTAGTAACACAAGAAATCTTGTGATCACATGTTATATTCACAAAGCTTTCACAAGGGCCTAAAAAAATTATCTTTGTCGGGCATAAAAAATCTTCTTAGGTGGCCACTGACCTACTATTATGTGAAGATGGTAACATGCGAACATGTGAATAGCTTATTCCCATGTGTAGCCAAGCTTTTAAGGGGTTCCCAAATGGCAAGTGACCTGTTATTTTGTGAACGGTAACATGAGAACATGTGAATAACTTGTTCACATGTGTTATTATCAAAAAAAATCTTGTGATCATGTGAATATTAAATCCCTGCACGTTTGGATTAGTAATTAGTGCCCGGTGTGGATTTTTCAAGTCTCTTGGTGCTTTAGAGGCCATGGAAATCCAGGTCTTCCCCATACCATCGAACCCAAACATGCTTCGATGGGGACGAAACTTTGCATGCATGTGGGCGGGGGGGGCACCCCCACATGCTTGCAAAGTTTTGTCATGATTAGAATATGTTTTGGGTTAGTAATTAGCTTCCAATGCAGATTTTTCAAGTCTCTTAGTGCTTAAGAGGCCATGGAAAATTCGAGTCTTCCCCATACCATCATACCCAAACATGCTCCGATGGGGACCAAACTTTGCAAGCACGTGGGAGGGTCCCACCCCCACATGCTTGCAAAGTTTGGTCATGATCGGAGCATGTTTTGGTTTAGCGCCTGCATGGATTTTTCAAGTCTCTTGGTGCTTAAGAGGCCATCGAAAATCCGGGTCTTCCCCATACCATCGTACCCAAACATGCTCTGATGGGGACCAAACTTTGCAAGCCCCCCCCTACATGCTTGCAAAGTTTGGTCACCATCGGAGAATGTTTGGGTTAGTAGCCAGTGTACGGACTTTTCAAGTCTCTTGGTGCTTAAGAGGCCATGGAAAATCGGGGTCTTCCTTATACCATCGTACCCAAACATGCTTCGATGGGGACCAAAATTTGCAAGCATGGGAGGGGGGCACCCCCACATGCTTGAAAAGTTTGGTCATGAGATTAGAGTATGTTTGGGTTAGTAATTAGTGCCCGGTGTGGATTTCTCAAGTCTCTTGGTGCTTAAGAGGCCATAGAAAATCCTGGTCTTGCCCATACCATCATACAAAAATGCTCCAATGGCGACCAAACTTTAGAAGCATGTGCGGGGGGGGCACCCCCACGTGCTTGCAAAGTTTGGTCATGAGATTAGAGCATGTTTGGGTTAGTAAATAGCGCCCAATGCGGATTTTTCAATAGAGGCCATGGAAAATCTGAGTCTTCCCCATACCATCGTACCCAAACATACTCCGATGATGGAGACCAAACTTTGCAAGCATGTGGGGGGGGGACACGCCCTCATGCTTGAAAAGTTTGGTCAAAATCGAAGCATATTTGGGTTAATTATTAGCGCCCAGTGTGGATTTTTCAAGTCCCTTGGTGCTTAAGAGGCCATGGAAAATCCGGGTCTTCCCCACACCATCGTACCCAAACATGCTCCGATGGGGACCAAACTTTGCAAACAAGCATGTGGGGGGGGCACCCCCATATGCTTGCAAAGTTTGGTCCCACCACCATCAAAGCATGTTTAGGTTAGTAATTAATGCCCATTTGTTTACGGATTTTTCAAATCTCTTGGTGCTCAAGAGGCCATGGAGAATCCCCATACCATCGTACCCAAACATTCTCCGATGGGGTGGACCAAAATTTGCAAGCATGTGGGGGGCCTCACCCCCACATGCTTGCAAAGTTTGGTCATGATTAGAGAATGTTTGTTTTAGTAATTAACGCCCAGTGTGGATTTTTCAAGTCTCTTGGTGCTTAAGAGGCCATAGAAAATCCCCATCTTCCCCATACCATCGTACCCAAACATGCTTCGATGGGGACCAGACTTTTCAAACATGTGGGAGGGGTGTCACTCCCACGTGCTTGCAAAGTCTGGTCATGATTAGAGCATGTTTGGGTTAGTAATTAGCGCTCGGGTGGATTTTTCAAGGTCTTGGTGCTTCAGAGGCCATGAAAAATGCAGGTCTTTGCCCTACCATTGTACCCAAACATGCCCTAATGGGGACCAAACTTTGCAAGCATAGGGGGGGCACCCCCAAGTTTGGTCATGATCAGAGCATGTTTGGGTTAGTAATTAGTGCCCATTGTTTGCGGTTTTTTCAAGTCTCTTGGTGCATAAGAGGCCATGGAAAATCTGGGTCTTCCCCATACCATCGTACCCAAAAATGCTCCGATGGGGACCAAACTTTGCAAGCAAGTTGGGGGGGGACACCACCACACACTTGCAAAGTTTGGTCACCATCGGAGCATGTTTGGGTTAGTGATTAGCACCCAAGATGACAATTTTGATTGGGTTGTTGTTGATAGTGACTAAACTCAGACTAGCTGGTTGACATGCATGTCGAGGCTACTCTGCACGTCGAGGAGGCTGGGCCGGCTGTGAGGGTTGTGGAATATCTACAGGGAGGTCTGCCTCAAAGAGGCAAGATCATGAGCTAGTGCCAGTGTACTCGGGAGCCCACGAGTCCCATAAGCTGCCATAGCCCTCTCCCTCTCTCTACGTCATGCTACTGCAAGACGTCTCTATCTATAAACCCAAAATCTCTAATCAGCAAAATGGTACGTGCTTGCCACTCTACGCGTGTAAGCTCCCTTGCTGCTGTAAGGACACACTGCTCATGAGAAGTAGCACTGCTGCTAGCACCATCACCTGACGTTCCTTTAGGACCAGCCCCACCCACATGCTCATATGTTGTGATCTAGCTCTCATGAAGGACTCTTTGGTATGCATCAAACTCTTCTGCACTCCACTCAATCTCTAAAGGTACCTCAGGCTCTTGATCTCTGTCATCGGTGGCATCGTGTCCCAAGTCAGTAGAAAATCAAGAGGACTACCAGTCCTAGCATCTACTCGAGAAAAGCCTGGGTGAAGATCGTCAAGGCCCAAAACTCTGTATGTTGCTAGGTCGACGTGTGCTAGCAAGAGGGACATGTTGAGAAGCAAACTAGCTCCTGGGTGATGCAAGACAAATGGAAAAAATGTCCATATCCGAGAGCATATGCACCAGTACTGTCAATGTCCTCGATACATAGAGCGCAACAAGCATCACGGAGGAATGGTGGTGCATCATGAGGGAGAGGTTGTCGAAAAACCTCTGTTAACAGGTCGTGGATATAGAGGCAAGTAAGGCACTGTCACATTTGAGGATCTGTGGAACTCCCGAACATGCAGCATCAATTGCTCTGCCCTATGCTGTGCAATCCACTCCATAATCATGTGCTACTGTGCCTCAGCTCCTCTAGAACTCTCTACCTTAGTCCGAGCCTAGGCAAAAAGTTAAGCATAAAAATAATTGATTAGTCTCTCTCATTAGGTATTACTTAAAGAAATTTATAACTTAGGACCTTAATTATAACTCTTTTAGTATGTACAAGAGAAACCTACCTGCTGGATGTCAGACTCTCTCGCATGCCGTGCCTCTGCAGAGCAGTAGCCGCCTCTGCCATCCGCAATGCAGCTCTAAGGTAGTGAATCTCCGCTCTCGCCTCTACCAACTCTTGAGTGAGTCTCTCACGATAGGTGTGGGACCCTACGTGACACAATCAACCATGCCCCTTATGTAAAAATATAGAAAAGTACATATAAAAATGTAAATAAATAACTAAAAAAACTTAAGAAGTAATAAATGTGTAAATACCTCGACATCTGTCGTCAGTATCAATCGTGAGAACAAGCGCACGACGTGTTGGATGCTCTCTCTGGTACTTTGTATGTCGATGCCAACCTGGGTGCCAAGAGCCTTGACCCTCAACATAGGCACAAATGCCGGATCTGTAGGAGGTACACGAAGGGCTAGTGGAGGCCGCCTACCCTGGTCCTGGAGATGGCCTCGGCCAGCACCACCACCAGGCCGATGGCTAGTGTAATCCACCTCCTTTCCTAAGACAAACTCTGCATATAATTGCTTTGCAAAGTATATGGGAATCTGACGGTTGTTTGGCATCCTCCCATATGGCGGTTGTTTGGCATCCTCCCATATGCAGTTGTTTGGCATCCTCCCATACGGGAATCTGGTGGTTGTTTGGCATCCTCCCATATGGGAATCTGGCGGTTGTTTGGCATCCTCCCATATGCGGCAACATATCGACTATACTATATGTGCCGCCATACAAGGATGTGAACACCGAGAAATAGTAAGGGGCTTGCTCGCCGCCCTAGGCCTCATCCCATGGCTATCAAGGAAAAGATCTAAGTAGGATCCAGACCAAGGTCACAGACGTGACGATATGTTAGGCCATGTGACACAGGAGCAGTGCGATGGTGGGCTATCCACTCATCTACATAAATAATATCGTGAAGGCTACGAAGGGATGATAGCATCGCCTCCAAGTCTTCCACCACGATTTGTAATGAAGATGGTGTGTCTCTAGCACTCCTACACGGATAGCTGCTAACTCGCGGTCTATCTCTGCGATGAGGTCCACAATAGGACGAGCGGCCCTCCTCGTGGCCCTCCTCACATGACTCCATGCTAAAACCTAAGCCTAACACAAAGGTCCAATGTGAAAGGTCCAATGCTTAGTGCTGCTAAGTAGCACCAATGAAGCTATTAAACAATGTTAATGGATCCACTAATGCTAATCCAAATCAAGAGAGCAAGGACAGTGAAAACAACTCGTGACAATGAGGCAAAATGTTTTTTTCTCAGTTTTATAACCTCGAATGAGGTTCGGTTGCATCATGCACTTTAGGGTTTGCAAGATGTATGCTCCAAATTTTAGGGTTAGTGAGACGAACAACCAAGATATGCACTTAATTTTAGGATTGGTGAAGGATCGACGACTGCAATTTGAATTTAGTACCTTGTTCGAGGTACATGGACGGCTTAGATTTAAGTCATTACAATGATCGAGGTATGTTTGACGGTCGAGATTCATTTAATACCTCAATCGAGATATGTAAACAGCTTGGATTGCATTTTCAAATGTGCGCGAATGGACGGGTCGGATTTTGTAGATGTACCTCGTTTGAGGTTTTTAAATGGTCTTGATATCATCTCTATACCTCGAACGAGGTATGTGGACGGATGAGATTGCATCTCTATACCTCAAACGAGGTATTTCAATGGTCGAGATTATATTTTAGTATCGCGTTCGAGATATGTGGACGGTGGAGATGGGCTAATCAAATATGCTGAATGGATATTTGAGAGGGATGTCTAGGGAGATCAGCCATGGCATTGATGTGGATCAGAGTGGCATGAATACCTTGATCGAGATAGTGTGGTGGCGGTGACTTGTACTGGTGACATGGATGGTACCTTGACACCCGGACCTGCTAGCGTGGAATTAGTTGGTATGTCATTCGAGATAGGTCGCTTTAGGATTGGGAGGCATGTGTCGTTTTTTAATTGATGGCGATGTCACGATCGAGGTACTCCGCCCAAGATGCGTTGATGTCCCAATTTTAGAGAGTGAACAAAAGTGAGTACCCTCATCTTGCAACCACCCCAAACAGCTCTTTCACGACTTCTGGAGAGTACACATGGATTCTCAATCAATCAAGACATCATAAAATATATCGGGGAAGTACACAAAAACTCTTTCTATTATTTTTCTTAAAATTCTTTGAGATTCAATAAATAAATCGATAAGCATGTATATGAGAGAATCTAAGTTGATGTACGGCATGCTTAACCATGGAAATGATGGTGGAACACTACGAGAAGAGGAGAGGGGGGGTTTCTTGCAAAGAACTATTGTTCATTGCCTTAGTTCGAATCATAGAATAAACACTTTTGGAGTTAAAGAATTAGAAGATAGAATATTTGACTAGTTTGTGACTAGATTTTAGGTATAACCTTCATTAGGGGCTGTGTTGCAAAGAATTTATCTTTCCATGTGTTTAGAATCATAGATTTACATAAAGACAAAAGTTTTAGAGAACAAGAAACTCTACAAGAGTGTATGAGACTATAGAAAGCCAAATCCCTTTTATTTTTTAGTTATTTTAGTGCAAAGTGGGACACTTAGCTGTTTTTGGCACCTTTATGCTGAAAACACACATTTGGTTGTTTCGAATGCTCTCAAAGAGACCTTAGAACTCATTTTTAGAGAACCATCACTGAGTCATGCTTTATAAAGCATTAAAAGTCATAAAACTGAGGAATGTATCATACCTCCGAGATTAACCAAGTTATGATTAAAGTTAATCCTAAGTTTTGGATGCTACACATTTCACTAAATGAATTCTAGTAGGTTTTTTGTGGCTTTTTAGTAGCAGCTTGAGTCACAGTCTGAGTGCAAAAGTCTGAGTGCAAAGTGGGACACTTAGCTATTTTGGCAGTTTTGTAAGATTCCTCCCCCCCAACTTTTGAGGTATACAGGAGTAAGAACCTCCCTTTCTGATCTTATAATTATCCCCCTCTCTGAAATAAAAGAAAGATTCTGTTTTACTCAGTTTTGGCCTAGAGAGAGAAAATCTTCTAGAGAGTGGTAATTCAGTTTTTAAATATTTTTGGATGGAAAAATATCTCTTCTTATTAAAATAAGCTCCCGTGAAACAGAAGTTCAAAAAGATTTTCAGAAGGTGCATTAGAAATCAAGTATAATCTATTCAAGAGGCATTATCCTAAGGGTCAAGATTTTTTTGAAATTTTAAATTAAGGTTCCTATGGATCAATAAGATCAATCCATGTGTGGGGAGGAGATAAATCTAATTTGTAAAAGAAAAATACCCAAAAATGAGTAAATGCTCACATAAGATGAAGAGTTGACTATGTATAAGGTTTATTAGTAAAAAACTATGAGTATTACTAAAAAAATGAGATATTTTGGATATAATGATTCCATTTGGACACGTGTAAGGAAAGGGGATCCCTTCAAGGAGGTGCCTACTTCACATGCTTGAATGAGTTTTAAACTCAAAAATAATGTGATATTTTTATCTCTCCTCTCTCTTGGTTCAAACCGAATCAAAAAGGAACCAGACTAGGTCTAAATCTGGTCCAAATTCAACCAAACTGAAATTTGGAAAATTATAGAAATCAGTTGGTCTTGGTTAGAGCCTCCCTCTCCTATAAATAGAACCTGAACCTTTGTAAAAAAATAGGAGAATTTTATTATACCAGAATTATGCTGAAATAATGATAATTTTTACTATTCTCGAAAATTCTCTCCAAATTGAAAAAATTGGAGCTTCCCTCTTTCTTCAATCTCCATTGGTGGCTCCATCAACATACTAAACCAATTGATTGGTTGGGGGCCTCTACCGTGATCAAAGAATCAAGCAATTTGTAAGGTAAAGTGTGAATTTTGATCTTTTTCCATAATTTCTCAATGTTTCTCTCTTCTCAACCCCTCTCAAGCTTGAGAAGCTTAATTCGAATGGATTCTGAATGCTATTGAAGTTAATTGACGAATGGTAGTAAAGGAATACCTAAATTTTTATTTATGCTTAATTTTAATAGTTTTTATGTAATTTCTCTCTCTCACTCAAAGAATGGTCATTCCCATGACCGATTCTCAATCCAAATGAAGCTTCTCATGAAGCTTTTTCCTAATTCAAGAATAAATTCTATGCTTGTTTAATTGGAGGCTAAATTAATGGCTTTTTTATGCTTTTAAGTTAGTTATTTCATGAGAATTTATGATTCAATCCATAATGGGTTAATGATCCAATTAGGGATCATTCTAATCATATCTATAATGTTAAAGTTCATTCTTTTAAAATAAATTGAGATTTATCAGTAATAGCAGCGGAGCTATGGCAAAATTTCTGTAAATTTACACATAAAATATTTTCATTCAAAGTATGAAAAGAGGACTTCCTACCATATTCTAGGAATTATCATCCCAGATTAGTTGAAAGATTTTCATAGTAATCATGGAGAAATTCATTTTTATGATTATGCATAATTTTTGAATTAAGAAAAAGAGGAATTTCTAGTAATTGAATTTTATATTAAAAGAGTAATCCCCATGACATTGGGAATCCATGTATTCCATTGATTTAGAGAAAAGAATTAGAAGGCTAAGATTATGTATAATTTATGTTTTAAAAAACTTTTAAAGAAAGATTTTAGTTAAATTTATCTTTTTGTATAGATAAATTTTTAATGTTAAAAGAGGAATTCCCATTACAATTGGAATTCCATGATTAGATGAGAAAAGGGAATTTCTTATCATTTTGGAATTATGAGATAATTCATTTAATTTCAATGATAAATTTTTTTAGATAAATTTATTTATCTATGAGAAATAATTAAATTTTAAAAGAGGAATTTCCATTACAATTGGAATTCCATGATTGGATGAGAAAAGAGAAATTCTTATCATATTGGAATTATGGGATAATTTAATTAATTTCAAAGATAAAATTTTTAGATAAATTTATTTACCTATGAGAAATATTTAAATGTCAAAAGAGAAATTCTTACCACAATTGGAATTCCCTCATTTAGTTGGGCAAAGAGAAATTTCCAACATATCAAAATAATGGATATTTTAATTTAGATGAATTTATTATTTGAGAAATACTTGTTGAGAAAAGACGAATTCCCAAAACATTGGAATGTAATTAATTAAACGCAAAAAGAGGAATTCCCTTGGTAATTGGAAACCTAGAAATTAAATGGAAAGAAGAGAAAATTTTAGTATAAATTCGATTTATGGTTATTTTTACCAAATGAAGTAATATAGGTAGAATTGATTTCTATAAATCCCATAAATTCCTTTATTCAAAAGAAGAATATGAAATAAAATTCAATTGAAGAATTGAGAAACAATATGGAAATAGTCGTCAGAAAAGAATCTTTAATTTAAACCAAGCAAGATTAGAAAAAAAAGTTTTATTATCGGTATCAATCTAGAAAAAAGCTATTAAATAGTAATAACATGTAATAGTGATGTGTGATAAGATGTGTATCTGATGTGATAAGATGCATATTGGTGGATGTGATAAGATGTGTAACGGATGTGATAAGATGTGTATCTGATGTGATAAGATGTGTACGGGATGTGATTGGATGAGATGATGCGATAAGATGTGTATGAGATGTGATAGGATGTGATAGGATGTGATAAGATGCATATGGGATGTGATAAGATACGTATGGGATGTGATAGGATGCGATAAGATGTGATAGGATGTGATAAGATGCGTATGGGATGTGATAGGATGTGATAAGATGCGTATGGGATGAGGTAAGAAGTGTATTTGATGTGATAAGATGTGTATGGGTTGTGATAGGATGAGAATGGTTGTGTTATAAAAGAATAGATGTGAAGGTGTATGTGAATGTATGAATGTGAATGTAGAAATGGTTGCATGGAATGTGGATGAGGATGTTTATGAATGTGAATGTGAATGTGAATATGGATGTATAGCTCTGGATGTATGGATGTCGCTATGGATGTATGAATGAGAATGTGGAATTGGATGTGCGAATGAGGATTTGGATATGGATGTGAAAATGGATGTATGGATGTGGATGTGGATATATGTATGTGGATTTATGGATGTATGAATGTGGATGTATGGATGTAAATGTGAATGTGGATGTATGAATGTGGATGTGAAAATGGATGTATGGATGTGGATGTGGATGTGGATGTATGAATGTGGATGTGAAAATGGATGTATGGATGTGGATGTGGATATATGAATGTGGGTGTATGAATGTGGATGTATGGATTTATGAATGTGGATGTGAAAATGGATGTATGGATGTAGATGTGAATGTGGATATATGAATGTGGATGTGAAAATGGATGTATGGATGTGGATGTGAAAATGGATGTATGGATGTGGATGTGGATATATGGATGTGGATGTATGGATGTATGAATGTGGATGTGAAAATGGATGTATGGATGTAGATGTGGATGTGGATGTATAAATGTGGATGTATGGATGTGGATGTGGATGTGGAAATGGATGTATGGATGTGGATGTGGATGTGGATGTATGAATGTAGATGTGAAAATGGATGTATGGATGTAGATGTGGATGTGGATGTATGGATGTGGATGTGGATGTGGATGTATAAATGTGGATGTGAAGATGGATGTATGGATGTAGATGTGGATGTGGATGTACGAATGTGGATGTGTATGTGGAATAATGAATGAGAATATGTATGTGAATGGATGTGACGTCGATATGAGTGAATGGATTAGATGAGATGTCATGTGAATCAGAATGTGAATGAATGATATAAGATGTGAATGAATGAGATGTAATGAGAAATGGATGTGAATGAATGAGATGTAATGAGAAATGGATGTGATCAAACATAATGTAATTTAAGAAAGATAGGAATGGATGTTATGAGAATTGAATGAATCTAATGTGATGGGATGGAAAATGATGTATCTGGTTAAGAATGGATACACATATGATTTGGAACTGGGTGAAGTAATATGGATTGATGTGGAACAATCTGGAAAGACGAGAGTTCATTATAGGAATTGTATTTTGTGAACTATTTGTAAATGACTGTTTTATGTCAAGAATGTTGGGGAAGCATTTTGACTGTCTTATGAATGTGGTCATGGGGAGACCTACCTGATAAAGTTGCAATAGCTGAGACGGAGAGTCAATGGAGGACGTCTCGCGTAGCAAGGTCTGCCGAGGTCTTGACCAGCCTTGGTTCAATTTAAATGGTGAGCTTCCGGTACAGTGGATGCGGGACCAAGGAAGCGGCCTATGAGTGAGCGCTAGGTGACCTACGAAGGATCCTAGAGGGTGCTGACCATACGGTGCTCGGGCTCTGGGTCACCAAAGATACCCACACGTGCGTCGTGGAAGATATTGGAACAAGGAGTAAGAGTTGTTTTCTGGAACCAAGCATGGATCTGGTTGACTAAGCTTGTTGGTCTCCTCAACGGATGAGTCCATGGATCTTTTATATGGATCTGTTGGTTGATCTTGCTGATCTTCAACGGAGATTCCATCTTGATTTTTATAAGTGATTATGTTGTCGGGTACTATGAGCTAGGAACTATTGAAAAGGCCCCTGAGTGGACAGGTGGTGAGCGTTCTGGTTGTTGTTACCAATGATGCCATAGATACTCCGATGAAGGAATGATTGGAAATTAAGATTCAATCGGATATTTTTGAAGATTATGATCAGTGATACTATGATTTCATTAAATGATTGTTTTAAAGATGGCTGAATCTGTGAAAAAAGGCAATTTCATATTGGGTGTGTAAGTGGTATGATGACTGGTGTTAAATTTGCATGAATATCGAGCTAGGGGGCCTGGGAACTCTTTTCCCTGGTACCCGGGACAAGACCTAACCAAATTCTATATTGGATCCCATCACTATAGTGGTTGGGCGGTTGGCTAACCCATGGGACTGCTGGATGGACTGATGGATCCGTAAATGGAGACTCAATTTCTGTTTAGTTCGATAGATGAAGTAAATCCCGGACAAAAATTATTCTATGGAAAAGGATCAACGGCTGTGCCTCTCAATGAGGAAAAAAGCGTTGGTCTCTATGATCCAACTACAGTCTTTTTCCCTTATCTGACTATGGTGACTTACGGGTTCGGTTAGATGAGCTCAGTTAGTTAAGGCTTTTGACTACGTTAGGGAAAAGTTATCCTGGTGGAATCGCCCGTGCTTTCCGGGCAAAAAAGGTTTTTCCGGGTTCGATTTTGGAAAAACGGATGGATTAGTCTCTTGTCCGGATATCTGTGGGCGAGGCCCCGAGTGTGGGACCCTACCTTGCACAAGAAGTGCTACTTCCGTTGGTATCAGAGCGAATCAGCTAATGAGGATCAACTGAGAAGCCAAAAATGTCAAAAATTTATGAAGTAACAGTAAAAGGTTGGAATTGTTTGATGAAATTCATACAAATTGATATTCAGACCGAAATTCATAAGTTAGTAATTGGGTCTTCTGATGGAAGTACCGCAATTGTATGGAATCCTTGACTTGCTTGAGGCCTAGACATGATGGTATTTACCTTATAATTCCAAGGACCGTGACTACTCGTATATACCGAGGGTATAACTGCAGCTCTTTATTGGCAGTATATACGAGTAAATCTATGACCTTGAAATTATAAGCTAAAATGCTATCCAGATGATGAATTCAAATGTGGTTGATATGATTTTTAAATTCTCGTTGTGAATTGATGAGTTGATTTGGATTCTAATTGAAAAATGATGATTCCCAAACCTTAGTTGAAATGTAATAAGCTGAGCAAAACCACAATGAGGATGAATGGGACGAGTCCCTGTGATAATGTTCTTCAGTGGAATGATGCTAATGACTTAAGCAAATCACTATGAGATTAATGGATTGTGCTATCAGATTACTACTATTAACACTTGATCCGGTGGATCAAGATAACTGGATGACAAATTAAGGACTCGTTTGACTAGAATTCCCGTGGTGGTGGACGAATGGTCAGAAAGAAATCTTTTTTCAGTCTAGTGGACCATTATTGTGTTAAAAATAAGAATGTTATAATCTGAATGAGTTGTTACTTAATGAGATGAGTTCTGTGTATAAGGGATAATTATCCCAGGATTCTGTTGGGTTGACCTGAGTATAAGGAACCCTAGAACAAGTTGGATCTTAAGGAAAAGAGTTGTCCTCTACTTTGTGAGATGAGGACATCTCGCGTTTTTTAAGTGGGGTAGGATGTAAGATTCCTCCCCCCAACTGTTGAGGTATACAGGAGTAAGAACCTCCCTTTCTGATCTTATAATTATTCCCCTCTCTGAAATAAAAGAAAGATTCTGTTTTACCCAATTTTGGCCTAGAGAGAGAAAATCTTCTAGAGAGTGGTAATTCAGTTTTTAAATATTTTTGGATGAAAAAATATCTCTTCTTATTAAAATAAGCTCCCTTCAAATAGAAGTTCAAAAATATTTTCAGAAGGTGTATTAGAAATCAAGTATAATTTGTTCAAGTGGCCTTATCCTGAGGGTCAAGATTTTTTCGAAATTTTAAATTAAGGTTCCTATCGGTCAATAAGATCAATCCATGTGTGGGGAGGAGATAAATCTAATTTGTAAAAGAAAAATACCCAAAAATGAGTAAATGCTCACATAAGATGAAGAGTGGACTATGTACAAGGTTTATTAGTAAAAAAACTATGAGTATTACTAAAAAAATGAGATATTTTAGGTATAATGATTCCATTTTGACACATGTGTAAGGAAAGGGGATCCATTCAAGGAGGTGCCTACTTCACATGCTTGAATGAGTTTTAAACTAAAAAATAATGTGATATTTTTATCTCTCCTCTCTCTTGGTTCAAACCGAATCAAAAAGGAACCAGACTAGGTCCAAATCTGGTCCAAATTCAACCAAATTGAAATCTATTCTAGAAATGAGTTGATCTTGGTTAGAGCCTCCCTCTCCTATAAATAGAACCCGAGCCTTTGTAAAAAAATAGGAGAATTTTATTATACCAGAATCATGTTGAAATAATGATAATTTTTACTATTCTCTAAAATTCTCTCCAAATTGAAGAAATTAGAGCTTCCCTCTTTCTTCAATCTCCATTGGTGGCTCCATCAACATACTAAACCAATTGATTGGTTGGGAGCCTCTACCGTGATCAAAGAATCAAGAAATTTGTAAGGTAAAGTGTGAATTTTGATCTTTTTCAATAATTTCTCAATGTTTCTCTCTTCACAACCCCTCTCAAGCTTAAGAAGCTTAATTGGAATGGCTTTTGAATGCTATTGAAGTTAATTGATGAATGGTAGTAACGGAATACATAAATTTCCATTTATGCTTAATTTTAATGGTTTTTATGTAATTTCTCTCTCTCACTCAAAGAATGGTCATTCCCATGACTGATTCTCAATCCAAATGAAGCTTCTCATGAATCTTTTCCCTAATCCAAGAATAAATTATATGCTTGTTTAATTGGAGGCTAAATTAATGGCTTTTTTATGCTTTTAAGTTAGTTATTTCATGAGAATTTATGATTCAATCCATGATGGGTTAATGATACAATTAGGGATCATTCTAATCATATCTATAATGTTAAAGTTCATTCTTTTAAAATAAATTGAGATTTATCAGTAATAGCAGTGGGAGCTATGGCAAAATTTCTGTAAAATTTACACATAAAACATTTTCATTCAAAGTATGAAAAGAGGACTTCCTACCATATTCTAGGAATTATCATCCTAGATTAATTGAAAGATTTTCATAGTAATCATGGAGAAAATCATTTTTATGATTATGCATAATTATTGAATTAAGAAAAAGAGAAATTTCTAGTAATTAAATTTTATATTAAAAGAGTAATCCCCATGACCTTGGGAATCCATGTATTCCATTGATTTAGAGAAAAGAATTAGAAGGCTAAGATTATGTATAATTTATGTTTTAAAAAAAATTTAAAGAAAAATTTTAGTTAAATTTATCTTTTTGTATAGATAAATTTTTAATGTTAAAAGAGGAATTCCCATTACAATTGGAATTCCATGATTAGATGAGAAAAGAGAATTTCTTATCATTTTAGAATTATGAGATAATTCATTTAATTTCAATGATGATTTTTTTTAGATAAATTTATTTATCTATGAGAAATAATTAAATGTTAAAAGAGGAATTGTTGAGGGATAATTCATGTGTATGCTCTTATTAAAGTGTCCCTGTGGGCTTTGTTATGTGTGTAGAAACATGTCTCGCACTCCAGATGAGACATCAGCTTACTCTCCATCCTTCTCTCCATATGCCATGTCGCCTGACTAGTTTATGGGCTTTTAGCACAAGCCGTGCTCGAGCAAAGAGTGATGGCACAATAATATTTTTGGAGAGGGGTGGGCACTTTCGCCGCAATATCGGGCACGACCACCGTTAGCCCTAGCTCACCTGTACAAACCCCACAAAGAGCCACAAGAACCCCTCCCTCAGGTCTCTCATCCACGCGCACAGAGGACAACGCTCGAGTAGTGGAGGTGGAGGCAGTTGTTGTCCAAGTGGTGGCATGCATGGGTCTACGCCCCCACCGTGAGCATCCTTCCCCATCTAGTGCCAAAAGCACTCCATGCTCGCGATCATCGTGACGTTTCAACACACAGCCCACATCCACCCATGGGAAAAAATATTACACAATTGTCAATGGCAATGTGGGTTCGGATAATGTGGGGCAAGAGATGAAGAGCCGCATCATCCCCGCGAGCTTTGCCACATTGTCTTTGCAAATGACTTTATGACTTTATAGCCAAAGTTGGATAAAGATAAGAAAGATAGAGTCATAAATTAAATCAAGGATGAGTACAAGCCGGCCTTGGTAGTGATGTCATCCTCAAAAGGTGGATAAAGGACCACATGGTAGACGTCATGAAACATTGGCAGGGATATATGACTAGGAGAGTGAAGGTAAGGGGTGAGAAGCCTTGGTACATGAGCACCGAGGATTGGAATGAGGAGAAGCAAAAGCATGCAAGAAATCCCCAACGCTCCAAGCAACAAGAGGATGCGGCCAGATCCCAAATGGAGAGCATAGGAAGCTCTCACCTTGGAAGCGACGGTTGGGATGCATTCCATGTCTATTTTGTAAGTATCAACACTTACCTTGTATGTTTCATTTGATACCATGTCTACTTTGTAAGTATCAATGCTTATCTTGTTGTGTTGGTACTTTTAGAATTAAGTGGTTGGGAAGCCGACAATGGGAGAAGAGGAGGACATTGCTTGCTGCCATAACACGTACTTTCTTTTGGAGAAGCTTGAGAGCGAGAAGGTGCCAACCTCAATTGGGGGCGCATTGTAGATATGGTAAGTGCGGCAAGCCTTAACCTTATGAATTGTATACTTGCTTTACCATGTCATGTTCGTTGTTTTGTATACCAAAAAAAGCATCTTGTATGGTTTTCGCAGGGACCAATGCCTGACCGTGAGTGAGAGCTCCGCATAGAGTGGCCTTGCCCATGTCTTTCCTCTTGTACATACATATTTTGGTCAGTTCACATCTTTGTTTGAGCTTGTATAAATTGTATGCAACTACTTTATGCAATTTTAGTCATCGAGTATAGCTTGTAGAGCTTGTATACAATTTTATGCAATTTTGGCTTATCTCGTCAGACTTGATATGTAAATTTCACATCTTGAAATATAATTTGACCATTGTTTGCACTTGTGTGAATTGTGTACCTACTTTGTAATGTCAAAAACATTATGGCACTCTAACTTTTTCAATAAATTTGCTTCGTTCTTCACATCAGAGTAGGGTTGCCTTTGGTACTCTATAAGTTTGGCATAATGGTGCATCCAGCTACAAGACTGCAGATGGATGCACCATTATGCCAAAAAAAATTTACTACCTGCATGCGTCAAAATAACCGTCGAAAGTTTCTTGCATCCGTCCAAATATCAATTGAAATGTTAGTCAACATCGGTGTCGAAATGTCAGTCGAAATCAGAGTCGAAAAGCATGTCAAAATAAGTGTGGAAAACATAATTATTTCGACCCTTATTTCGATGCATATATTGACACGTATTTTGATGTTTCAGGGATTTTAAGGTTAGTTCTAAAGTGTCAAAAAAGCATGGATAATGGCCTCGTCTCTTGTAGTGCAACCACACAATCCACCATCCATATAACACCTCAATCGATACCCTCGTATAGTGCGACACCTCAATCAGTACCCTCGCACATCTCATGCAGTGCAACACCTCAATCGGTATCATCGCACTTATCGTTGCTATACTCAGACGGTATCCACATCATCTAGAGATATAGACAACCCATAAAAATGCAAATAACAGCCATACACATGTTTGCAAGGCGTAAGTACCTAGGGAATCAACCCTCCATATGAACCAACTAAAACAAGCAGTGAAGGCAGCCACACACATGTTTTCAAGGCACCCCTCCATATGAACCAATTGAAACAAACAATGAGGGCACAAAAACATGCCATATATGGGCATCGCCGGCCGATATATGGTAGCATAAACGCATGAGAATATAGCTTCATGATTAGTGTGGAAGACTAGATTTACATAAAATGCACATGCAGTGAACCATTCAAATGAATGTATGTTAGACGAGTCTATGTGTCCCATACCACATAGGCGTGTTGTACATACACACATAGGATGGTAGAAATATAGAAGATATAAATGCATAAATAAGTATATAAAACCAATCTGATGTCCCATACCACCAGATTAATTTCATACATTAGAATAAAAGTTTAAGGCAAAGTGGCCAGCTCCCTCTGAAACTTAAATTTCGACGTAATTTTTCTCTATCTAGAAATTTCATTTATTTTATTGAACTCGAATGAATCTTAATGTAAGGTTTATTAATTAGATTATTAGGTTGAAAAGAGATTATAGAAAAACTTATGAAAAAGTTCTATAAAAGAAGGTGAATATGTATACATACCTCCATTGTTGGTGTCATTGAAATTATTTGTTAAAAAATGTTTTAACACTCAAGGATATGTGAGATTATAAATTGAAAGTAGATGAAACAAGTTTGGATGATGAAGGGTTAGATTACTTTTGAAGTTGACATAAACTTAAATAATAAACATGAAATTCAAGAGTAGAGAACCGTACCTTTATATACATATATTTATTCAATTTAAATGATACTTTACATTGAGAAAAATGAGAAAAAACATGAATAGATTATAATTTCATACATAACTTCTGATTATGATTACAAGAAATAAAATCCCTAAGCATGATCACTATTGTAGGGTTAGAGACGAAAAGTTTACTTGGTGTTTGAATCACTGTATGGAAGGTAAAACTTTCACCAAAATATTGGAAATACTATTCAATAAGGATTTGTTAGACATAAATTTCGTATGCACATGCGATTTAGTAAAAAATTTGGAAAATGGGAAAATCAAATTGGTACGATCATAAAGACAATGAGATACCACTTTCAATAAGAAAATTTTCAATAAAATCTACATCCTCCTATTGATGCGGGTATGGTTAGGTATTAGTATCTTCTTCGGGGGTAATTTGGTCCTAAGGTAATGTAATCGATTTATAAATTTTTCATCTGTTATTGATGATTCATCTTCAATAACGGATAGAATACCCTCGTACAATGTCCATCCGCTCTAGAAGGTGAGAGAAACGTATGTTTGGAGCAAAAATAGTGGTATTTCCAATAGGTATGAATATAAAGCATCCTTCGTGATCATGTGTCCAAAGCTTCGACCATTCATCTTGTTCCCTGTTGTTGAATATTCGTAAATAGTTGTTGAAAAATGGTATGGTTTTGTTCACTTATATTGTAAGATTCCTCCCCCAACCCCTTTTGATGTCTAGTATCTTCCCCTGTAATCAATCCCTCTTCATAAATATAAAGACCTTGTTTCTAACTGTTTTAACCTAGAGAGAGAAAATTATTCTAGAGAGAGAATATTCAGATTTTGAATATTTTTGGATAGAAAAATATCTCATATAATTAAGATGAATTCCCCTGAAACAGAAATTCAAAAAGAATTTTCCAATGTGCAATTGGAATTAATTAGAAATAGGTATAAAGAACCTTAGTCTAAGGGTCTAGATTTTCATAAATCTTTGGATTATGGTCCAATTAAGGTTCCTATGGGCCAATAGCATCAATCCATGTGTAGGGAGGAGATAAATCCAAATTGTAAAAAGAAGATACCCAAAAATGAGTGAATGCTCACATAAGATGAAGAATTGAAAATGTACAAGGTTTATTAATGAAAAACTATGAGCAATATTAAAAATATGAGATATTTTGGGAATAATGATTTTATTATGACACATATGTAAGGAAGGGGAGTCCCTTAAATGCTCACATAAGATGAAGAGTTGAAAATGTACAAGGTTTATTAGTAAAAAACTATGAGCAATATTAAAATGATTCCATTATGACACATATGTAAGGAAGGGGAGTTCTTTAAAGGAGGTGAATATTTCACATAAGATGAAGAGTTGAAAATGTACAAGGTTTATTAATAAGAAACTATGAGCAATATTAAAATGATTCCATTATGACACATATGTAAGGAAGGGGAGCTCTTTAAAGGAGGTGCATATTTCACATGCTTGAATAAGTTTTAAACTCATAAAAATTGAGATATTTTATCTCTCCTCTCTCCTCATTCAAGTCTAGTTCCAAAAAGTTAGCTTAACTGACCTAAAAATGGTCAAAAAGTGACCTAACTGACTTGGAAAATTCTAGAATCAGTTTGTTTGGTTAGGAGCTCAAATTTTCCTATAAATAGAAGCCTCCCCTTGTTGAAAAAAATATAATGCTTATGCTTTGTTACTCTACTCCACCTAAGCCAAAATAGATAATGTCTTATGCCTTGTTACTCTACTCCACCTAAGCCAAAATATATAGTGCCTTATGCTTTGTTACTCTACTCAAACTAAGCCAAGAACTGTGAATTCTTTAATAATTCACTAGTTTTTGATACTTTCTCTTTCTTCAATCCCCATTGGTGGCTCCATCAACATACTAAACCAATTGATTGGTTGGGGGCCTCTACCGTGAATAAAGAATCAAGCAAATTATAAGGTAAGTGTATTGAATTTTGATCTTTTCTATAATTTCTCAATGATTCTCTCTTCTCAAACCCTCTCAAGCTTGAGAAGTTTAATTGGTATGGTTTTTAAATGCTATTGAAGTTAATTGGTGAATAGTAGTGAAGAGTTACATATGCTATTGAAGTTAATTTTCATTTATGTTTAAATTCTAATGGTTTTTATGTAATTTCTCTCTCTCACTCAAGAAATGGTCATACTCATGACCCATTCTCAATCCAAATGAAGCTTTTCATAAAGCTTTTCCTTAATCCAAGATTAAGCTATGCTTGAGGCCAACTTAATGGCTTTTTTCTATGCTTTTAGTTTATGCATATTGATGATTCAATCCATTATGGATTGATGATCCAATTAGAGACCATTCTAATTAATTCCTTAATGATAAGCTTTATCCCTTAGAAAAAATTGAGATTTATCAGTCATAGTAGCGGAGCTATGGCAAAATTTTTATAAAAATTACGCATAAAATAATTTCATTCAAAGCATAAAAAGAGGACTTCCTACCATATTCTAGGAGCTATCATCCTAGATTAATTAAAAGAATATTATTATGTTTGGAGATATGGATGTTTGCATGTAGATGTAGAGGTATGGATGTGAGTGTGAATGTGGAGGTGGATGTATGCATGGAGATGGGTATGCATGTAGAAATAGATGTGTAGATGAGGATGTAAATGGAGATGGGGATGGATGCATGTAGATGTAGATGTATAGATGTAGATGTGAATGGAGATGTGGATGTATACATGTAGATGTAGATGTATAGATGTAGATGTGGATGTGGAGGTGGATGGATGCATGTAGATGTAGATGTATAGATGTAGATGTGAATGGAGATGTGGATGTATACATGTAGATGTAGATGTATAGATGTAGATGTGGATGTGGAGGTGGATGGATGCATGTAGATGTAGATGTATAGATGTAGATGTGAATGGAGATGTGGATGGATGCATGTAGATGTAGGTGTATAGATGTAGATGTGGGTGTAGAGGTGGATGTATGCATGTAGATGTAGATGTATAGATGTGGATGTGAATGTGGAGGTGGATGTATGCATGTAGATGTAGATGTATGGAGGTGAATGTGAATGTGGATGTGGATGTATGCATAGAGATGTAGATGTATGCATGTAGATGTGAATGTACGTATATAGATGTGGATGTATGGATGTGAATATACGATATGTGATGTGAAGGAATCTGAAGTGATGAGATGAAAATGATGTGATGGGATGAGTATACATATAAATGGAATATGGAATAAGTAATGTAGATTAATGAGGGATAATGTGGAAAAATGAAAGTTAAAATAGAAATTGTATTGTAAACTGTTTGTAAATGCTGTTTGTAAATGATTGTTTTATGTCAAGAATGCTGGGGGGAGCATTTTGGCCGTCTTGTGATTAAGGTCGTGATGATAGAGTTGCAACTGCTGACGGAGAGTCAATGAAGGACGTCTCGCGTAGCAAGGTCGGCCGAGGTCTTGACCAGCCTCGGTGCGATTAAAATGGTGAGCTTCCGGTACGGTGGATGAGGGGCCAAGGAAGCGGCCTATGCGTGAAGCGCTAGGTCACCTGCGAAGGATCCTAGAGGGTGCTGACCATACGGTGCTCGGGCTCTGGGTCGCCTAGGATACCCACGCGTGCGTCGAGGAAGATATTGTAACAGAGTTGGAGTTGTTTTCTGAAATCGGGTGTAAGATTCCTCCCCCAATCCCTTTTTGATGTCTAGTATCTTCCCCTGTAATCAACCCTCTTCAGAAATATAAAGACCTTGTTTCTATCTGTTTTAGCCTAGAGAGAGAAAAATATTCTAGAGAGAGAATATTCAGATTTTGAATATTTTTGGATAGAAAAATATCTCTTATAATTCAGATGAGTTCCCCTGAAATAGAAATTCAAAAAGAATTTTCCAATGTGCAATTGGAATTAATTGGAAATAGGTATAAAGAACCTTAGTCTAAGGGTCTAGATTTTCAGAAATCTTTAGACTATGGTCCAATTAAGGTTCCTATGGGCCAATAGCATCAATCCATGTGTAGGGAAGAGATAAATCCAAATTTGTAAAAAAGAAGATACCCAAAAATGAGTAAATGCTCACATAAGGTGAAGAGTTGAAAATGTACAAGGTTTATTAGTAAAAAACTATGAGCAATATTAAAAATATGAGATATTTTGGGTATCCAAAAATGAGTAAATGCTCACATAAGATGAAGAGTTGAAAATATACAAGGTTTATTAGTAAAAAACTATGAGCAATATTAAAATGATGCCATTATGACACATATGTAAGGAAGGGGAATTCTTTAAAGGAGGTGCATATTTCACATAAGATGAAGAGTTGAAAATGTACAAGGTTTATTAGTAAAAAACTATGAGCAATATTAAAATGATTCCATTATGACACATATGCAAGGAAGGGGAATTCTTTAAAGGAGGTGCATATTTCACATAAGATGAAGAGTTGAAAATGTACAAGGTTTATTAGTAAAAAAAAAACTATGAGCAATATTAAAATGATTCCATTATGATACATATGTAAGGAAGGGGAGTTCTTTAAAGGAGGTGCATATTTCACATGCTTGAATGAGTTTTAAACTCATAAAAATTGAGATATTTCATCTCTCCTCTCTCCTCATTCAAGTCTAGTTCCAAAAAGTTAGCTTAACTGACCTAAAAATGGTCAAATATTGACCAAACTGATTTAGAAAATTCTAGAATCAGTTTTTTTGGTTAGGAGCTCAATTTTTCCTATAAATAGAAGCCTCCCCCTTGTTGAAAAATAGTTAGTGTTTATGCATCGTTACTCTACTCCACCTAAGCCAAGAACTGTGAATTCATTTAATAATTCACTAGTTTTTGGAGCTTCCCTCTTTCTTCAATCCCCATTAGTGGCTCCATCAACATACTTAACCAATTGATTGGTTGGGGGCCTCTACCGTGAACAAAGAATCAAGCAAGTTGTAAGGTAATTAGTGAATATTGATCTTTCTATAATTTCTCAATGTTTCTCTCTTCTCAACCCCTCTCAAGCTTGAGAAGTTTAATTGGTATGGTTTTTCTTTAAATACTATTGAAGTTTGAATAGTAGTGAAGAGTTACATAAGTTAATAAATGCTATTGAAGTTAATTTTCATTTATGTTTAAATTCTAATGATTTTTATGTAAATTCTCTCTCTCACTCAAGAAATGGCAAGCTTTTCATAAAGCTTTTCCTTAACCCAAGATTAAGCTATGCTTGAGGCCAATTTAATGGCTTTTTTCTATGCTTTTAGTTTATGCATATTGATGATTCAATCCACTATAGATTAATGATCCAATTAGAGATCATTTTAATTATTTTCTTAATGATAAGCTTTATCCCTTAGAAAAAAATTGAGATTTATCAGTCATAGCAGCGGAGCTATGGCAAAATTTTTATAAAAATTATGCATAAAATAATTTCATTCAAAGCATAAAAAGAGGACTTCCTACCATATTCTAGGAATTATCATCCTAGATTAATTGAAAGAATTTCATTATAATCATGGAGAAATTGAATTTTAATATCATGCATAAAGGATAATTTTTTTTATATCAAAAGTGTTACTTTTATCATTTTTAATTTTCATGCATAGAAGTATGCATAAAGGAAAAATTTTTATATCAAAAGTGTTACTTTTATCATTTTTAATTTTCATGCATAGAAGTATGCATAAAGGAAAAAAATTTTATATCAAAAGTGTTACTTTTATCATTTTTTAATTTTCATGCATAGAAGTATGCATAAAGGATAATTTTTTTATATTAAAAGTGTTATTTTTATCATTTTTAATTTTCATGCATAGAAGGATGCATAAAGGAAAATTTTTTATATCAAAAGTGTTACTTTTATCATTTTTAATTTTCATGCATAGAAGTATGCATAAAGGATAATTTTTTTATATCAAAAGTGTTACTTTTATCATATTGGATTTCATGCATAGAGGTATGCATAAAAGTTGAATATTTTATTATAAAAGTGTTACTTTTAGCATAATTGAATTTCATGCATAGAGGTATGCATAAAAGATATGGGAAGTGATAAGATATGATAAGATGCATGTGGATGTGGATGTGGATGTATGAATGTGGATGTATGGATGTGAATGTGGATGTGGATGTGGATGTATGAATGTGGATGTATGGATGTGGATGTGGATGTATGAATGTGGATGTATGGATGTGAATGTGGATGTGGATGTGGATGTATGAATGTGGATGTATGGATGCATGAATGTGGATGTATGGATGTGAATGAGGATATAGATGTGGATGTATGGATGTGAATGTGCATGTAGATATGGATGTATATATGTGAATGGAAATGTGGTTGTGGATGTATGTATACATGTGGATGTGGATATGGATGTGTATGTATGAATGTGGATATGGGATGTGGATGTATAAATGAGGATGTGAAAATGGAGATAAGCATGTAGATGTGGATGCATGAATGTGGATGTATGGATGTGAATGAGGATATAGATGTGGATGTATGGATGTGAATGTGCATGTAGATATCGATGTATATATGTGAATGGGAATGTGGATGTGGATATATGTATGCATGTGGATGTGGATATGGATGCGTATGTATGAATGTGGATATGGGATGTGGATGTATAAATGAGGATGTGAAGATGGAGATAAGCATGTAGATGTGGATGCATGAATGTGGATGTATGGATGTGAATGAGGATATAGATGTAGATGTATGGATGAAATGTGCATGTAGATATGGATGTATAGATGTGAATGGGAATGTGGATGTGGATGTGGATGTATGTATGTATGTATGTGGATGTGGATGTATGAATGAGGACGTGATAATGAATGTATGCATGTGGATGTGGATATGGATGTGTATGTATGAATGCAGATATGGATGTGGATATGGATGTGTATGTATGAATGTGGATATGGGATGTGGAAGTATAAATGAGGATGTGAAAATGGAGTTAAGCATGTAGATGTGGATGTATGGATGTGAATGTGGTTTGGATGTGGATGTATGGATGTGGATATGGATGTGAATATATGATATGTGATGTGAAGGAATCTGAAGTGAAGAGATGGAAAATGATATGATTGGATGAGTACACATATAAATGAAATGTGGAATAAGTAATGTGGATTGTATGAGGGATAATGTGGAAAAATGAGAGTTAATATAGAAATTGTATTTGTAAACTGTTTGTAAATGCTGTTTGTAAATGGCTGTTTTATGTCAAGAATGCTGGGAAAGCATTTTGACCGTCTTGTGATTAAGGTCGTGGAGACCTAACTGATAAAGTTGCAACTGCTGACGGAGAGTCAATTATCAGCTCGATCAGAAATCATCTTGACTACGTTAGAGTAAAAAGTTATCCTGGTGGAATCGCCCGTGCTTTCCGGTAAAGGAAGTTTTTTCGGGTACGGTTTTGGAACAATCGACGGATTAGTCTCTTATCCGGATATCCGTGGGTGAGGCCCCGAATGTGGGACCCCTGTCCCGCGCTGTCGTGACATGGGCGGTGTCGTTGGGAAAGCGCGAGGCATCTGGCTGTGAGAGTAAGTGGTTGAACTTCAAGGGGCATCACCAGCAAAAGCTAGAACCATCATAAATTTAAGACACAGCCATACATGGGTAGTCAAAGCAAACGAAAGCCTCATGATCCAAGCCAAAAACTGGCATTAACATAGCTTGATTCATAAAACTCAACACATCAAACCCCAGAAAAACATCTCATAGGTATATACATCCAAGATTCACGGCTAGCATTGGCACCATAGTTCATATCAAAGACAAGGCTGACATCATCATAACATGTCATAAACATAGGACCTCAACTTTATGAACCATCACATCATATTCACAATACTGAGCCTTCAAGGCTTATGCATTCACTTTGCATTCCTTTGTAAAACTGTATGAAGAAGTTGACCAGCCTTATGTGCCATACGCTGCAAAATCATAACAAGTCTGAACATATCAAGCCTGTAACACCTCAAGCTTCTATATCTTTTCGTGATCTTTAGAAAACAGTCCAACTAAACCTCACAGTGGCTGCAAATCAAACGTCTCGGATTGAAGCTAGTGTGGTCTCAGAACCCATGGATCTTGATGTTGTTCTTCTTAACAAGCCCACCCTGAACAAGAAACTGAGACACATTCTTTCGTTGATCACCTTGAAGCTGAATGACCTGACCCAGTTCAGGATCCTGGACTACAGTGCCATTGCAGCAGAACTCCTTCTTAAAGTCCTTGAGTATCTTAATGTAATTGTACTCCTTCTTCAGACCCTGCACAGTTGCTTTTCCTGCCGTTGCGCTGCTGGGTGCGCACATGCACGTACTCCTTCGTCCCGGCACCCAAATCCTTTTGCTTTACCTTGCAGCTGCGCCTGACCTTGCCAGCTGTGCTCATCAGCCCATAGGCGGCCACTGCACCTATGGCTGCAACCTTAATCTTCCAGCGCTGAGATCACCAATCTCTCTCTCTCTCTAGCGCCTCCGCCCTCTGCTCATCAACCCCACCTCGTCACCGGCAGCAGCGCCTTCTGCTCTTCATCCCAGAAGCGCCCAACCTCTGCACCAACGCTGTACCACCCTTGGCTCTGTCTTGCCGCTGCGCCTCAAAGCTCCTAGCTGTTCCACCCCAGGTGGTCCCCCTCCGTTAGCTACACTCCAGCACTTCACCCTTCGCGTCTGCTCTTCCACGAGGCGGCCCTCACTTTTCCCTCGCGTCTATCCGCTGCAGCTAGCGTGCTAAAAGGGCTCCTCGCCAGCAGCTTCTCCCCTCTCACAAGACGGCGCCCTCAGCATGTGCCTGCCTGCAGCCTTTCTTTGGCTCTGTCTTGTAGCTATGCGAGAGAGCCCCCAACAGTTAACACGTCAGTCCACACGACCAGTTACCTTGTACAAGGCGGCTGCTTCTCACACGTCGGCAACAGCAGAGTCACCAGAGCGTCGCCTTCCATTAGCTTCCACACGACCAGAACTCTTCGCCTGAGAGCCTCCTCAGCAAAGCGACCCCCACACACAAGGCTACACCTCTTTTTTTTCTGCAGCAGCTGCCGCACCTTGTTCCCAGAACCCCCTAGAAAAATCCTCCTCGCCAGCTTCTTCATCTTCTCGAAGATGCGCTGGCAGCCCTCTCAAAGCTCCACGCCCTTACTGCCAGCTGGCCACATCATCCTTTTTATTTTATTTATTATGAGGAAAAAGACCACCATGTTATTCTTTTCACACCAAGTCCATATCTCCATACCTTTTTTCTGCCCATGCCCACATACCTCAAATGCTACCTTCAGTGCCCACTCATTTGGACGCGCATACAACTCAAGTGGCCGAACAGTTGAGACCATCTCCAGCTACGTTCTGGACGAGCTTGCTTCCAGAATTTCAACATTGTCTCTGCACATTCACTTCCATCAAAACCCATAGCCTGATTGCCGCATCCACGACGCCCACACTGAGTCAATGGGTGCCCCCATGACTTTACCACAACACGAACAACACTCATGTACACAGTGGCACTTAATCTCATGCATCTGGATTTGCATTTAATAGCCTCACATGCATGGTTTCACACCATAGACGCGCCATAGCACGACAGCGCGAGAAGTGCTACTTCCGCTGCTAGTATCCCGAATCTATTGCTCGGTGGGAACAGGGATCTTACAGTTGGTATCAGAGCATTTGGTTAATAAAGATCAACTGAGAAGACAAATATGTCAAAAATTTATCTAGAAAGACAAAAAGGTTATAATTGTGTGATATAATTCATACAATTTGATATTCAAACTGAAACTCGTAATTTGGTAATTGGGTCTTCAAATGGAAGTACCGTAATTATATAAAATCCCTGACTTGCTTGAGGCCTAGACATGATGGTATTTACCTTATAATTCCAAGGGCCGTGACTACCCGTATATAGAGAGAGTATATTGTAGCTCTTTACTGACAGTATATACGAGTAAATCTAAGACTTGAAATTATAAGCGTTAATGCTATCCAGATGATGATTTCGAATGTGATTGATATGATTTTTAATTCTGTTTAAGAATGGATGAATTGATTTGGATTCTGATTGAAAATGCTGATTGAAAAATGTTGATTTTTAAAAATTAGTTGAAATATAATGAAACTACAATGAGGGGGAATGGGAGGAGTCCTTGTGATGATATTCATAACTAGAATGATGATAATGAATTCAGCAAATCACTATGAGGTTAGTGGGTTGTGCTGTTAGATTGCTTCTATTAATACTTGACCAGTAGATCAAGTTAAGGGATGTCAAATTGAGGACTAGCTTAACTGAAATTCTCGTGAAGGAATATTCAGAAGGAAATTTTTCGGTCTAATGGACCAATATCATGTTAAAGATATGAATGATAAGATCTGAATGAATTGTTATTTAATTATGAGTTCTATATAAGGGATATTCATCCCAGTATTCTGTTGGGTTGACCAGAATATAAGCAACCCCAGAATAAAATTGGATCTTAAGAAAAAGAGTTGTCCTCTACCTTGCGAGATGAGGACATCTCGCATTTTTTAAGTGGGATAGAATGTAAGATTCCTCCCCCAACCCCTTTTGATGTCTAGTATCTTCCCCTGTAATCAATCCCTCTTCATAAATATAAAGACCTTGTTTCTAACTGTTTTAACCTAGAGAGAGAAAATTATTCTAGAGAGAGAATATTCAGATTTTGAATATTTTTGGATAGAAAAATATCTCATATAATTAAGATGAATTCCCTTGAAACAGAAATTCAAAAAGAATTTTCCAATGTGCAATTGGAATTAATTAGAAATAGGTATAAAGAACCTTAGTCTAAGGGTCTAGATTTTCATAAATCTTTGGATTATGGTCCAATTAAGGTTCCTATGGGCCAATAGCATTAATCCATGTCTAGGGAGGAGATAAATCCAAATTGTAAAAAGAAGATACCCAAAAATGAGTAAATGCTCACATAAGATGAAGAGTTGAAAATGTACAAGGTTTATTAATGAAAAACTATGAGCAATATTAAAAATATGAGATATTTTGGGAATAATGATTTTATTATGACACATATGTAAGGAAGGGGAGTCCCTTAAATGCTCACATAAGATGAAGAGTTGAAAATGTACAAGGTTTATTAGTAAAAAACTATGAGCAATATTAAAATGATTCCATTATGACACATATGTAAGGAAGGGGAGTTCTTTAAAGGAGGTGCATATTTCACATAAGATGAAGAGTTGAAAATGTACAAGGTTTATTAATAAGAAACTATGAGCAATATTAAAATGATTCCATTATGACACATATGTAAGGAAGGGGAGCTCTTTAAAGGAGGTGCATATTTCACATGCTTGAATAAGTTTTAAACTCATAAAAATTGAGATATTTTATCTCTCCTCTCTCCTCATTCAAGTCTAGTTCCAAAAAGTTAGCTTAACTGACCTAAAAATGGTCAAAAAGTGACCTAACTGACTTGGAAAATTCTAGAATCAGTTTGTTTGGTTAGGAGCTCAAATTTTCCTATAAATAGAAGCCTCCCCTTGTTGAAAAAAATATAATGTCTTATGCTTTGTTACTCTACTCCACCTAAGCCAAAATAGATAATGTCTTATGCCTTGTTACTCTACTCCACCTAAGCCAAAATAGATAATGTCTTATGCCTTGTTACTCTACTCCACCTAAGCCAAAATATATAGTGCCTTATGCTTTGTTACTCTACTCTACCTAAGCCAAGAACTGTGAATTCTTTAATAATTCACTAGTTTTTGATACTTCTCTCTTTCTTCAATCCCCATTGGTGGCTCCATCAACATACTAAACCAATTGATTGGTTGGGGGCCTCTACAGTGAATAAAGAATCAAGCAAATTATAAGGTAAGTATATTGAATTTTGATCTTTTCTATAATTTCTCAATGATTCTCTCTTCTCAAACCCTCTCAAGCTTGAGAACACTACTACATGTTAGCCTAATACCGGGGCTTATACCGGCGCTATTTAACGGGGTCTAAAAAAGCCTCGTCATCGGTATAAGCGCCGGAACAGTACCGTCGGTATAAGCGTCGGCTGGTAATACCGGCGCCTATACCGGTTAATATACCGACGCTTACCGGGGGTAATACCGACGCATAAACCGGCGTCTATACCGGTGCATATACCGTCGTATATACCGGGGTCAATACCGGGGTTTATACCGACTTTAATATCGAGAGAAATACCATTGTATATACCGACGTCAGTACCGGGGTATATACCGACGCTGTAGCAGAAATTTTTTTTTGGGCAGAATAGTGCTGCCTGGCTATTGCCTAGCTGCCTGCAATGAGCAGGATCAACAACAGCAAACAGACAGCACCATTCTGTCTAAAATAGAGCACAAAAACAACCGTGCTCGTTTGCATATTTTCCTGATCGACAAACAAGAAATTAAATTAAACATTAATACTCAAGAATGTTTTGATCATATTTCATTAGTTTGAAGGTCATCTTACATCATGGTAATGCCTCCCAATTGACGGTGTCTCCTTCTTCTTCAAGCATCTCAAACAAGGCCACAAGGCCATGTTTGTGAGCGTACTTCTCCTCTCGCCTACTTGGTGGGCGATTCATGGCCAACTCCTGCACACACGATTAACAATTATAACTTTTAGAAATCAACATTTAGCCCACATACATACATTTAAATAAATAAAATTGCTACAAACACTTACGAATTCATGGCGCATGGTTTCGTAACCACCACTCCCGAGATGAGAAGCCCCTACTGTTTGGAGTCTTACCCTTGCCGCCTCTCTTTGTTGTTGAAACCTGTCTGGTGTCTCGGTGAGCTCCTGAGCAATGGCTGCCCACTCCCTGTCATCTAGCCAAACAGGTTTCTCCTTCCCCTCTCTAAATGCGTCCCTCGCCTCTGACCTACGATGCCCCATCAAAATGCGAGCTGTATACTGTATCCACTCATTAGAGATGACATTCATAGGGTCAGATGGTGGAACTCTTGCTTTATCTTTGTGTTTATATAATTTTTCTTCCCCTTGTCTTGCTGATCCCATTTAGTCATGACAGAGTCATGAAACTGTATAGTGCACAATTGTCGAATGCGTGTCTTCATTGCCTTTCCTGCACTATCCATTATTGGTGTCCCATCCCTAATTGTGTAAATCTTGCTGTTGTCATGGTCATGTGCACCCCAGGGAGTGGAAGGTGACCCTATGGGTGTGCTATCAACAGATGAGAGCGAAGGACGATGCTCACGTGGTGGTGGTGTCACAGCATCTATGGCACTACCACCACCACAACCTCCCCCTGAAGACCTACTACGTGAGCGCCGTCTATGTGAAGAGGTGGTGGATCGAGCTATAAGAGGAGTGGAAGGCTGTGTGGTATGAGGTGTGGGAGCTGCTGTCGTACCCACGGGTGTGGGAACTGGCGTCGGGAAGCTAGATGGCGAGGCAGATGTCCCTGCTCCAGAACCCCAATAACTCTGATCCATGGCTCTCTGCTCTGGAGTCATGGACGAAAGAAAACCATATAACTGCTGGGGACTCATGCCCTGCGGTGTAGGATTAAATGAGAAATCTGGATTGTAGTCGTAGGGCGGTGAGTCACCCATGGCCTGTTGGACAAAAAACCATATGACAAACTTGTGCGAAATGAAAATTACACGGTAAACAATGAATGAAAGAACCATAAGACAAACATTAACAATGATAAACAACATTGGTAAAACTATATCAACTTGCTCCTACGTTAGTGAATTTGATGGTAAACATTAACAATGGTAAACAATGAAAGGACCTTCAATGTCATAAAACCATTACAAATATGTCATAACTATTTGCATAATCATTAAGATACATCATTTTAAAAATCATTATCTATTCTATCATCCTCATTAAGATCAGTAGCCCCAAAGAGATCTATGTCTATGTACACTTCAGCATCCTCATCATTAAAAGTCCCTTGATGAAGGATGTCTTCATCATCTATGTCTTCTTCCTCAACTTGTTTTTCAGCTTCCTTGGTTTGCACCTCTTCATTTGGATCTTGCTCTAGTTGCTCCTCTTCATTTGCTTGCTCCTCTTCATTGTTGATATCGGCTTGTTCTTGCTGCTCTCCATTACCCTGTGCATCCACATCACCATGTTGTAGCTCAAATTCTTCAAAAATTTGCTTACTACGGGGGGCGACTTGAACCACAAACAGCCAACGTGGATCTTTTGGATCCGCTTTGAAGACAACCTGCTCACAATGCTTTGGGCGCACAAAAGTATCTTGCTGATCGGTCCATACCTTTGTGGAGTCCACTTGGATGAGGCCACTCTTGTCTCTACGTACAGTTGCATGTGGCCCATTCATGATTACCTTGAACCACTTCACATCAAAGATAAACAACTCAAAACTTCTGAAGCCAACCTTTAATATATCTTGAATGGTTCCAAAGTAATCAAGCATTCCAGTAATTGTGTTATCATCACTTGCACTTGCACGACTTTCTTGAACAAACTGTGCTGTGACACCACAATCAAAGGTTGCTCTTCTTTGGTCTATTCATTCTACTCGAAAATGACGTCCATGTGACCAAAACGCCCCATATTTGTGATACTACAAATAGCACAAAAAGTTTGTTGATGGAGAATCAAACACTGAGACATGTAGAGAAAAAAAAGAGAGACATGTAGAACTTAAACACTTTCATGCCAATCGCATCCTTTTGTAAGCTCCTCCTCCTCCTCTGTTATAGGTAAACCAGCACGTTTGGCTTCTAAAATTGTAGCTTCTAGCCATCTACCTGTGGGAAAGTCCGGAAGAGCTTGCATACCTTCTGGATATGGGAGATTTCTTGTAGTGCGATTCCTTCTGGAACTTAAACGATCTTGTACTCGCTGTCGCTTGAGAGCTTCATATGTCTCAATCCACTTCTCCATTACATGAGAGTTCAAGATGCAAAATTTGTTGATTTTTTCCCTCAAAGTGTTATCCATCTTTCTCTTAATGCCTTGGCCTTGAGATTCCTCACCAATGACTCGCCTGTTGGACTCTTGAGACCATAGTCGAGGTATCTCTGGATCTGAGGAACTTAAATATTCAGTGATGTGAACAAGGGACTCTTGTATCAGCCACCCTTCTGACATACTACCCTCTGGGCGAGCCATTTGGCGAACAAATCCCTTTAATGTCTTCATAAACCTCTCCAAAAAGAACATCCATCTTGAATGGACTGTTCCAGCAACTGCAACCTCATCTACAACATGAACTAGCAGATACATCTGGATTGTTAATAAACTTGTAGGGAAAAACTTCTCTACCATGCAGACTGCCTCTATGGAGTTTAAACGCGCTGTCTCCAAAGTGTCTCTCTTTATCTCTTTTGAAGAAATCCAGCGCACCAATGTGCCAATCTTATAGATAGTAGCTCTAATGTCTTCAGTGAGGCAATCTTTTATTGCTATGGGTAGCACAAATTGTAGAAACTTGTGCCAATCATGACTCTTGAGACCACTAAGATCATCATCCTTTGTAAATGCACTTTTCAAGCAATGCATACAACCTGTAGGAGTCCGAAACTCTGAAATTGTCCTCTTGACTTGTTGTTCCTCCATCTTGCTAAGAACCCATGGGGCTCTTGGAAGTAGCACCTTTCCATTGGGTCTAGTGCGAGCCCACAACTCTTGCATGCAACCAATCTCTTCCAAGTCATCCCTTTGGCCTTTAGTATCCTTTTTTCCTGTCATGGTCTTCCACAGAATGTCAGCTACATTCTTGAAAATATGCATCGGGTCAAGCAAATGGTTTATAAGGAGATCACCCCAATAGGGGAGTTGGTGAAAGATAGAGAGCCTCTTCATCCCAGGACATGCCAAGTTGCCACATTCTTCCCATTTGATCTTCCAATCGCTTGCCTTCAATGCACTTGGAGGAGGTCTTCCTAGATTACCATCCCGCAATTCATGATTTTCTGGAAGATACCTAACATGTCCTTGGTAGACATTCTTTCGTAATGCTTTTGAGTATCTTGAATCAAGTCGAGGACCACATACAGGACATGCATTGTAACCCGATATAGACAAACCTGAGCATTCTCCATAGCCAGGCCAATCATGCATTGTCCACATGAGAATACCTTGCACAGTTGTAAGTCTTTGGCCACTCTGCTGCTTTGACATGTCCTTCACTTCAATTCCGTTCCACAAGGTGCGTAACTCATCAATAAGTGGTGCCAAATATACATCCATGTTCTTCACCTTGTACTTTCCTGGAACTATTAATGAGAGCAATAGATGACCTTTCTTTATTGCTAACCATGGCGGAAGATTATAATTCACAAGGCAAACAGGCCATGTGCTCCATGAAGAGCTCCTTAAACCAAAAGGGTTTACACCATCCATTGCTAGGCCAAGACGGAGGTTTCGAGGTTCTTCCTTAAAAGCCGGCCATTTCTCTTCAATGTGTCTCCATGCGGGTGAGTCAGTAGGCACACGCATCACTTCATCTGTGGATCGAGTTGTGGCATGCCATGTCATCAAGCTTGCTATTGATTTGCACCTGAACATGCTTTTTATCCTTGGGATGATTGGAAAGTGCCTGAGAACCTTTACCGGGACAGCTTCCCCCTGAACATCTTCTCTATATCTGTTAGAGCCACAATTGGGACATTCTTGCAAATGCTCATATTCATGGCGGAAGAGGCAACAATCATTGCGACAAGCTTTGATATTATTGTAATCCATGCTTATGGATTTCAATAACTTCTTCGCATCTGCACGAGATGGAGGCATCTCATTGCCAAGGGGCAATATCTGATCTTTCAAAAGCCTGCAAGTATGGCAATATCTGATCGTTACTATTAAGATTTTCTCAAATACAAGTTGATAATTTATCATTTCAACAGTAGGTGTAATCTCCAAAAAAAGACCTTACTTGAATAGTTCAGTGACACTTGTATTAGACCATCCAAAAATTGACTGCAAATTTAGCATCGTAAGAGATGCACGCAATACAGATATGTTGGCACCATTGTATAATGGAAGGCGTGCAAGTTTACGCATGGCCGCTTCCTCTGGTTCATAATTTGACCGTTGAGAATGTCGTGGTTGATGATCTTCATGTTCATGCTCCTTGAAGAGAGCTTCTTGTTGCTCGATGAAGGCATCCAACATTTCTTCCATTGGACCTTCTTCCATTTCCCGACCTTCTTCCATTCCCTCGGGTGCTATTAATTGAGCTCCATCTGTCACTCCCTCCTGCGATATCCTCATCCTTTGTTGGGGACGAGAATTCACAGGCGCAATGTTATCAAGATGCGGCTGCACACTTGCTTGGTTGTACGATTGAAACCGTAAATTTTGCAAGCGCTCCATTGGAAATATGCCAGCGTCATGAACATGCTCGTTGCAAATCCTTCGTTTTCGAAAGATTTGGTACTTACATCGCATGCATGGACACGCTATTCTCTCTTCAAGATTGAGAGGCTCCATCTAGCAGGCTAACATGTATATGCAGCTCATTAAACACAAATCATTATGCATTACACAAAGCACTATGTAAACCATAAAACAGGGCTTCTTTTTCCCAGCCCTGTTTGAAAATTAAATAGAATTTGAACAAGGATGGAGAGAGAAGCTATCTCTATTCATAAATAGCTATTTATAAAGGCCTTATGCAATAATCTAAATGCATAGTATAAGTATAAGCTTGCATAATAAGGCTGCAAGACTTATGCATAAGCTCTATGCATAAGCCTTATGCATAAGTCTTATGCATAAGCCATATGCATAAGCTCTATGCATAAGCCATATGCATAAGTCTTATGCACACGCTCTATGCATAAGTCTTATGCATAAGCCATATGCACATGCTCTATGCATAAGTCGTATGCATAAGCCATAAGCTCTATGCATAAACCCTAAACCCTCATTCAAGATGCCCTTGCCTTTTCTTTGCTCGTAGTCACCATAATTCTTTTCTGTGCGGGACAGCTGAAAGTAGTAATTTGGCTCTAAAACGCAAAATATATGTCGGAATTAGGATTTTGACGGCTCTATAGAAAGCTAACGGAAGATAGAACCTACCCCTAAAAGCATTTTGATTCAGTCAAAGTGGAAGTATATTCTGTTTGACTTTGACCAGAAAGTCAACATGACTACTTTGACCGAGATTGTGATATCCGATTAAGGGGTTCTATGGTTCATTTGAAAACTCTCAAGGAGTAGAATAGAGTCGTGTAATCACTCGGACCTAATCCCAAAAACCCTAGGACTGAATTAGGGTTTTGTAAAATCCCAGAAATTCCCAAAATTCGGTCCCAAAGCTCAATCCGGCTACAAATGATTGGTGTTTCTCCCCTTGGTAGTTGTGAATAACTCTTCAAGTGTATCCATGGGGTAAATCTCCAATCAATAAGCTTGTTTGGCTCCCTTGTTGAAAAAATTCCGCCAGAGTCTCCTTTGTAATTGGAACCAAATCTCAAATGAAAATGCAACTTCTCAAATCACAATGCAATACTCTTTGTATCCCACAATGTCATGAAAGATCATATGCACTCTTTGTCCATCAAAGCATTTGCAATATCCACACAATATGACGGAAAAGGGGCCCCATTTCCCAAATGCATCCACAAAGTCGATGGTGAGGATTGTTGAGGACGCGCGTTGAAGCTTGCCGATCTCCCGGCCAAGCTCTTCTCACCCCTTCACCGAGTTTTCCTCCAAGGTGAAGGTTGAGGCCATTTCTTCACACCGGTGTACCTAATCCCCCTTTGTACCGCTTTACCAAGCAATCACGGCACAAAGAGTTCAAGCCATTCTCCCCTTGGCCTCTCCAACCAATGCCAAGGTACCCTCACACATTGCTAGATTCTATAGAAACTTGAAGTGGTAGCAATGGTGAGTGTAGGTACAAAATGATGTGGATAATATCAAATGATAGAACAAGTTTGTTGGCTTACAAGTATTGAGCATGACTCATGCCCTTTTACAATTTAGAACTCATCAATAAAGCATGGACTCATGCCTCAATCCATCATCCAAAGGCTCCAACACAAACCAACAATTCACAATGCCCTCACCATGGCATTTGCATAAGCATTTGTTAACCACAATCAAGGCATTTGCAATTGCATTCCAACAATCCCTAAGCCATAAGTCTTATGCACACGCTCTATGCAATTACGCTCTATGCATATGCCTTATGCACACGCTCTATGCATAAGCCATATAGCCATATGCACACGCTCTATGCATATGCCTTATGCACACGCTCTATGCATAAGCCATATGCACACGCTCTATGCATAAGCCTTATGCATAAGCTCTATGCATAAGCCTTATGCATAAACCATATGCATAAGTCTTATGCGTACGCTCTATGCATAAGCCATATGCATAAGCTCTATGCATAAGTCTTATGCATACGCTCTATGCATAAGTCTTATGCATACGCTCTATGCAAGACTTATGCATAAGCTCTATGCTATATGCCTTATGCACTATGCTAACCCTTAATCCCATCACCCACCAATGGTGTAATAAACATGATCTTGTTTTACATGGATAATAGATCTTACCTTGATAACATATATAAACTCTATGAATAAAGAGAATACCTTATGCATAGAAAAACAGAGCATAAGACTTATATGTTATATGTATAAGAGAGTAAAAACATTCAAAAAGCTTTCAACAAGAAGGCTACGCAAGCTCTATGTACAATGTCCATGCAAGCTTTCAAGAAACCTATGCATAGAGATTTTATAAGCTTGTAAGAAACCTATGCATAGGGATTTTATAAGCTTGCAAACTCTATGCATAAAGCCTATGCATAGAGCTTATGCATAGAGATTTCACAAGCTCACAAGCTCTATGAATAGAGCTTATGCATAAAGCTTGCAAGAAGGCTATGCATAGAGATTGCAAGCTTATGATAGGTTTTATGCATAGATATTAAATTAATCCTATGTGTAAGCTTACAAGAACCCAAAACTAACCCTAAACCATAAAACAGGGATGCAATAATTCATAGAAAATAGCATAAACAAGAAAAATCGAAAGAGGATCTACCTCTTTTTTGCAAAGCTGAAGGAGAGGATTGGTGAAAGATTGGTGAGGTGAAAGAGCTGCAAAACAAAATATTAAACAAACTAATTAGTAAATTAAACACAAGAAAAAGAACTAATACAAAACCCTAAAATCTCTATGCATGCATTAGGAGATCTATGCATACATAGAGATCTCTCAACATGCATAGAGAGCCAAAAAAACACAAAACCCTAAACATCCTAATTCTTAAATTAAAAAGTAAAAGCAATTGCAAGAACATATTAAGAGAAGGAGAAGAGGAGAAAAGAAGAAAGAAGGAGAAAAGAGGAGAGAGGAAAAAAGAGGAGAGGGAGAGAAAGAGAAGAGAGAGAGAAAGTGACCTTCTCTTGCTGTAACGCGCCTTCTTCTGTGAAAAAATCAGGAAATAAGCTCTCGGCTGTGAAAAACTTACGACCGCCGGTATATGCTACGGAATATGCGCCGGAATATACGTCGGTATATGCCACGGAATGTGCGTCGGTATACGCGTCGGAATATGCGTCGGTATAGTCGTCGGTATACGCGTCGGGATACGAAAACTTGAAAAAACCCCGCCCTACAATACTCCTCCAACATTACGACGGACATACTGACGTTCGACATTTGCGTCGGTATTTTAGCGTCGGTATGCCCTCAAGCTCTTGTAGTGGAAGTTTAATTGGTATGGTTTTTTAAATGCTATTGAAGTTAATTGGCTACTTCTACTGCTAGCAACCCTGAATTCATTGCGCAGAGGGGGTAGGGATATTTCACTTGGAAGAAAGAGCTTGAACCACCTGGCCACCCGTGAGATATCTCACTCACACTCTCACTCTCATGAAAATCTCACACTCGCACACAGACTTTCAATCTCTTCTTTGATTTTCTTTGTATTCCTCTTCTTCACATCAAAAGCCAAATGTAACCCTTTCTGGAGCTTTCTCAATCTACGTGCCATATTTTTGGCGATGTATCCCTTTTTGGAAAAGGGTGTTCGAGAAACTTTCTTCACACAGAGTCATCATTCCCATGAGATTACCGTTTTTTTCCATGGTTTATAAACACTGGGAAAATTGCCCTTTTCCATGGTGTGTCATTCGCGCATTGGTGATCCAATAAGGATACTCAATAGCTCATCTCAAACATTCCATCCTCCTCTTCTATTTTGTGTGTCTTCGTCCGAGACAATCTTTGTTCTTGACCTCCATTTAGGACCTGCAATGTCTCAAGACCAAAATTTAGGCACGGTTTTAGCACAAAACCACCAAAAAGCCACTTCGGAGTCACCAAACGGATGTGAAATAATGAGAATCACAAAATTTTCACTCGAGCAAAGTTGTGATATGTACAAAACGGAAAAACTCTCTCATACAAAACTTCTCCTAATTCCACATCTAACTTAATCAAAACTCACCCCAAAAAAATGGCTACTACCTGAAAATGACCAAAGCCAAAAAGTTTTTGCAACACAAAAATTTGTCAAAACACGTTAGATGTCCTAAAAGCAAACATTATACACACTTTCTACAACATGAATTTATGAAACATATTAATACGAAATTAATTAGCGTCACAAAGCATTACCCCAAAAGGTGAATACATTCTACATTCTAAATAGTCTCATCATGGAGAAGTGGAGTGGGAGATACAAGGATGCAATCAATAGACAAAAGAATGAGAGAAGAGCTTTTAGAAGAGCAAATAGATGCTAACCATTTTCACCCGGCTTAGAACCTCTACCAAATGTGATCAATATAGAATGGCTTCATAGCGAAATATTCATGGCATCAAAAAACGGAGAGATGATCACAAGGGAAGAGCATGAGTATACACGCAGATGTGACTGTACATGGCCCTCTAAAAGGTTCTGTACAAGGCATAAATAAATAATACATCCTCAACACCATTCAGAGCACATCAGAGTGCAGACTTTGATTCATCGTGACAGCATAATGATTGCACAAACATCAAGAAAGACATAATAAAACACTGGGCAAAGACATAGCAGAACTTCTCCTTCATTCATTAACGATCAGAATCAACGTTCCATCTCTCTCTTCCCTAGATACCTGTCAGGGTATAACCACCCGGTTCAGATCCCAAAGGTTACTTTCACACATAACTAACCCCCAAGCCCTTTGACTAAGGTCTAGGAATTACATAATAAAGCCTTAACACTTGGCACAGGCTGGTGGCTAAATTTTTCCCAAAAATTTGACCTGAACCCATCAATCCCTGATCAACAAAATCTGATTTTTGCAGTTTTAGAATACATCCATATGGCTTCATACAAGCTAAAAATGAAGAACCATAGATGAATAAGGATATCCATACTCCAAGAACATGGAATAGGACATAAGAATCTGCATGACTCTTCAGCATCTGCAACATATCTTGATAAAGATCCTCTAACATCTTCAACATGTACCAAAAATGGCACTCCAATGTACTTCAAACAAGTTAGAATCATGATCATCATGAACAGTTGGTTAATTGAAACCATTGCATACATCTTTGGCTTCAAAAATTGATTCAGTAAATCAAAAATATGCTTTAGGAAATTTGCATTCTGAAAATTCTGATTTGAAATCTGAAATTCTGAATTCTAAAAATCTGCATCCTGTAACTCTAAAATCTGATGTTCAGATTCTGAAATTTGAAAATCTGTAATAATCTGATTCTCTAAAAGCTGTTTTCATATTCTGCAACTTGAAAATCTGCAATCTCTTTCTGAAAATCTGAAATTAGAAAATCTCCTAAAATTGTAAATCCATCTGTCTTTTAAAAATTTAGATTTTTCAAAATCTGATCACATACTCCTGTTAATCTGATCTGAGAGACCACTCCCAACATGATGTCAGATTGAAGTTTCTGAATTTTTGCATAAGTCAAAATTCTTGAAATCTGAAAAATTTTGCTTTTTGAAATCTGATTGTATATCCTTGATATTCTGAATTGGAATAACACTCCCAAAACCTGAAACTGAATTTTTTGATCATTCTTTAAAATCAAATTAAAAATCTCAACAAAAACTTTATTGACAGAATTCTGATTTGATTTGATTGCTCCTATGACATAATCTGATCCCCATAAAGCTGGAAAACATGATTTCCAAATAGTTTGAAGCTCTGCCCTCTTGAGAGGAAAAATTGACCTGCATTTGAATGAGTTTTTCTTCAAATATGCAACTTCCACTATATTCTGATCATTGTTTCCATGAAACACAAATTGAATAAACACTTCTCTTCTATCAACTTGGATTTTGGATTCATAAACTGTTGAAAATGAGTGTTTTGAAATTAGATCCTGATTTGAAATCATATTCTCCACCACTTCTTCCATTTCCTGTTTTATTTGATTTCTGTTGATTACTTTCTGTTTACAAATCCTTACATCTTCATTAATCTTCACTCCTTGACTGGATTTTATCATTTTTTGATTTGTTTGAACTGTTACTGAGCAAAGGAAAATCTCTAATCCCTGAAATATGATTACAACAACATTATATTGCATTGAAATCTGATTCCTTTCATCTTCTACACCTTCATTATGATCACACAAAGAGTGATCTCTTTGCAGCTGTAAATTCCCCTAACTTTTTTGAGAACCCCTAACTGCTTCTCTTTCAATTTCTTCCATATCTGATCCATTCTGAGTATGCATTTTGCTTCAATGATAGTCACACACCATTCAGATTTGAACTGAACTCTAAAAATAAACACAGATCTGAAAATATGATTCAGTAAACATTGAAACTGAGTTGCTCCAACTTCAGGTTGTGCAAAAATTTGCCTCTCTTGCATTTGTCGATGGTCAATTTGAACATCCAATGGATTATCTAATATCAGTTGCACCATTTCGTGAAATACCTGACTTTCAAGAAAACATTCCTGTCTTTTACTGACTGCTCCCTGCTGAATTTCTTCAATGTTCTTGAAGATTAATGGACAATGTGACCACTTATCTTCATCATGGCATTCAAATCTATTAAATTCTCCACCATCTTGATTCTTCACACCTCTCCTTAGCATGGTGGATAAGCTTTAAAGCTCCATCATGCTCATCATAAATTTCAATTGCATGGATAGGTAAACATACCCCATCATACAATAATAACTCAACATCAATCAGCTCATCATGAAAAATGCAAGAATTATGCACATCATAATCATCCACATCATCGAGAAAAAGTAAGAATTTCTCAATCACCATCAACCATTTTATTGTGGTGGGTATTGTTAGATGTGAGTGTAGGGCCATCTTGGGACTCTATTTGGCTTCTTTGGCTCTCTAGATCCTCAATTCTGCCTCTAGGCTCCATCCTTTCCATCCCATCTCCATCACAAACATGCTTATCATGCAAGTAAACATCATCTTTTTGGGATTTATTGCTATGTTTCAATGCATCACAAACTACACAAGAAATGCAAACTCTAATACACCATGACATCATTCTCATCACTTTGTGCGCTTTTGCCGCACAAGTCGTAGCTGGGGACTTGTCGGACACCGTATGCGAGCCACGAATGGCTGCAAGCATACAACCAGGGAAGGAAGCTCAAGCAGAATGCAAAGGGTGTGTCACTCACCGCTCAACCACCGCCTTGAAGGATTCCCGCGTCGCAGCAGTGAAGAAGGAGCCGCCGTCGCCGCTCTGCCGCCTCTCCGCCGCCGTGCCGCTACACAGTGCTCGATCGCTCTCTCACTCTCTCTCTCTCTCACACACACGCAGGAGAAGGAAACCAAAGAGATAAGGCAAGAGCACTCTTGTATTCACAACACATGAGAATGAGGATTTTAGGGTTACATTTGGCTCTTATAGGTGACTTGGCCGTTCACACTTGGGCGCCCATACATGGTTGGCCAATCCTAACCCTTATCCTACTGATATTCAAGGTGCGCCTCTCATCGGCGATCACCCAATCCCTTCATCCTTAACATATGGTGCCGACAAGCCCGGTCCATGACTTAGAATATTTAAATTAATGACGTAAAACATAGTACGTCTGAATGTCCATCATAGGTTAACATGCCCCCCTTCCTGATGTAGATTCCGTCCTCGAAAGCTATGGTATGGTAAGCTCGATAGGGTTGTTGTGGTGGACCGTCTGCAAAACAGGGAAGTAGAGTGAAAGTATGCTGGAATTCAAAAGATATAAAGTGTATAAATTCAAGCATGTTAGACCACAATGGATGTTGCTATGAGAACTTAGTTTAAGGGTCACATGAATGAGCTAGTGTAGCAAATTAACAGGAGTTTAAAATTATTGAAAGTAAATCAAGAGTTAGCAAGGTGTCAAAGGTTAATCATGGTTTATAACTGGCCTAAGTCAAGGAAAATAACCAAGCTTAATAAATAAACAGATGACCACACTGTGTCTACTCTAAGAACAAGTTAATACCATGAGCCTAGGGACACAAGAAACATCAGAGTTATAGGAGCCTTTTGCCTTTATTTCTTTATGCACGTGACAATTTTTATACACAATGGCGACCTTCCTAAGGCAAAACTAACATCGATCCTGGTACCATGTTTAACACAAGGCATTATCCAGGAATCTATTAGTTCACCTTAGGCAAGGCTACCCCCTATCAACCAAGGCATCGGGGGTCTGGAGTAGAATACTCCTCGCCTACCAAGTATCAATAAGGCGATAGGCCAACATTAAAGCACATCATAGACTTGTATTGCCATTTATTGTAGGCTTTTTTTTTATAAATCTATTTCTTTTTATCTTCGCTCCTGAACTATAATTTGTCTTGCTTCCTTTCGACAAAGGGGTAATAACTATGTTCTAGAGGTCAACACACACATGGCCAGGTGTCAAACATTAAGATGGTTTGACCCTAGACCTAAGACAATCGTATTCCAAGGTTAACTAAAGACGTCATGCTGCCTAGGAATATTTCCAATAAAGTTAAGCTCATTAATGATTTACACTAGCATGCAAGCAACTTCAAAAACTAAGTAGTACATTGACAATTTCCATGTGGTCATGCATTATAGTTTATGCAATTAATTGAACAGTAAAAAACGAAAGAGAGTGGGTATGGAAGAATTACACTTGTAATTGGAGATCTCCTTGATTTGACGAGACAGCTTGCAATTTGATGTAGATATATTTTGATGAACGTTGCGGCAGTCTCAGGACTTGAAAGCGAACCCACCTCAAACTTTTCAACCTGTACAATCAACTAACAAGCACTATACCTCGAGAGGCACATCAGTGTGAAAATTTCAAGACTTGTTTAAGGAATCTAAACTAGAAAAAACTTGAAAACACTAACCTACCTACCAGTCACCACACTACTACTGAGGATACGGTAAGAGGATGTTGTAGAGTCCTGGCTCCAACCCTAAGGCTAAGCCTCTATCCGCATCATCCAAACAAATAAAGTCAACCTCAGTAGTGCCATGAGTTTCATCCGTCCATTCATCATTGTCAGATATTTCCTTTTCATTTTCCCATCCACATAAGCTCATCAAGAATGTAACCATGCGAGGATAGTCATCTTGTGGAAAAGGAAAGCATTGGGCTATCGGGGATATTTCCTCTACAGAGTAGGGGTCAGTCATGGTCAATAGTCAAATTAGCCATTCTAATTCCTCAACATTTTCCTCTCTGGCTAGTACATCTATATGATCCTATTCAGTTTCAATTACAGGATAGCACATGTGGAATATCTGAGAAAGGTACAGATGATACCTCTCACCAAAGGTAGGAGTGGATGAAGTGTATGATGATCGGGCATCTGCCATATCTGCAAACACAGATATAGCATCAGTAGGTTTATGACAGGTCAATCTAGTTCTTGATTGTATACGGATATTTCTCTTGTTTCTGTGCTCTTGCTCTTTTTACTATTTTTTGTTTTTCTTTTCTTTGTTTTTTTTTTAAAAATGTATGAAGCTATATATATACATCCCCTTGAATTTGGCAATTACATGGTCAGGGGAGAAGGTTAAGGAGGAAGCATTAGAATGTCGAGCGTGAGTACATGCTCCCCCTTTCCTTGGGTAGATCATATTATTTGCAATGATGTTGCAGCCTCTTGGAACCAATTTGTCCAGCGGGTCATAGGTTGTGATGTGGGCAGATAGCTTTTTATGACCCTTGTGGCCACATCCAATTGCAGAGATGGTAGTGTACGCTCCCATTGACGAATGGAGGAAATGGTTTCCGACGATACTATTACAAGGGGAGACGTAGACTCATCGGTTTTTTGTTGGGTGTTGACAAGAGTAGGTGTAGAGCATGTAGAAAGTTCTATATGAGTGTGTGCCTGGCATGAGGAGCTAGAAGCTTCATGTGGCTCCCCCCTTCCTGAGCTAGGTGGTAATGATCGATATCGTTTGGGAATCCAAACTAACTCTGGAAGTGGTGCGGAGCACTCTATTACCTTTCCCTTACCACGGTCTTGAATTGTCATTGGGGTGGCAACAATTGGTTTGCAAGGTTTTACAGGTGATGTAGAGGGATTCAGCTTGTGTTTAGGGACCCAAATCTGGTCATTCCCCTCGTAGTGCCCTTGGGCTACTAATAATTTTTTAGGGATCCATCGCGATGTTACATTGCCCTTTCTCGGGTGGGTAGCTGCTTTCCTTTTACGAGGCTTCTTGGTGGCTGAACGAGATTGAGCAGGGGAAGTAGCTATTAATGAAGCTTTGGGGACCCATTTGTATGTACTCTTTGGCATAGTAAGCTAAGCTTTAGGGACCACCTTGCCTATTTCCACTCTTGGCGTTGAAGCGTTAGAGGGGTGGCCAACAATCGAAGATGGTTTTGCCACTGGACTTTGTGATTTTTCGTTATCTAATATTTGAGTGGATGACTTAGGTGCGGGATTTTGAGCGGTCAGACCTAGTGTTGGTTCTTGCGTTGTGACTTGTCTGGTTGCCCAATCGATATTGCACTTGGTGGCCATCATCCATTTGTACCCTAAGATTATAGTCCCTTCCATGGTACCAGCAGGCATAACCAAAAAGCTTTGAATTATGGTTCCCTTGTCATAAGCAACCGGAGTGTGCAGAATTTCTGAGACAGGGGTTTTCTTCTTGTTGATTCCTTGAACTTGGATAGAACTCTTGGATAAAGGTGGTTTTCCCAGTTGACACCACACGCCATATGATAGCAAATTGTGTTGAGCTCTTGTATCCAATAATGCATTATACAGCACCTCCCCGTAAGGACTCTGTAACTCAATTGGGTATCTTAGAGGTGGGTCAGATTCCAGTGCATCCTCCTCTGCTTCCTCGAAAAATACTTGCGTAATTCCCAAGTTGGCTTCTCGTTGTCTCCTAGCACGCTGTTGACGTTCTTTGGCTTCGACTCTTGCTTGTATTTTCTTAAGCTCAGCTTGTTCTTTAGCTGCCTTCTTTTGATGGATTGCATGTAACTCCTCTTGGCTCAGGGGGTCATAGTATCTTTTGAACTTACTCCCATTAAGGAATCCAATGGTTTCAACTCCGTCGAGAGTCTCCACTCTGATGGTACCTTGCGGGGTAATTTCACATACTCTATATGGTCCCTTACCAGCATATTTGAGCTTCTTCTTTTCGTTTCGCACTCCATACATCAGGACTTTATCCCCAACCTTGATGTCCTTGTCCTTGAGGTGGCGATCAAACCATTTTTTCCTTCTATCCTTCTCCACAAGGGCATTGTACACAGCCAATTGTCTTTCTTCATTTAGCCGTTCAAGGATATACAGACGCTCTGCTAAGGGATTACCATCCCAACCCTCTTGAGTTGCAACACGAAGACTAGGAATGACAAATTCCCACGGCATGACTGCTTCTTGGCCATATACCATTTTGAATGGTGTGCAATTAATAACCACTTTGTACGCAGTACGATAGGCCCATAAAGCTGTCGTAAGCTTTAGATCCCAATCTGTGTGATGACTTCAACTGTCTTTGTCAAAACAGAGATTAATGTCTTGTTTGTACTCTCGGCTTGGCCATTCGCTTAAGGAGTAGATTTATGATGGGATATCATGAAATTTGTTGTGAGCTCCTTAATCACTTCATTTATAAACTGTGTACCATTGTCGCTCACAAGTTCAAAAGGACAACCGAAGCATGTGATTATATTTTCAAAGAGGAACTTGGCTGTTGTCCTTGCAGCTACCTTACGTGTCGCCTTTGCTTCAGCCCATTTGGTCATATAGTCAGTGGCCACAATAATATAGCGAGATTGTGTGTTTCGGGCCGCTGGGCTAATTGGACCTACAAAATCTAAACCCCACTTTTCAAATGGTTAGTTTACTTTGATTGGATGTAGGGGCATCTGATCTTTCCGTTGGGGTTTCTTGTATCGTTGGCATTCATCGCAACCCTTCACAAAGAGTGATGCATCTTGGAACATAGTGGGCCACCAATACCCTGATTGTAAGATCTTTCGCGCAGTTAAGTCTCCTGAGAAGTGACCACCGGCTACGCCCATATGTGCCTCTTGCAAAATGTATAGATACTCATCCTCCCGGGCACAACGCCTAAGAACGTTATCCTTTCCTCTTTTATAAAGAGTCCCGGCTATCACGCAATAGGGTTCGCATTCTTTGATGAGCTTTCGAGCTAGATCTTTACGAAGCTCCTTGGGTGGGAAGCCATTAACCAAAAAGTTAACAATCTTCTCACTCCATTCAGGCATTGTCTCCACCATGAACAGGGAAGTGTCAGGTAAGTCATCATCAACCCCCGTAGGAGCCTCACCATTAGGTATGCGAGACAAATGATCAGCCATAACATGTTTTTTGCCAGGTCTCACAACAACAGTGAAATCAAACTCAAGAAGAATCAATAGCCATCGTGTGATTCTTCCTGTGGAGCATGGTTTGTTTACCAGATACAACAATGCTTGATGATCCACATAGAAAACAAACTTGGTGGCAAGGAGGTAATAATGAAATTTCCTTACTGCATATATCATTGCTAACCCTTCTCGCTCCGTAGTGGTGTAGTTCATCTCAGCATCGTTCAACTGGCGACTGGCAAAGCTAATGGGGTAGTCTAGCTTGTGTTCTCCAGGTTGAGTCAACACACACCCAATAGCAAAGTTTGATGCATCAATATGCACATGGAAGAGTAAATCCCAGTTAGGCATTCTCAAGATTGGAGCACTCGCCAAGGCCTTCTTTAATAGCTCATAGGCACGGTCACATTCTTCGGTCCAAATAAACTCGATGAGAAGCTTATACAATGGTCGAGCTATCTCGGCAAAGAATAGAATAAATCTTCGATAATAACCAACGTGGCCCATAAAGCGTTGGACTCCTTTGTAGTTGTGGGTGGTGGCAATTCCAGAATGACCTTGATTTTACTCTATATGTCCTATTTTTGGACACTATATGTCCTAAGATAAATCCGTGTTTAACCCAAAATTGGCATTTGAAAGGATTCACGGAGATGCGATATAATCTACACCTTTCAAATATTTTTCGTAAACACATCAAGTGCTCGTCCCAAGAGGAATGAACACAAAGATCATCTAAGAAAGCTTCACAGAAGTCCCTTAGATATTCCTTAAAGGCCGTGTTTATCAATCGTTGGAACGTTGCAGGTGCATTGGTCAAGCCAAAATCCATGACGCGAAAGGCAAACACTCCAAACTCCGTGATAAATGCTGTTTTAGCTTGGTCCTCGACTGCAATTGTGATCTGATTGTAACCCGAGTACCCATCTAAAAAGCTGTATGCCTCTTTACCTACCACTCTTTCAAGCACATGTTCAGAATATGGCAAGGGGTAATGATCCCTTCTGGTGGCTGCATTAACCTTTTTGAGATCAACGCACACTCTGAGTTTCCCATTCTTCTTTGGTACGATGACTATCGGAGAAACCCATTCTGAGTGCTCAATAGGGTATATGAATCCACATTTTACAAGCTTTTCAATTTCCTCTTGTACAATCTTTGCATACTTAGGATTCATTGGGTAGGGACGTTGCTGGACTGGTTTAGCAGTGCTAATCATTGGAATCGTGTGTTGCACCACCGAGGGTGGAACACCCTTCATATCATGATATGTCCAAGCAAATATGTCCTTGAATTCTTTAAGAAGCTTCGTAAGTGCAGCTTCTTCTGCCTTGGTGAGGTCTTGAGCAATAAAAACTGGTTTAGACTCCTCACCCGGATCTGCTAAGTCTATCTCCTTAACTACCGCAGGGCCATCGTAGACACCGCTACTCCCATTGGTAGGCGTTCGTTGGGCTTTTGTGTAGACCACTTTACGTTCCCCTGTGGTAAATGATTTGAAATGCTCGGGTGCGGGGTGTAAGTCTACTGGTTCTTGTTGTGCCATGCTTTTTTCTTTCAATTCCGCTTCCTTTTGCTGCTGAGCCAACTCTTGGTTTTGCCGCCTCCTTGCAGTACGACTTAGTTTTGGCTTCTCATCAATTTCTAATTGGGCGACGTCATGAGGTTGCGGAATACACCACATGACACTTTGGAGGTATTGTCCCCAATCATCTGCTAACTTCCATCAATGGCTCCTATATAACTAAGCCATTCTGCAGTCTCCTTGTTTATTGCAGTTCGTACATTAGCTCGATAGCGTTGGCGCTTGTCTCGTTTTCTTCTTACCAAGTTTTTGATTTTTGTTTCTATCAGATTCGGACTCACTTGGTCGATCTTCACTTTCGGATGAACTACAAGAGGCCACTGTCCTAGGCCTTGAGCACCTTGCTTCCACATTTGGGTGAATATTTGATTCATTTTCCCCATCAGGCTCAGGGTCAGTTTCTTCTTGAGATTCATACTCAGAGTTGCATTGGTCAGAGTCTTTGCTACTTTCAGTGTCGGTGGAGTTAGGAGTCAAGTGCATAACACCTATCATGTTTATTGGCACTAACGGTGGCATATCTTGCCCCTCAGGTGTTACCCAACTTGTGCCTCTATTTCCCCATGTGTCTATGGTTGCCGCTAGGTGTACCTAATCCACGTTATCCGACTCAGTCATACCCGGTAGGACGTCCATATAAGGAGAATCTTTCCCATCATCAGTCTCTTTTTTGCATGTATAGCAATACCTTAATGGGGCGGAGTGAATAGTGGTATCCGATCGATTATCAATGATAACCTTGCTTCCTAAAGGATGTGCATGACCATTCTCAAGATCAACTCGAATGACAGAGTCCTGGAATTGTAGGTAGACATGGTTTTTCGACTAGTCATGCACCATTTGTGCTTCCCTCATGAAAGGACGTCCTAAGATCATTTGATATGACATAGGATGCTTGGAGAAATCCATTACAATGAAGGTATGTTTTACCTTGTATCCCAGGACCTTGATCTTAAGGTCCCTTAACATTCCAATAGGTTTAGCTATGGTTCCGTTTGCCATCTTAACCACTATGTTTGTGACTTCAAGGTGAGGTCTTCCCATAGATTCCCAACAGTTTTTAGTCACAATGCTCACTCCAGCACCACCATCAAGGATTCCCTTTAGAGTTAATCCCTTGGTAGTAATGGGGAGGGTTGCATTAGATTCATCACCTTCAAATTACTGTCCCAACTTGTTCACAGGTATTTCAACGACCGAATCTTCATCTAGGTTGGGTTGTAGATCCCAATGTTCCCCTTCATCTTGAAGCGTGTCGGGTCTATCCATATTTGCAAATTGTGGTAACCCCGCTTTTAGTTCTCCATTGAGAAATGCCCGAAGAGCTAAGAATAGCTCAGGATCTCCGTATAATTTGGATATGATCGTGGTTCTGATCTCAGAGGACATGAAATCCATTAGCTTGGACACATTCAACGGTACTTTTCGAGACATCGCCCCTTGACTAGGGACTGGTGAAGATGGAATCACTTCCTCTTCGATGAGGTCAGGCATTCCCTCACTAAACATTCTTTCCAGCAAGAAGGGTGTTTGCCCACTTCGGGATGTCCTATCCTCACTTTCTTCCCGAATGATACTCGGTATAGCTAACGGTTTATGGTTCCGGTGAGGCTGAACTTGCGTAGGAAACACTGTGTCTGGTATTTTGATTTTTCTCGGGTTTGGCTCCAGTTCTCTTTGTGTTTCTTTCACCAAACCCCTTAAGTGTTGCACTTGTTCAATCTCCTCAACTGGGTTTGGGTAAGTTCCAATCTTTTTCTTGAGGGTTTTTGGCCCACGCGGCTTGTCTTGGGGAGTCTCAGTCAGTTTGGGTGGTCGAGAGGGCATTAACTGACTTGGTTGTGGGGCCGAGGAAGTTTCCTTCTGTTTTTCCTTATTTATGTACTCGCTTGATTCTCCTTCATTGAGCTCCCGAGTGGGTTCCTCCCCTAAGGTAGTGGCTTTGGTCCCCATGGTTTCTATTGAATCAGAATCATCTTCAGGATCATTCATATACACGGGGTCGTCTCCTGTTCCTATGTTAGTCTTTGAACTGGGCTTGGAGCTCACGGCATTAAGCGATCTCTTTCGTCGTGTTTTCTTTTTCTTTGCCTGAGCGATTGATGCAGTATCCCTCTCTTCAAGAATGTAGTTTTGATTTTGAAGCATTGACCGTGTAACTACATTCGCGGGTACAACAGGTGTGGTTCCTCGTGCTTGGTTGGTGACCTCAACCAAATTCAATGGCGTAATCTTGGGTGCATTAGGATTATGTGGACATTGAGCGATCAAATGATCTATGCCACAACGATTACATGTAAGTACCGGCATTCCCGATGTGCTCCCTTGATTTGGTTGCATTTGAGTAGCGATCTTCTGTAGCCTATTAGGGCACTCCGCTACACGATGCGGTCCACCACACTCATAGCATTGAAGAGGTGGTCTCCTCGCCAAGGTATTAAGGTTTTGCCCTCTTGTGGCGAGAGCAACCGCTTGATATACAGGCTTGACTTGCCCGAAATGATCCTCCATGTAGTACTGGGGAATCATTTCAAACGTATCAATCCCATATGGAGCAGTGGGGTCTATCTCCTCTTCATAATCCCCACACGCACTATGTGACTCACAACCCATCTGGTTTATTGGGGTAATCCTTGGATGTGGAGGTTGTGGTCCTAGCACTGGTGGTGGTAACGGCACAGACTGGACTACATTCGGATTCCTTGGAACTATGTGCTGTGACGGTTGCTCGACAGGTTGTGCAGGCATTAGCGCGGGTACTTGAGGTGTGTTTGACCAGGCTAGTGGTGCCTGATTTGCCAACATTCGCTTAAGTACTAGGCAATCTTTAGATTGATGGCCATACTTACCACATGCATTGCAATTCCCATTGAATTTGACTCTGAATGTGGGACATTCACTCGTGCTATGTGGTCCTAAGCACACCGAACACCATTGTTGCTCTCTCCTTGGGTACATATGGCTATTCTGAGGAGCTCGATTACCCCTAAAGTATTCTTGGAGAGCCTTAGTAAGGTCGGTCACCACAGACATTTCAGATATCTTGGGTTCCTTGGCAATAGGTTTCACCGTCATTGGCTCGTGCCCAGATACTTGCGAACTAACGGATTTTGTTTCTGAAGACACCTTTTTACCTGTAATCATCAAGTTGTCTTCTAACTGGATTGCATTGGCAGTGACTGCTTCCCACGTTGTAAGACCTCTAATGACTAGGCCATTGTAAATGTCCTCGTGGCGTAATCCTCGGATGAATCTATCGAGGAGTTGGTTGTTATTGAAGCGTTCATCGGGAGTGCAGCGAGAATTTAGATGCTTCAATCGACTTATAAAGTCTCTCACTGACTCCCCTTCCTCGCGTTCAGCTTTTTGAAGTTGAGATGCTACCCCCCAAAGCACACCCTCACGTATGTATTCTTTCAAGAACAATCTCTTGAGAGTGGGGTAGTGAGTGCGCTCTTCAACCCTTAAGGTTCGATACCAATCTCCGGCCTTCCCACTTAAGGTTAAGCCTAAGGCGTTACACTTATGCAGCTCATTGTGCTCTTCCAAAGAATCACACACGTGTTCAAAGACTTCAATGTGCTTCCTAACATCCTCGTTACCACTGAAGTTTTGAGTGAGCTTAGCCACTTGTACTGTCTTGCTTCTAGGTTCTCTCTCAGGCATACCCCGCATGTTTTCCGCAATAGATCATTCGATCGTCTGAGCAAACGCTGCGAGATCACCTAGGTGAGCAGGCATAGCTGGTGGAGGCACTTCTGGGATAGCTTGGCTGATAGGAGTTGGCGTTGATCTGAGTATATTGGCAAATGATGTAGGATATGATATGTGACTAGGCCTAGCTCCCCTTGGATAATGGTTATGATAAGGTGGTCGTGGAGCATACGCCATTGGCATACTAAGAGGCGTAGGAGCTACATGAGCATGAGTAGCGATAGATACATATGGTTGATAGGCACTGGCACGCACTGTTGTAGGTACTGTTCCACTAGGTAGCGGTGTCGTACTAACTACAGCGGTAACAGGTGCATTTTTCGCTATGCTCATCATTGGGGTAGGCATTGTGGATTCCTGAATGGAAAGTTGAGCCAAGGTTGGAAAGCTAAAGTTACTACTCATCATTGGGGTAGGCATTGTGGATTCCTGAATGGAAAGTTGAGCCAAGGTTGGAAAGCTAAAGTTACTACTCGTGGGCTCAACCTGCATTGAGACTCCAGGCGAAACAACATACGAAGGGTCTATGGGACTCACCGAGGGAGTCTCCAATTGTGATAGGGTTGGTTGTTTGGCCTTGTCCGTATCCAAAAATCTCATAGGGCCAGTGAAAACTAGGTTCACTACCCTATTTTGCCTCTCAAATTGGATAATTCTATGAATAACCTCACATATCATTTGTTGTTGCTCCTCTAGATTAGTGGCACTAGATGTAGATCGTAGGACTTCTAACCAACCTACATGGTATGTGTAACCCGTGTATAGGTCAGTTAGAGTCTCTGTGTGTAGATCATATTCCCAATTTTCATTGAGAAATATCCCATCTAGACTTGGTGTGCCAAACGGTTCTCTTGAAGTGGACGCAATGTCACTTCTTATGGATTGGCTTCTAGGGACCTCTACTTTAGGAAGAGCATCGGAATGTGGTAGCTCAGTAGGGCCCTCATTACACGAAGTGGGTAGAATATCCACATGGACACTCTTTGGGAGGGTAGGGTCTACATGAGATGTGAATGGCGAATCCACTACCCCACCTTCTTCATTTACTTCGCTTGTCGCATGTTCAGAGCGTGTAGCTCTACTAAAGGTCTCTATTAGATGACTAAACATGCTAGATCCGGGTTGTGGGGCCCACACAAGCATGTTTTGGCTTGTCTCCTCAGGGTTCTTGGTAAGGTGTCCTTCCATGGCTTCTGAGTCAGAAGATGAGTCACTATCCACTATTCGTGGATCTTGGGTTGCACTCCCTTGGGTTCCAGCCGAAGGCCAAGATGCTAACGTGGAGGGATGGTGTGAGCCTGCGTAGACTGAAACGCTTTCTAGTGGTTCAGGCTCTAGCACCCGACCAAAACGTAGATGCATGTGACGTGGGTACCCTACGTGCGTTGGTAACTACCCTTGAAACTCACACAAGTGGTTTCTTAGGTGTTTCGCACCCCGTTTTTACTTGTTTTTAGATTGTTTTTAACCCATTTTTGACCCCCTTACTTATGGTCGAACCTGGACTAGGGCGTGTGATAGCTCGAAACGAGCGTATCGTTTAAAGGGTCCTAGTGTGCTTTACAGCACCGTGTTCGCTTATCTAGAGCTCATGTAGTCCTCGAAACAGTCCGTTTCCTTTGGGGGGAAGGGACAAAAGCCTATTTGCTTGTGGAGGAAAGGGTGAGGGCTTTATCCCATATGCTCACTTTACTCCTTGGGGAGTGGGCTACATATAGGGCACGACTTCCCATAAGCTCTTACTTGAAAGAAAGCTATGGAGGCTCACTCTCCTATATATATATATATCAAAAGAGTGAGACCGAGACCGACCGGGGCCTGGGTCGTGGGTCAATTGGGGTTCTTTCTTTTCAAAATTTTTTTCTCCAATTAGAAAATCTTTCCTCTCCACACGTTTGGTTCTTTCTTTAAAAATAAAATTTAATTTTTTTTATTTTTTATTTTTATATTTTTTTAATTTTTATTTTCTGTTTTTTTTTAAGATAAGTTTTCTAGGGTTTCTTTAGGGTTCAGCCTTGGCCGCGGCGCAGTTCGCACACAGCACAGGTATAGGGATTCAGAAATCCCCCCTCACACGCAGAAAACCAGATAACAGAATGCACGCCCACACGCGGAGCGGAAAAATAACAGAAGAAACAGAAATGCAGAAGACAAATTGCAGAAACAGAGATTGAAAACCACAGAAACACCTCAACAGCAACACAGACGCCTTTCCTACAGTGTAAATTAAACTTCACGCAGCAGCCCTAGCTACAAACTGGAGCTTGGTGCAGGGCAACTCCCCGGCAGCGGCGCCAAAAATGTGCGCTTTTGCCGCACAGGTCGTAGCTGTGGACTTGCCGGACACCGTATGCGAGCCACGAATGGCTGCAAGCATACAACCAGGGAAGGAAGCTCAAACAGAATGCAAAGGGTGTGTCACTCACCACTCAACCACCGCCTTGAAGGATTCCCGCGTCGCAGCAGTGAAGAAGGAGCCGCCGTCGCCGCTCTACCGCCTCTCCGCCGCCGTGCCGCTACACAGTGCTCGATCGCTCTCTCACTCTCTCTCTCTCTCTCACACACGCAGGAGAAGGAAACCAAAGAGATAAGGCAAGAGCACTCTTGTATTCACAACACATGAGAATGAGGATTTTAGGGTTACATTTGGCTCTTATAGGTGACTTGGCCATTCACACTTGGGCGCCCATACATGGCCGGCCGATCCTAACCCTTATCCTACTGATATTCAAGGTACGCCTCTCATCGGCGATCACCCAATCCCTTCATCCTTAACATATGGTGCCGACAAGCCTGGCCCATGACTCAGAATATTTAAATTAATGGCGTAAAACATAGTACGTCTGAATGTCTGTCATAGGTTAACACACTTCTTTTGATGGATAATCTTTAACTACTCTATGAGCTAGCTCTAATGTTGGGCTAGGGGCATCTTTCGGGTTTTGTTGGCTCTCTTGGCTCTCACCCATTTGTACTCCCTTCACTCCAATCATCGGCATCTCCATTTGGTAGCTAAACCATTCATCATCATCACTTGATTCACCCTCAAATTCATCCTTATATTTCTCTCTCAATTTCTCACATGCTTTCTCCAACTTTTTCACCCTCTTCTTGCTAGAACAAGATCTACATCTTCTATCCTCATGATCCCTATGATACTCATATGCATCTTCCAACACTCCTTCAAATACATCTAGCTTCTCTCTAGCTCTCTTCATCTTCTCACATGATGATGCTTTATGAAAATGCTTTGATGATTTTGTGAAATTTTGTGCATAGATCAATCATTCAAAACTTCTTGCAATCATCTCCCATGCAACACTCCTCACAAATGTATGGACACTCCTTCGTGCAATGCTCATACTTCAAATAAATAGAGCACTTCTTCTTCTTCTTTTGACCCATATTTGAAGTTAGAAATTAGATAGCTATGTGAGCTCTCATATTCAATGCACCACACCAAATAGAGCCCATATATATGCTTGGAATGGAGAGCTGCGGTGCTATACCCAGATCCACCCCACTCATGACAAATAGGTGCTCAAACATTGCCAAAAACTTTCTAAAATCAGAATTTGAGGTGTTTATTATGCAAAATCTGAATGATGGCTTACTTGGAACACGTCAACCTCCAATGTAAAGTAGCACTTTGAATGAGGAATTCCACCAAAAATATGCAGATTCTGATTCTGCTGTACCTACAGATTGTGATTCTGCTGCACTTGCAAATTTTGATTCTGCTCCACTTGCAAGTTCTGAGTAGTCTGCTACAAGATCAGAGGAGTCTGCAGATTCAGAGTAGTCTGCTTTCTGCAAGATCAGAGCAATCATTCCATATTTGACTTCCAAGAACCATAACTGATTATGTCAGTCTGATTTCGCCTCCTGAATTTGATTTCGCCTCTGATTTCGCCTCTTGAATCTGATTTTGCCTCCTGAATCTGATTTCGCCTCTGAATCTGATTTCACCTCTGAATATATCATATCCTCCCAGAACTCAGGGCATTCGAACTCGTAGGATCGCCAATGTGTACATGGCCCTCTAAAAGGTTCTGTACAAGGTGCATAAATAAATAATACACCCTCAACACCATTGAGAGCACATCAGAGCGCAGACTCTGATTCATTGTGACAGCATAATGATTGCACAAACATCAAGAAAGACATAATAAAACACTGTGCAAAGACATAGCAGAACTTCTTCTTCATTCATTAACGATCAGAATCAACGTTCCATCTCTCTCTTCCCTAGATACAACTGTCAGGGTATAACCACCCGGTTCAGATCCCAAAGGTTACTTTCACACATAACTAACCCCCAAGCCTTTTGACTAAGGTCTAGGAATTACATAATAAAGCCTTAACAGTGACCCTCAAGTAAGTATTCTGTTCATCTCTATCTCATGCTTCGATCGTTAAAATAGCTTGTTTAATGGACTATACTAAATATCTTGCTTTTGTTTAATGTCAGCAAAAACTATATAATGCAATATGGTGAGGGGGAAGGCACTTGCACACAAAACATGTGGATTCTAAAAGAAATACATTTGATTGTGGTGTTACGGAAAGTTTTTATCAATAAAGTTAATCTAGTAGACATGATGCCAATGTCATAGAGGACAATCTTGAGTATTGTGGAGCTATTCAATATATTCTTTAGATTAGGTTTAGAGTATTTAGTCTTTTCATCTTTGATGTCAAATGGTTCAAGGTGATATATAGAAGTGCTCAAGCAACCGTGAAGAAACATCCAAATGTGTTCTTTTAAATTGATTCCACCAAGTTTTAGAATGATGAGAGCGATACTTTCATACCACCTCAACACTGTCAATAGGTTAGTAACCCAACCAACCAATCATGATAACAGGTTAGTAACCCAACCAATCATGATAAATCTTGATGTAGTATAGTAAAAGTGTCACCCCTTTGCTTTGTGATTTTAGGTTGTGTTTCACGCCAATCAAATTGATCCAAACTGGTGGCATGTTTTACAAGTTTCTCCTTGTTAAAAGCATATCTTTCAAGATCAAGATGTTGAGACCGAATCTTTGGATGAGGTGCAAGTACTTATTTGAAGAAGACAATGATGGAAATGAAGAAAACAATTTAGAGGGGTCTAATCAAGAGCACGAGGAACATAAATCCAAAGAAAACAATTTAGAGGGGTCTAATCAAGAGCACGAGGAACATCAATCCGAAGAAGATAATGATAGTATTATTGATATGAACCTCATCTTTTCATTGATCTTCCATTAGATATATAGACATTGATGAAGAAACACAAATGGATCTATTATAAGATAGGATAGATTCATGATTTATGTAACTATTTCCGTGCAAAAATTTGCAACTATCTTCAATTTTGATTTTCAAACATGAAGGGTTTTAATGGATGTTTTTTTAAACTATCATAATCATTTTCTGTATGTATGTGACATGTATAATCTAATTTCAATCTTTAACAGCTCTCTAAAAATTTAAATCTTAGTATAGCAGCAAAATTTTATTGATATGCTCACTCTTGAGTAGTGAAATTACAGTGTAGCTACAAAATTTTGCTACTATAATTCGCTGAGCAGCGAAATTTTGCTGTTAGTGTGACACTTCATAATTTTGTATAAATATTTTTCACTAATTTTTGTTGTAGAAAGTGTGTGGAATGTTTTGTTAGGACACCTTATATGTTTTGACAAAATTTTGTATTGCAAGAAATTTTTGGTTTTGGTCATTTTGAGGTAGTCATTTTTGTGAGTGATTTTTTATTAGGTAAGAGGTGGAGTTAGGCAAGTTTTGTATGAGAGAGTTTTTCTGTTTTGTACATAGAACAATTTTTCTTAAGTGAAACCTTTGTGATTCACATTGCTTTTCATATCTATTTGGTGACTCCAAAGTGGGTTTTAAGTGGTTTTGTCAAGATATTGCAGGTCCTAAAACGAAGGTCAAGAAGAAAGATTTAGCCTCGAGCGAAGAGATACAAAGTCAAAGAGAAGGATTCAATGTTTGAGATGAGCTATTGAGCATCCTCATCGAATCACTGCGGTGCAAATGGCGCACATATCAATTCTCCCGTTAGATGATTTTCCTGGTGGAATCGCTCGTGCCTTCCGGGCGAGGGAAGTTTTTTCGGGTTCGGTTTCGGAGGAACCACCAGGCTAGTCTCTTGTCTAGATAGCCGTGGGCGAGGCCCCGAGTGTGGATTAGTGTCCCGCGCGAGAGGCTGACGTTGCTTCCACCACCAGGCCCCTCGGATGGGGCATCTTGGAGGGGGCGGGGGGCTCACAAAATGTTTCTTGTGCATCAACACAAATAATATGATCTTTATAGAATAATAAATTAGCAAGATAGATAAGGAGAAATGGTTTATAGTTTTATTTTGCAACAATCTAGTAATCCAAAAATTTGTAGCCCACCATATGTAAGAAATTTTATACTAGATTTAAGACTAAGTTTTTATGCAACCATTGAGCATTAACACCAAATTAGATAAATCGCATTCCCATATTGGCCCATTTTTTGAGTTTACTAAGGTTTTTCTTCTTTCCCAACACATAAGATTATAAATAAGGCCGCTAGTCAATCTATAGAATCGTGTATTTAAAAAAAGGTTCAAATCAACAATGTTTTAATAGAGCTTGTCTTTTAGGCTAGTAAGGGGAACATTACCAAACAAGATTTGGTTAAAAAAATCACTTGGAAAATAAGAGGTGAGATAAGTATAATACCAGGATGTTAAGAATGTCCCTACTAGGACCATTCTACATCTACCATGCATGCCAGATTATTGAATGACCCTAGGGACATTCTTCCATGCACACTCTTTCTTGAATGTAGCATAAAGGGCATGGAATGGCTCTAGGGCCATTCTATATCCAATGTAGAAAAAGGGTATGGAATGTCCCTAGCGCCACTCTCGTACCATGCACATTGTTTTTCTTGTAAAGTGTTAGGGATTCTAGAATGGGCATAGGTCCATTCTACCATGGGTATTGTGTTCTAGTGAAGCACAAGGTGTGTAGAATGGCCCAAGGACCATTCTACAATGCTAGAAAACAAGACATGTAGAACATGATCATCACTCACCCAAAATGTTAGATTGTTTCCAAAGTTGTACATTGTTGAGATTCAAGCTTGATGTTAGTGTGAGCCAGCTATGCTATGTACTGGCAGATTAGGTAGGAACATGTGTGAGACATAAATGACCGCGTGTCCAGCTGGTCATAGTGTGTGGACATTAGCTAGGGTTAGTAGAGTGTGGACACAACTCATTGTGTGTTGTGTGGATTATGGATTAGTGCATTATGCTTTGTGTGAGAGTGGACATGGCTTCCCTCTATGGTTAGGGTTTGCAATATACATTAGGGTTTGCTCCTGTGTGTGTGTCTCCTCCCCCCTCTACCGTTCTTTCAACATGGTATCAGAGCCTTGTGCTGTTTATTAGGGTTTATGAGTGAGTGAGTGAAGAGGGAGAAGAAGAAGTTGTGAAAAGAAGCTGTGAAGCTGGCCATTGGAGCTGTGAAGCTTGGAGCACACCAAATACTATCAGATCTGAAAGCTTGGCCTACCGGGTAAGGTCTTCTAAACATCCTTGAGCGGATTGCAGGTGAAACAGGTAAAAGCAAAGCAAAATAGAGCAAATCAAAGCAAAGAAAAATTTTGGTTTTTGAAGCTTTCCATTAAAGCTTGGCAACATTGATGTATGGTGGAAATACATGTAAATTTGGCAAAGCAAACATGTATCTGACAATGAAGGAAGTAATGGCAACTCTTATGCAAGCCCTATGGTGATTTTGGAGCATTTTGGAAGCATTTGAATGTGTGAAAATTCTGGTTTTTTGAGCTCTTACAAAACAGAGAGAAGGAAGCCCAAAATTGATGCATTTGGAGTGAGTTTTTTGCAAAAATCCAACCATTGGTGGGTTGCACACATACCTAGGTGTCTTGGGCACTTGTAGCACTCATCAATTAGCAACTTAAACCTTCCCAAAGCCCTCATTTGCAGGCGGCGCAGCTAGACAGGAGAAAACAGAGCAGTTTTTGGTCATTTTGCCTACGAGGAGATCAATTTCTCACTTGGTACTTGATATCTTCCACAACTTTCGTAGCAATTGGATGCTTTAAACCTTGGAGAAGAGGGCTATGTAATTTGTTTGTTCAATGATGCTTAATTGAGCTGGGAATGAGCTGATTAAAACAGGCTGTCCACTGGTTGCAGAGAAACAAAGCATTTTAATTGAGCAATTAATCCTTCGTGTTTTACAATTGGACAAATTCCTCTTACATGGAGTTGATGGACACTACTGCTAAGTCAATGAATGCCTGGTTGCTCAATTTGGTGAAATATTGAAGAAATTAGAGCCAAATCATTACTGGTTTTTCTGGTTTTTCCAAAAACAGAAAAAGGGGTTTTCAAAAATTAATAATTACACATGTCAGCTGGAGTTGATACTAAACATTGAGGTTCATTAGGTGTCAATGCAAGTTGCCCATACTTGATTGCACCATTACATTGTTATTTGGAGCCTTGGAAGGCTTGTAAATTCAGGGTATCCCGCACTGAGTGAGTCAATTCATCTTGGATGATTACAGGTTGATTTTCTACATCAAATTTGGAGTTTGTTGGCTATCTTGGAGTATCTGGAACACTCATTGGAGTGTGGTTGAGCTGAGGAAGGCTCGGTTTCAGATTTGGACGAGTGCGGAAGGTGTACGCATTGAGCAACATGTCGGACAATCCAGTTCAGATTGTTGGTGAAAAGCTGGATAGGAAGAACTTCCAGGCATGGAAGTACAGGATAAAGAGTTTCTTGAAAGGAAAAGGATTTTGGAATCTCATTACAGGTGCTGAGCCAGAGCCTGAGCTACCTCGGCAACCTACACAGCAGCAGCTTATTGCTCATAAGCAATGGTCAGAGAGAGCATTCAAAGTGCTACATTATTTGTCTATATGCATTTCTGATGCTATGCTCATACACATTCAGGATGCGGAGAATCCCAAAGATGCATGGGATACTTTGGTCAAGATGTTTGATACAAATACGAGTGCTCGCAAGTCTCAGTGTTGCGACAGCAGATACACAATGTGAAAAGGAATAAAAGAAGCATACATGATTATGTGCAAGAAATCAAGAAGTTTGCAGATGTATTGGCCACAATAAATGCCCCCATGCCTGATGATGATTTGGCGGATATTACCTTGCGTGGTCTTGGCAAGGAATACAAATCCTTTGATACATCTATCTCAGTGAGGAGTACAGGTCTACCCGACTTCGATGAGTTGGTTTCACTCTTGTTGGTTGAGGAAATCAAGCTTAGTGATTCATTTCTGGATGCATCTACTAGCCATGATGATGGCAGAAATCAGGCTTTCTACTCGCAGAGAGGCTTTAGAGGCAGGGGGAGATTCGCATCACGTGGACGCGGTGGTAATGGTCGTGGATGGCAGGATAGGCCTCCACAACAGAATTTTCAGCCTTCATATGGTGCTCGAGGTGGTCGTGGATATGCACCACAAAGAGGCAGAGTTAACCCCCGTGGAAGAGGACGTTGGCAAGGCCAACAAAATTCTATGCAAGATGTTGAATGCCATTATTGTGGGAAGTATGGTCATATGGCGAGAGATTGTTTCCGCAAACAGAATGATTTGAGAGGGGGAAGAACACAACGTGGTGGTCATTATGGTGGAAACTATGCACAACATGGTGGTAACTATGCATCAAGTAGCAATGATGGAACTGCAAATCATTTGTTTGCCATGAAGCATGTTGTGGGTTCTATGACAACAAATGCTGAGAATGATGATACATGGTATATGGACTCAGGAGAATCAAACCATATGACATGTCATGGAGAATGGTTTGAGCATATGAAGCCTATGGATGTAAAAGTCTATGTGGAAATAGGTGATGATACCCAGCATGTCATTACACATGTTGGAAGTGTACCATTGGTCATGCATAATGGTCAGACAAAGTCTATGTCAGATGTGCTGTATGTGCCTTCGATCACAAAGAGCTTGGCCTCAGTTGGTCAAATGGTGGAACAGGGATTACAGGTTCGCTTCAATAAGCATGGATGCTTCGTTGAAGATTTTAAACATGGATGTAGAGTGATTGCTAAAGGCAAGAAAGAAGGAAGATTGTTTAAGCTGGATGCTGGAATTCCTGAGCTGAAATCAGCCATGTTCTCAAAGAGCAGGAATGTGGTATAGGACATTGATATGTGGGGTCCTTTGCAACTCAACCTTTAGGTAGTGAAATCAATTGTGGTGCCCCTATGCTTGAAAGGTGTGAACATTCTTTTAGCATGATATCTCCTATTTCATCTCATGTGTGTTGAGATGAAATACAAGATAATGCAGGGATTTGCATACCCCTTGCACTAATCATTGCTCCTTGTAGAGCGGTTCTCTCTACCGTGCAATATAGTGCTCATAGAGTACTACCGATCAACATATGTGTTAAGAAACACAATGTCAATCCGAGGACTCGACCTGATTAGTGCATGAAGGCTTATCCCTTGAGGGAGAGCTCACATACACGAACCACCACTTGACGATTCAACCATTCAACACCTCAATGAATCTCTCAGTCCCTTAAATCCACTACACTAATCAAGAGAACAAGCAATGCATGGCAATCTCTTAATCCCATTCAAACATTGATTAAATCTCAGCTTTCCCTAATGCCAGCAAACCCATAAGCGTGCATCTACTAACCCACAAGCTTAAGCAAGCATAGAATGTAACATTCACAAACCCGCAAGCTCATAGAGAGAGTCTATCCATGAATAACTCACTGCCACTGAAGTGGGCAAGAGCTTACAGCAATGGAGACTACACACACACACTACAAGCATGCAGCATACACAAGAGAAAGAAAGAAGCATTCAACTAATCATAGATTAATCTACTTCAATGATGCTAAAACAGATTAAGAGAAAGAAGTGGAGCTATACTCATTGGAGCTTGATGCTCATTAGAGTACAATAGAGAGAGAGTTAGAGAGTTGCCATAGCTTGAGAGCTCAAGAGCTTCACTCAATAGCTTATGAGAATGGCCAAAAACGTCCCCTTTCTTTAGCTAACATCTCTTTTATAAAGATGTCACTAACCCTAACCCTAGGCCTCTTTCACACATGGGCGGACAACCCCATAAGTGAGCCTTTAATACACTTAGAAATCTCACTTAGAACCCACATTGGCCTAAAACGATTTACATTGCACTTCGGCACAAAAATATGGAAAAATTATGTGCGTCTTTATGTTCCCATGACTACAATCCCGCTCCCTTGCATTAATTGCTTCCGGCCTCCTTCCATAATCCGTGTTCCTGTGAGTGTTCCCGTGGAACATTCCCCTCTTCCTAAATCACGCACGTCCTCGGGTGTGGTAGAAACAAACGCTGCAAAAAACAATGGAAGACAAGTAAAGCCTTTTATTGAAAAAAAACCAGAAATGGCAATCTCACACGTGAGCATGCAAGTGAAAGGCCGATTAGAGTTTTAAAGAGTGCTAAAGAAGAGAGTAAAGACTAGTCAAAGTGAGACTAAGTGGTAGATAGTGCTATGCAAAGGCAAGTGTGTTTGTACACCGCAGGTTATGACCACAGTCCCAATGTCCTACAAGTGTTTAAGTTATTCCTAAGTGGCAACCCTACTCCTAAATATAAGCCATGGTGATTGGACCTTTCTTTCTTTCTTTCTTTCTTTCTCTTTGTTTTTTTTTTTTGTAAAGAGCAGAAGATTAAAGAGAATTTTTATTTTTAGCTTGATAAAGAGGAAGGTTCCATCCCAATGAGACCCAAGCAATGGCCAAGAGACCTCCGCCAAGAGAATCTAAAGGCCGCTAAGTATCTCAAGGGCGACAGACCCTGTTCTTTCTTTTTGACATAAGGAGTACCCCATGAAGATGCGGGCATCGGTCTCGAGGACCCATAATGTACCCAAGAGTCCTACCAGCATCTATCAAGGCGATAGAGTCCTTGTAGGTCTTCTTCTTAATCTTTTAGACGTCACTGTTCACCCCATGGAAACCAAGGCATTGGCCCCAAGGTGCTAAAACAACCCAAGGTCCTACCAAGCATTCCACATGGCCGTAGACATGTCATGTCTCAAGTCACTTCTATATATTTTTTAGGGCATGTATTTCGTAAATTTTTGTTTATCGTATTACCTAGCCCATACCTAAGAGGTAGCTACCACTAGGGATAACTAATATACTTCTAGAGCATAAGAACTTGGCATACTCTGTTGGTATATGTCTTACACCTTCTCCAAATAGAAATACCTTCTACTAAGTCCTCTAAGAATCTAGAAATCAGTCGCCAATAGTAACAACTAATTTAAAACTTAAACCGGCCAACTATGTGTGAACATGCAAATAATATATGCAAAAGTGAAAAGCACATAAAGAACAAAAGATTATGATTTGAATACACCTGTTATAGTGCTCGTTGATGTGGTGCATTGTCTTGATGCATTGCTGATGTGCAGATTGCTTCTCTTTGCTCTTTGTAGGCATTGCATGTCTCCCCCTTCCTAATTTGTGTGCATGGTAGGTGGACTATTGGAGTGTGTTTGTATGCTCTTGTTTAGCTGAGATCTTTGCAAAATGTCTTATTATCAAACAAGAAAAGAAAAGAATAAAATTTGTTATTGGTGCCAATCACCAAATATAGACGAGGGGAAAAACCGAGTGGGAGAAAAGTGTCCTGGCTTGTTGATCTCATTGTGGAGTTGATGAGCTTATCCTTGCACTGGCGGTGGATCCGTGTCCACTTCTACTAGAAAGATTGTATCAATCACTTCAGGATGCAAGGACAACCTTGTACAAAAGCCGGCCTCTGGAGAAGGTGGTAGAGGAAGGAGTGCTTCCTCGCTAAAATATGGCATTAGTTCTATGGGAAGGTTCAGCAGACAATGCCGATTTTGGAATTGCTCAATATAGGTGCTCATAGTGATCCAAAATTGACATAATGAGACTGGGGGAAGAAGGGCTTGCAAGATAGGTGGTTGCAAGTCATTTATGCATGTATCCCTCCATTGTTGTGCATGAACCTCCTTAGGTAATCTAGTTGATTTGGTCCTCGGACTGGTACTCTCATATCAAGAAGGTTATGGCATTGGGGTGTAATTCCCACAATTTGTTTCATTAAGACCGTGCCATATCGTCGAAAGTAAGAGTGGCATAGCCAAAAAATGTGTGAAGCTTCCCCTAATACGAGTCGTGCACACTCTTGACAATGTGGAAATGGATGATGCTGCTGATAGAATAAAGTGACAAAGTGATGCACACTCTTGAGGGCCTTTCCCTCAAGAGTGAGCCCAAATCCTTCAATTTGCGTATGCCTGTTAGCAGCTCGAACTGCTTGCCTAAATGCTACTACATGGTCATATGGATCTCCGGACCCTTCGTACTTCTTTACCAGTTTCTGAAGAGTTGATGGCCTTACTCGTCTTGAATACTCGTCATCAGGCCTACGGCCTTTCACTACCAGTGGCTCCTCTCTTTGGTAAGGTGGTCCATATGCATCCCGAATTGGTGTGGGTCCCCTATTACCTACCTCACCAACCCTCTCCACAGGTCTTGTTACCCGCATTTCAGGAGGTGAATTTATGGGAGGCCAAGTTGGCTCCCCTACCCTCCGATTGTCATAGTGAGAGAAACGTTGTTGTGGTGTGATCTGTGGTCGCACTTTGGGTGTAGGATAATATCTTGGTGCTAGAGTTAGGCTACTTGCAGTGGTCCACTTTGATGTTGAGGGTTCCTCTCTAGTGAACTCTCGTAGGGGAGAAGTAATAGTTTCTCCAAGAAAGGTTGTCTCTCCTAGTTTAGCTGTATTAGTTGAGAACCCTTCCATGAATAATGGTTGTCCTCTCCACGTGAGCTCACGAATCTCCTTCCAATCTAAGGTTCAGTATTCATTGGTCCATTTATCAAAACGATTCGGTTCTTGTATCCTGCAAGCTTCTCGACTAACACCACAAGTGCTAGAGGAAGATCTAGCTCTGGCAATTTATTTGTGGCATAATATCCTTCGAAAGAGTCCTTATAGATCTCTTGAAGTGGGTCATCCTGAAAGACCTTTGTCACACTGGAATTTATCGTACAATCTCCCATTGGAATTTGTCGTACAAACTCTCATCGGTTCTTAGCCCCCTGATCCATTTTTCTCTTGCCTTTTCTGTCCCTTTTCAAATTTAGATCTACAAAAAGTAAATCATCTATGGATGGCTTTGAGGACTGGGCATTGGATGGTCCAGGCATGTCCGGCTCAATGAGCCAATCATCTCTAGACTCCCTTGCTCCGGAAGGATTTGATAAATCTAGGAACTCACTCTTAGAGAGCTCTCCTAATTTGTCTACATTCTCTAGATGATAGGTGACTTCGTAGCGAACACCATCTCCACCCATGTACATGTTACCCTGGTCATTGACTTGAGGTGCTCTATCAAGTTCTGAGAAAAAGTCTGCAATCTTAACGAGATACCGTTGTTGTGGATCCCTAAAGATCTCAGCTCCTTGAGCATTCGTGTAGACATATTGAAGTCTCACATTGAGTGGTAACCCCATGGTGTCGGCTTCAAATGGATTAAAAGATCTTGTGGGTGTCCTATTTAGGGCTAAGGGATGAGTATTTGATGGCCCTAGATTGTCCATAGACAATGAGCTAGTTGTACTGGAAAGGGTATCAAATTGGGATTCGAAAAGGTTTCGGTAATATCTACCAAATTTCCTACCGATTGGGTCCCACTTTCCTGCGTAGGTACTCTAGAAGGTGCCCAGCTAGACCCTATGGCAGTGTCTATATGACGTCCCGATCGCAAGTGCATAAGGCCAAATTTTAAGGTTTTTTTTTTTTTAAAATCCAAAAATTTTCAAGTTGGCTCAAACTTTGCTAGAACCCATTTTGAACCCCCTCGAACACATTAGGCCAAAAAATAGCATATTTTTCAGGATCGAAAATCGCCTAAAATTTACCAGTTTCCCATACTGACTCACTATGGGAAAATGGTTCCGGGACCGAAATTTTGATGATGGGTGTTTTCTAACTCCTCTCGAAAAGTTAGATAACCTCCCAATTTTTTGCAGCAAAAAATGTTTTTTTTTTGCACCCCCTTATCCGCCGGTGCGGTGGCGGTCTTTATGGTGCGGTGTGTGGGTCTCTCGGCACGGTGCGCTGTTCACACACAGCCGCCTTCTTTTATTTTTCTTTATTTTTCTTTTTTGAAGTGCATGTGCAGCGAATTCAATGCGTGTGTAGCTCTGAGATTTACAGCTAATTCGAAATGTTCAGTCTTCATGTGTGTGCACAGATTTCAGTTTCTCTACAGGTGTAGGTTTAACAGAGAACTAAAATGCAAGTTTAAGAGAGAACTAAAATGCACAAAATTAAAGATGCAGAAAACTAAACTAAGCTAAGAACAAAAAATAAAACGAACATGCAAAAAATTGAAACTGTAAAAATTAACCTCAGACAGCAAAAATTATCCTCAAACAAAATGACAGAAATGCAAAAACAAGCCTCTCTCTTTCGCACACAAATTGAAATTGGCAGGTTTAGCGCCTACCTCCAATCCTTCCCGTGTGTTGAATCCTTGTCCTGACCTCAAGGAAGAAGCGTAGCTAGCCAATCGCACTCAAGTTGCAAGACAAATAAAGAGAATTTAACAACAAATTAGTCTTAACTAAGTACCAAAATTAGTCCCAAAGCCTGCTCTCCTATCCAACAGTTTTGCAATCGAAACCCACAAGCTTAAGCAAGCATAGAATGTAACATTCACAAACCCACAAGCTCATAGAGAGAGTCTATCCATGAATAACTCATTGCCAATGAATTGGGCAAGAGCTTACATCAATGGAGACTACACACACACACTACAAGCATGCAGCATACACAATCGAAAGAAAGAAGCATTCAACTAATCATAGATTAATCTACTTCAATGATGTTAAAACAGATTAAGAGAAAGAAGTGGAGCTATACTCATTGGAGCTTGATGCTCATTAGAGTACAATAGAGAGAGAGTTAGAGAGTTGCCATAGCTTGAGAGCTCAAGAGCTTCACTCAATAGCTTATGAGAATGGCCAAAAACGTCTCCTTTCTTTACCTAACATCTCTTTTATAAAGATGTCACTAACCATAACCCTAGACCTCTTTCACACATGGGCGGACAACCCCATAAGTGAGCCTTGCTTAATACACTTAGAACTCTCATTTAGAAACCACATTGGCCTAAAACGATTTACATTGCACTTCGGCACAAAAATATGGAAAAATTATGTGCGTCTTTATGTTCCCATGGCTACAATCCCGATCTCTCACATTAATTGCTTCCGGCCTCCTTACATAATCCGTGTTCCCGTGAGTGTTCCCGTGGAACACTCTTTGATCACCTCTTTGACCACTTGTATCAAGAAAGTTTGCTTTTGCATTACTTTCAGAAATTTCTTATAATTTCTTTGCAAGAGGAATTCTACATGTGTTGAATCTTATTAGTGACCATTTCACATTATAATCTTTCCAATAATCAAAAACACCACTAACAAGGTTAAACCATTAATGGTAATTTGACACTAGGAGCTAGCCATATTGTTTAGAGTCACTCACACTACATACATCCTCAACATCATTAAGCCACACAAAGTAAGATAGTAATTCACCTAGTGGGAGTAGCACATCCTTTATATGGATAGTCATCAACTAGGATGGTTCTCCTGGGATCACATTCAAAGGCTTTATACATTCTCTCAAATGGCTTAAACATTTCCTTAACACCTGGGTTGTCTAGCCTAAATAGTTTCTTCTTCTCATAAGTGTAACAAGCCTGTTGACCCCAAATGGCAAAAAAGGAATTATTTCTTTGCTTTTTTGCAAAGCTCTCACCATTTGAATAACATTATCCTCCATTTCCGTTAAATAGATAACATTACATCTTTCAAAAAGGGTCTACAAAAATTCTATTCATCTAGGTCAGAGTATAAAATATCTATTTGGACCATACATAGTGGATTGTTGCAACGTTGATGGTTTAATACAATGATTCAGTAGCAATCCATTCAAATCCAACACCACAATCAACATCTATTTCTTAGATATGTCTTGCATCATTAAACAATTATCATTCACTTGTAACTAATTCCGCCATAACTTTAATAGCATTTTCATATGTAGGAATATTGTTGAAGATTCTTAGCAATGATCTTTCATCGATGAATATCGACTATCCCTATTCAATTCAAATATTCATAATGTTCATATCATTTTCAACATTAAAACACTAGTGACACTTCATTATCACAAAAGAATCTAAACACTGCTTAAAACATCAAGATGGATGTTTGTAAGATTCCTCCCTCCAGCTTTTGAGGTGTAAAGGTGTAAAAACCTCCCCTTTTGTTCTTGTAATTATTCCCCTCTCTGAAATAGAAGAAAGATCTTGTTTTACCATGTTTTGGCCTAGAGAGAGATAATCTTAAATTAAGATATCTTTGGATATAAAAATCCTCCTAGTGTCTGAAATGGATTCTCTTGAAACAGAAATTCAAAAAGAACTTTCCAATGTGCATTAGGAATTAATTGAAAATGTGTAGAAAGGACCTTAGGCTAAGGGTCTACATTTTCAGAACTTTTTGGATTATGGTCCAATTAAGGTTGCTATGGGTCAATAGGATTAATACAAGTGTTGGGATGAGATAAATCCAAAGAATAAAAGAAAATACCCAACAATGAGTGAATGCTCACATAAGATGAGTTGACTGAGTACAAGGTGTATTAGTTAAAAACTATGAGATATTACTAAAAAAATGAGATATTTTAGGATAATGATGCATTTTTGACACCTTGGAAGGAGAGGGGGACTCTTGAGGTAGGCGCCTAATTCACACATGTGGATGAGTTTTTAATTCAAAAAAATTATGATATTTTTATCTCTCCTGCATCAAACTAAAACAAAAAGGGAACCAAACTGGTCCACATCTTGTCCAAATTGAGTCAAACTGAACCTGGAAAATTTTAGAACCTAATTGGACTTGGTCAGCAGCCTCCCTCACCTATAAATAGATCCTTAGTCTTTTGTAAAAAAATCTGTGAACTATACCATATGCCAGTATTACATTAAAATAATGATATTTTCAATTATCCCTTAAAAATCCTACTAGTTGATTGGGGGCTTCTTTCTAAGATAAAGAAGCAAGACTAATCTAGAGGTAAAAAGTAATTTCATGGTTTTCATTAATATTCTCAAAAGATTTCACTTCTCAACCCCTCTCAATCTTGAGAAGTTTCAAATTAATTGTTTTCAATGCAAATCAAGCTTTCTATAAGAATTCTAATGATTTATCACAAAAGAGTTAATCTTTATGCTTAATTAGAATGCTTTTTATGTATATCTCTCTCTCTCTCAAAAGAATTAGTCATTCCTATGACTAATTCTTTAGCAAATGAATGCTTCTCATTGATAAATTCTTAATTCAAAATCAATCTCTAAGCTTGTTAAGCTAGAGGTTAAGAAAATAGCTTTTTATGCTTTTATGTTAATAAAATTATGGTAAATTTATGATTTAATTCCATAATTTGGATTTAACATTAAGGATAGCTCTTCTATCCTAATTGTATTACAAAGTCTTCTCATCCATTTCCTCATATCAACGACACATTAATTCACATACACATTCACATTCACATCCATACATCCTAATCTTTTTAGAAAAAGTAAAAATTATCAGTAATAGCAGCAAAGCTATGGTAAAAATTTTAGAAAATAATACATATCTTATTTTTATGCACAATGCTAAAAGAGGACTCCCTACCATATTCTAGGATTGATCATCCTATGCTAAAAGAATGATTTTCATCACATTCATGGAAAACTAATTTTTTATGTTTATGCATAAATAATTAATTAAAGAAAAGAGAAATTTTGTTATTTTTATTTTTATGCAAAAAGAGGAATACCCATGATAATGGAGATCCATGTAATTAAATGGAAAAAAAATTGGTATATTAAAATAATGAATATCTTTATTTAAAGATAAATTTTAGATAAATTTATTTTATGTATGAGAAACTTTAAATGATAAAAGAGGAATTCTCATGGCATTTGGAATTCAATCATTTAAATTGTAAAAGTGGAATTCTTGGCATATTTGAATTAATGGATATTTTTATTTAAATTCAAAGAGAAATTTTAGATAAATTTATTTTATGCATGAGAAATTTTTAAATGATAAAAGAGGAATTCCCATGACATTTGGAATTCAATCATTTAAATGGTAAAAGTAGAATTCTTGACATATTTGAAATAATGGATATTTTTATTAAAGAAAAGAGGAATTTTAGATTAAAAAACTTTATGTGATAAAAGAGGACTTTCCATGACATTTGGATTCAATCAATTAAATGAAAAAAGAGGAGTTCCCATGATATTTGAGATCTAAGAAATTAAATGGAAAAAGAGAAATTTTTAGCATAATTCAAATTATGAGTATTTATCAGAAGTAGAATTTTGAGCATTATTAATTTTATTGAGAAATATGGGTAGAATTGATTTTTGTAAATCCCATGAATCTTTTACTCAAAAGAAGAATATTGAATATATTTCACTTGAGAAATTTGAGAAAGAATATGAAAATATCCATCGAGGAAAAGTACCTTTAACTAGGCCAAGCAATTGGCAGAAATTTAGAAAAAGTCCCATCATCAGTATCGAAGTAGAAAAAGGTACCAAATGTGATTACAATGTGATGTGAATGCAATGTGAAAGTATGATGTGATAAGATGTGAATGTGATGTAAATGGATGTGGATGTGAAGAGATGTCAATGGGATGTGATGTGATGTAAATGGATGTGGATGTGAAGAGATGTGGATGGGATGTGATTTGATGTAAATGGATGTGGATGTTAAGAGATGTGGATGGGATAAAATGTGATGTAAATGGATGTGGATGGGATGTGATGTGATGTAAATGGATGTGGATGTGAAGAGATGTGGATGGGATGTGATGTGATGTAAATGGATGTGGATGTGATGAGATGTGGATAGGATGTGATGTGATGTAAATGGATGTGGATGTGAAGAGATGTGGATGGGATGGGATGTAAATGGATGTGGATGGGATGGGATGGGATGTGATGTAAATGGATGTGGATGTTAAGAGATGTGGATGGGATGTGATGTGCTATAAATGGATGTGGATGTGATGAGATGTGGATGGGATGTGATGTGATGTAAATGGATGTGGATGTGGATGTGGATGTGAAGAGATGTGGATGGAATGTGATGTGATGTAAATGGATGTGGATGCGAATATGATGAGATGAGATTGAGATGTGATGATATGTGAAAGGATGTGATGTGATGTAAATGGATGAGAATGAGATGTGGAGGTAATGTAATGTGGATGGGATGTATGTGATGTGATGTGGATGTAATGAATGAGATGGATGTGAATGGATGCGATGAAATGTGAATGGATGACATGTGATCTAATGTAAATAGATGTGAATGGATGTGAATGTGATGTGATGTAAATAGATGTCAATGGATCAGATGTGATGTGATATGAATGGATGTGATGTAATGTGAAATGGATGTGATGTGATGTGATGTGAATCGGGATAGATGTGAATGGATGAGATGCAATGTGAATGGATGTGTGTGAATGGATGTGCTATGATGTGATATGGATATGGATAGATGTGAATGGATGAGATGTTATGAGGATAGATGTGATGAGATGTGATATGATGTGACTAGATGAGAATGGATGAGGACGATGGAAATCCATATGATTGGATGTGGATTAAGCAATGTGAATTAATGTAGAAGAATGCGGAAAAACGAGAAATGATGTGGAAAGATGAGAGTTTGTTCGACCAATTTTTAAATGACCGATTTATATCAAGAATGCTGGGGAAGCAATTTGACCATCTTGCAAATGAGGTCGTGGAGACCTAAGTGATAAAGTTGCAAGCTGACGGAGAGTCAATGGAGGACGTCTGGCACATAGCAAGGTCGACCGAGGTCTTGACTAGCCTAGGTTCGATTTAAATGGTGAGCTTACGGTGTGTGATGGATCAAGGACCAAGGAAGCGGCCTATGAGTGAAGCACTAGGTGACCTGCGAGCCTAGAGGGTGTTGACCATATGGTGCTTGGGCTCTGTCGCCAAAGATAACCACACGTGCATTGAGGAAGAAAATGGAACAAGGAGTTAGAGTTGTTTTCTGAACTCGGGCATGGATCTGGTTGATTGGCCTTGCTAGTCCTCAACGGATGAGTCCATGGCTCTTTTATATGGATCTGTTAGTTGATCTTCTTGATCTTCAACAGAGAGTCCATCTCGAATTTTATAAGTGAATATATTTTCGAGTACTATGAGCAAGGAAAAGGTCCCTGAGTGAACAGGTGGTGAGCATTCTGGTTGCCAAATGATGCCATGGGTATACCGATGAAGGAATGATTGGAAACTAGAATCCAACTGGATATTTTGGAGGATTTTTATCGATGATACTTTGGTTTCTTTAAAAGATTGTTTTAAAGTCAGCTGAATGTATGAAATAGATTGTTTTAAAGTCGGTTGAATGTGTTAAATAGTTTGTTTTATTAAAAGATTGTTTTAAAGTCAGCTGAATGTGTGAAATAGGCAATTTCATATTGGGTGTGTAAGTAGTGTGACTATCTTGAAGTTTGCTTGAAGCGCCAGCTAGTGGGCTTGGGAACTCTTTTCCCTGGTACTCGGGGCAAAACATAACCAAATTCCTAAATGGATCCTATCACTACAGTGGTTGGGCGGTTGGCTAATGCATGGGACAGTGGTTGGGCGGTTGGCTAATGCATAGGCTAGACTGATGGATTCCTAAAATGAGACTCAATTCTGTTATGGTACGATAGATGAATTAAATCCCGGATAGTCTTTGTTCTATGGAAAAGAATCAACAGTTGTGCCTCTTGATGAGGAAAAAAGCGTTAGTCTCTATGATCCAAGTGCAAGTCTTTGCCTAGATCTAAGCATGTGACTTATGGGCTCGGTCGGATCAGTTTGGTTAATTAAGGCTCTTGACTACGTTAGAATAAAAATATCCTAGAGGAATCGCCCGTGCTTTCTAGGTAAGGGAAGTTTTTTCGGGTTCGGTTTTGGAAGAATGAAGAGATTAGTCTTTTGTCCGGATATCCATGGGCAAGGCCCCGAGTGAGAGGATCTGCCCTGCGCAAGAAGTGCTACTTCCGCTCTGCTAGCACCCCTAAATTCGTTGCGCAGAGGGGGCAGGGACCTTTCAACTGGTATCAGAGCGAATTGGCTAAAGTGGATCAACCGAGAAGCAAGAAATGTCAAAAATTTATGAAGTACCAGTAAAAGATTGTAATTATGTGATGAAATTCATACAAATTGATATTCAAAATAAAAATTTATAAATTGGTAATTGGGTCTTCAGATGAAAATACCGCAATTGTATGGAATCCCTGACTTGGTTGAGGCCTAGATATGATGGTATTTACCTTATAATTCCAAGGACCATGACTACCCGTATGTACCATGAGTATAACTGTAGCTCTTTACACAATATACATAAGTAAATCTAAGACCTAGAAATTATAAGCAAAAATGCTATCCAGATGATGAATTCGAATGCTGGTTGATATGATTTTAGAGTTCTGGTTGAGAATTGATGAGTTGATTTGAATTCTGATTGAAAGATAATGATTCCTGAATTCTGGTTGAAAGAAGATAAGTTGAACAAAGCCACAATGATAAATGAGACAAATCCTAGTGATGATATTGGTAACTGGAATGATGATTATGACTTCAGCAAATCACTATGAGATTAGTGGATTGTGTAGACAGATTGCTCCTGTTAACCTTTGACCTAGTGGATCTAATTAAGGGATGACAAATTAAGAACCTGCATAACTAAAATTCCCGTGGAGGAATTATTGGATGGAATTTTTGGTATGATGGACCATTACTCTCTTAAGAATATGAATGAATTTTGGTTAGTAAAGGCTCTTAACTACATTAGAATAAAAATATCCTCGAGGAATCGTGTGTGCTTTCTGGGCGAGGGAAGTTTTTCTGAGTTCGATTTTGGAAGAACCGAGGGATTAGTCTTTTGTCCAAATATCCGTGGCGAGCCCCCGAGTGAGAGTCTCTGCCCTGTGCAACAAGTGCTACTTCCACTACTAGCACCCCCGAATTCGTTGCGCAGAGGGGGCAGGGACCTTTTTGCTGGTATTAGAGCAAAATGGCTAAAGTGGATCAACCGAGAAGCAAGAAATGTCAAAAATTAATGTACCAGTAAAATATTGTAATTGTGTGATGAAATTCATACAAATTGATATTCAAAATAAAAATTTATAAATTGGTAATTGGGTCTTCAGATGGAAATACCGCAATTGTATGGAATCCCTGCCTTGCATAAATATGATGGTATTTACCTTATAGTTCCAAGGACCGTGACTACGCGTATATACCATGGATATATACTGACAATATATACGAGTAAATCTAAGACCTTGAAATTATAAGTAAAAATGCTATCCAAATGATGAATCGAATGTTGGTTGGTATGATTTTAGAATTCTGGTTGAGAATTGATGGGTTGATTTGGATTATAATTGAAAGATAATGATTCCTGAATTCTGGTTGAAAGAAGATAAGTTGAACAAAGCCACAATGAGGATGAATGAGACAAATCCCAGTGATGATATTGGTAACTGGAATGATGATTATGACTTTAGCAAATCACTATGAGATTAGTGGATTGCGTTGACAGATTGCTGCTGTTAACCTTTGACCAACTGGATCTAATTAAGGAATGACAAATTAAGAACTTGCATAACTGAAATTCCCATGGAGGAATGATCAGATGGAATTTTTGGTCTGATGGACCATTACTGTGTTAAGAATATGAATGAATTATTCTTTGATAATGAGTTCTGTATGTTTTTTTGTTAGAAGGGATCTTTATCCCATGATTTTGTGGGGGATGACCAATCTAAAGAACCCCAGAATCAGTTGGATCTAAAATTGGATTTGAATTTTAAATAAAGGGACTTAACAAGAACTTTCATATTGATAGAATCATGGATCGAGGTCGTCGTGGTAGGAATGAAAACCCCCAATTCGATGAGGAAGAGCTCAACTTGGATGTTTGTAAAACTCTTCATAGACCGCAACCTGGATCTCTCAAGGGTGAAGGGAAAAAATTGGGCGAGGCTGTGGAGAAGTGGGTCGAAGCAATGGAAGAATACTTCGATGTCACCGGGTACAATGAGAAGAGTAAAATGGCTCTTTGCAAGACTGAAGATAGTAGATAGAAACAGCTAGAGTGGCATGGAGAAACCACTACGAGACAAACCATCTGGATCCGAACACCCAGACATGGAGTGATCTCAAGATTTACCTAAGGAAGAGATTCTGTCCTCCCAACTTTTTGGAAACAAAGATGAACGAATTCTTAGAGTTATCCCAGGGGAGAAGAACTATTAAAGTGTATCACCAAGCGTTCCCTCTCCTCCTCAAGTACTCGCCACCGCTAAATGAAGAATAGCTGATGGTCAGGCTCATTCGGGGACTGAACAAACCTTTGAATATCCTAGTGAAGAATGCCAAGCCAGTTTCCATGGCCGAAGCAGTGCGGATGGCAAAGGATTTCACCAAGGCCTTTGATGTCAAGGCCCGGCTGATGCCAGCACCATCATCATCTTTAAAAAAAAGATTTCTAGCTCCAAAAGGTGATTCCAACCTTCCACCGCCTAAGAGACAACAAGGTCAAGCTCAGGATATGGGAAGTTCCAGAATGAAAGAAAGGTCCTTTTCCCGGAACTCAATCCTCTGGGATTCAGCTTCAAAAGTTCCACCCTTGAAGAAGGAAGTGATGCTTTAATTGTCAAGGATTTGGACATCGCAACTCCTTTTGGATCAAGGTTTTCGGGGCGGGGAAATCAGGGACCAAGATTCCAGACTGCAGCTCCTTCCTTCCAGAGTAATCAGGTTCCTTTCCGTCAAAATCGGGGAAATCCCAGAGGGAGACCCTCTAACCAATCCTCAGTTTCAATCTAAAGTAATGCAAGACCTCCGCGGGGAAGTCAAAGAGAGATGTTCCCAAATCGGCCGCCGTCGACTTCTAAGGCAGTAATGCTAGAAGTGATTAAAGAAGAAGAAGATGAAAGAACAGGGTCAAAGATGTGATATAGAATTTAGAATGAGAAAGAAAAGGATTTCACGTAGTATACTATTATCTTGTTAAATAGTAAATTATCATTGTGAAGGAAATAAGTGTAGATTGAAAAATCTATATCTATTGTGGAGATTTCAATTCCATCAATAAAAACATTATGTAGCCACATTTGTCATAAAGTTTGAAAGTGTTTCACTTTCTAAGCTCCTGAATTGAAGAAATCATAGAGGATCTCTCTCTTGTTAAATAAATTTGACTAAGTTCAAAGCTGCAAGCAAAGTGAAAATAAGAGTTTGCAAATTGATTGATTACCTTGAAGTTTAATACAATACGAGAATAATGTTTTTATTTGGAGTTACATTTTATAGAATTAAGACTAGTAAGCTCTTACGCTAGAGTTTAGTATACATGACTAGTTTAACATATAAAATGGTACCCAAGATAAGATCCATCAGAGATATGAATGGAAGAGAGCATAATACTGAGAGAAAAGAATGCTATAGTATTGAGATTCTAATAGATACATTGATTATCGAGTATGTTGATTTTATCCAAGAGATAGCTAAGATAGATACATTGATTATCGAGTATGTTGATTTTATCCAAGAGATAGCTAAGAAATGAAAAATCAAGTTAAAAGCTTATTATATCATGTTAAGATCTTTGACAAGCGAGTAGTCAAGTTGTTCTTTCCAAGACTGCTTGAAGAAATCTCAACACGAAGACATATGGATATTTATAGTTTTCTTGTAAGTCAAAAGAATACAATCTCTCAAGTACTATATCAAGTATAACAGCTGAGTAAGAAAAACTATTTCTCAAGATCTAATGATTGAGAATAAGATGCTTTTATCGTCAGGACGATGATTTCTTAACGGGGAGAGAGTGTGACATACCTCTGAGATTAACCAATTTATGATTAAAGATAATTCTAAGTTTTAGATGCTATAGATTTCAGCAATGAATTCTAGCAAGTTTTTAGTGGTTTTTTTAGCAGTAAAGATTCTAAGTGTTAAAATTACGTGAAAATTCAAGATTGAGTTTTCAATTAATTAGTATACCCAAACGAAGCCTTTAAGTGTGTAGATGGACATGTAAATCAAAAGCTGATTGTAAAAAAGTAAAACGTGACCTGTTTTTGGAGTCGACTTTCACATATAGCTGATTTTGGCGATTCCGCCCACATTGGTTTGTAGACTTCACATGTTCTAGTAATTTTAAGTATCCACATAGCTAGTATCCGATAACTATGCACGCAGTTGTACCTGTTGTAGATTGCAACCCTGACAGGAGATCTAAGAGGCTTGCCAAAACGGGTGGTTGTTATCTGGTTTCACTTGGTGGGCGCCCTTGGCTTTAGCCTAAAAATAGGTATTTTTTCAAGAAGAATAGCCAATCTCTCCTAGTTAGCCAAGGAGTTTCACTTCAATGTCTTCTAATGAAACATCATATGCAAAGTTGGGCACCTAAAACTATAATCTGATCGAATATCCAATAATTGTAAATCCCCTTTTCTTTGGGAACCAAAATTGTATACAGGCCCTGTCGGCGCAGGTTTAGATAGGTACACTTAATGTGAGTAAATTGCCTATAACTTTTACATTATTACTCATAAAATGTTCCCACTTTGCATATCACAAATCCAAATAACATAGAGCTTAACTTGATTTATTGAGTAATTTTTGATGTGTTCTACTATTTTCTATATTATTTGAAAGGCATCAGAATTATTAAAAAACATACTATTTTGTCCTCCCACCACATATACTATTTAAAATGCTCAATTTGTATGGATCTAGTGATTATTAGATTGTGGAATATTAGTAGAATGTGGGTATAGGGTAAAATTAGAAATCTAACAGTTGGATTTTAATAGATTTACTTTGGAAAATTTGTTATGATTGTTAGAGGCCCATTAAATCAATTGTAATTTAATTCTATAAAAAAAATTGAGTATTTCAATCTAAAAACTCTAGGGATCAGTATACTTGTTGCCATGAATTTATTAAAAAAAGTTTGGCTTAATTTGAGTATGGGAAGGTCCATTTTCAATCCTCCCAAGTGAAAATTCCCATATTGTGTCCACTCTCCCCTTTTCAAGTCTAAAACCAATCCTAGTTTTGAAAATCTAGGCTTGGTAAACTTTAAAGCCTAGATATCATTCCATGTGTGACGCTTGGGTAGGTACAAATATTATATATGCATGCCACTTTATGTCCACATCAGCTTCGAGAGGATCCATATAAGCAGCTTGCCACATCCACCCTCCATCTCAACATGGTCAACCTAGTTGACTCCCCACCTCATCATCCTAGTCATCATTAATGCCACATCTTCTTGCCACCTTTGCAGGCCACCTCGTAATTGGTGACATGGCATGCCACATCAGCCATAATAGTACCACATGTTAAGAAAATGCCATGTGTCATGCACGCATGTGACATGTGGCACCTCCTTCCCACCTCCCCATTTTTTTTCAAAAACATGTTTTTGAAAAAGTTAATTTAGTAATTAAGAGAAATAAAATATAGATTTTTAAATAATAAAATATATATAACTTATTAATATAAAAGAATTTAAAATCACTAATTTTAAAGGGTTATATTTTGGAATTAGATAATTTGTATTTTTTAAAAGTTTATGTTATTTAATTTATTTTTTTAATTTCATATTTCTTGAAAATATTTATGTGTATGATAAACCTTTAAATAAAATTTAAAAAAATACATTATAAAAGAAAATGCAGTTATATAATTATAAAACAAAAGATATATTTAAAGATATATTTATATATCTTTATATAGAACAAAAGATATATTTAAAGATATATTTATATATCTAGTAATGATAAATATTTAGACTTATTAATAAATATTATTAAGAATATTTATTTTTAAGTGGATAATAGTTTATCTTTAATTATCTTTATGTTTATCTTAATTATCAATCAATCTTAGATAGGAAATCTAATGAGATTTGAAGTGGATAACTTATTTTTCCTATATAATCACACATCTCTAGTACTATCCCACACTTATCTCTAGTACTATCCCATCATTGAGCCTTCATAATTTTTACTCTCTTAGCTTCCTTGAGAATGGGTTCTCAAAGTCGTGGGAGTCGAAAACGTGATAGGACTAGACTCTCCCCCATCCACCAAGTTCAAGAGGGAGGAGGAGAGGAAAAGGGTAGCTCATGAGAGAAAGAGAGAGTGGAAAGCACGTCAACGAGCAACACCTTCCATGTGGCGATGATCCAAGCCTTGCTCCTCCTCTTCGACTTCCTCTCCCTCCACCCTTCCTCTTCCCCCCCACTACCCCTTAGTTTAGATAGTCCACATGAACCCACCCTTCCTGAGTCCCCTTCTCTTCCACAAGAACCCACTCCCCTCCTTTGGGCGCCCATAGTGTGGATAGGAAAGAACTATCAAAGTCAGGGGCGCATCGTCATGCCCATGCAATCTTCCATTCCTATTTCAAAGACCTCATGCCTTCCTCACAAGCATGCGTGCTTGATGCTTTGATCGATCTAAACAACATGGCCAACTGCATGGCGCTTTCTAACATTGTAGGTCAAAGAGAGAGGAGAGCTGGCATGGAGGTGCTGCAAAGTGTTCGTCATTCCTATACAGTTAACAAGAAGAGGAACTCTGTGGATGCTTTGGCTCCTCGATGGGATATTGTGGTAGCCATAAGTATCTCCCAAATGAAGCTCCCAAATGAAGGGTAAGGTGAGTGCCACATCTCGCATCCTTTCCATAGCACCACACACACTTAGAGTTGGGTCTATTAGATGGCAAAGTTTAGATGCCAATGAGGTTGCTACTTTGTGGGGGTGAGTAGTGGTCGTGTAGCTAGGCATGATCGCCTACTAGATGAAACCACTAGAGCCTTGATAGAAAGTTTTTGGGAGGAGAGTTGTCGTGCCTCGCCAGTTTTCAAGAAAGCTTTGCATAACAGAGTGACAAGAGGAGTCTTCATTGAGCACGGTGCTTGCTTTCTTGAAATGACCCAAACAGAGTTGTATTCTCAGTTTGTGGCATCGTATCCAGAGCTTAAAATTGGCCAAAGGTCATTTAAGGGGTGTAAGCCTTGGTTTGTGAGGTACTCACGTCAGCATGACACATGGTGTTGTCGCTACCATGTTGAGTTCAAACTTTTTTATATGTGTTCCATTCTCTTAGTGGTCTTGAAAAGTTTCCTTGTAGTCCTCATGATTTCATCCACTCTCTTTTGTGTGCACACACGGAGGATGCCTAGTTCCATAAGATGCCTTGTGTGGAGAGCAATTGCACATCATGTGGTTCACTTGCATATCTACATATGGTAGATCTTGATGCAAGTGACCAAGAGATAGTGCCATGGAAACGTTATGAGTATGTGACACACCAGCTCTAGAGTGGTGGGCAGTCCAAGAAGTTGCAGCTCGTGGACAAAAATATGTACCATGTTGTCACTTCACAACCACATTTAGGGAGTAGATCTACCCCTATATATGGCACAATCATCATTGTGCCAAGTGACAGGATCGTCAGTTCTATGATTGATTTTGCAAAGAACTACACCTTCACACCTTTTGAGGAGATCCAATAACCAGAGTATTACTTCTCGAGAGTAGATAATGGTGGTTATATTTCATAATATTTGTTTCGTGTTTGAGCTATATTACTTATTTGATTTTTTGTGTCCTAATCGTCTCTCTTGCTTACCTCACCAGGTTGCTATTATGGTCCACATCAGCTATCGACATGAAGAGGACAATGTAGATGGGATAGCAAGTACCCCCGAGGCCCGTGTCATTATTCAAGAGTATCATTTCTATAGCAGTGATGTTCGTTCACATGATGCACATTTTGTGCAACACTGTTTTCGTCCCCATGACAATTTTTTACAAGATTGTGGGATCACACATGGCCAGTGATGGGTTTGGTCGGATGGTTGTGGCGCACAGTTCAAGTCGTCACAACAATTCTATTGTCTCTACAGGTAGTAGTACTTATGGTTCTCTTATATTTGCAATTAAACTAAATTCAATAGAACATCTTAAAGAAAACAATAACTAAGACTTTGTTTTATGGATTTATAGGTGGCATGTGCAGTCTAGTATCCCAATGATTTGGTCATTCTTTGAGAACTGGTCATAGGAAGGGAGAGAATGATGGTGCGGGACTCCCATGATTATGACACAGTACCTGGCACCTTGGGCTTACATTCCATCAGGAGCACGTGCATGGCAGCCCCCACGATTTACACATGACGGTTTGCATGCTTTTGTGGAGCATGTATGGATTACGATTGGTAACAGATGCATGGATACAAACATTCCTCTCCCTCGAGCATCCTTCACATCCAATGTTGTCCGATGAGCACATAGGTCCTCTGTTCATGGCTAGCTATGATGACCTGACAGATTTGCTACAGGAGGGTGATGTATTTATTGTTATTGCCAGTGAGGGCAATAGCCAGCGAGTAGACTACTATCTGATGAGTTGCACTAAGCCAAAGTGCATCCTTGACCAAGATACAGTGGATGATCATGGGTTTTCTTTTGACATACATAGCATGATTGTGGAAGGCAAGTTCTACTAGCAGATTCGACTTCATTGAGGGCGTCTTGAGTTCCTGCCCACTGGAAGTGGGAGTTAGAGGCATTTCAGTTCTCTCATCTAGTGGTTGCTACCAGGCTCACTCTTGATCGAGTACAGAGCCAAAAACATAGTTCTTGCCCTCGTTTTCAGCTTCGAGTGGATGACCATGAGAGCATTCTAGAGAAATTTAGATCTAGAGAGGGTGTTGCTGACTAGATCTCTATCTTGATAATGACTAAATTCAGACTAGCTGGGTTAGCAATCATAAATGGATTTTATGCGTAAATTAGATGCATAAGAGAAATTCTTTTATTCTAAAAGTGTAATTCCTACTAAATTGGATTTATGCATGGAAAGATGCATAAAGAATTTATTTTTAATCCAAAAGCGTTATTCTCATCAATTTTGATTTTATGCATAGAAAGATGCATAAAGAAATCTATTTTTAGTTCAAAAGAGTGACTTCAGGTTCAGTCAAATTAGTTTAACTAGCTAAGACTTTGACTCGTTAGAATAATTTCCCTGTTAGAAGATTTTCCCATGGTGGAATTGCCCGTGCCTTCTGCGCGAGGGGAGTTTTTTCGGGCCCGGCCCGGCGGTTTCGGAGGAACCGCCACGCTAGCCTCTTGTCCGGACATCTACGGGCGCTTAGATTTATTGGGAGTGACTAACCTCAGAATAGCTGGGGTAGCTCATTTTCATTATGCCTTGATCTTTTAAGTTAGTGGCTAAACCCAAAGTAGTTGGGTTAGCTCACATTCTAATGTACTTATTTGATGTTTATATCATTATGAGTTTTTTCATTATTGAGTATCATTACATTTTAGTTGATGTTCATGGTTTTTTTTATTTTTTAACACTTTGGCTATCGTATTGTTTATTGAAAATCCCCATGCCATCATACCCAAACATGCTCCGATGGAAACCAAACTTTGCAAGCATGTGGGGGGGGGGGCAGCACCCCCACATGCTTACAAAGTTTGGCCACAATTGGAGCATGTTTAGGTTAGTAATTAGCAATGGTGCAGATTTCTCAAGTCTCTTCGTGCTAAGGAGGCCATGGAAAATCCGGGTCTTTCCCATACCATCGTACCCAAACATGCTCCGATGAGGACCAAACTCTGTAAGCATGGGGGGCCCCACCCCCACATGTTTGCAAATTTTGGTCATGAGATCGGAGCATGTTTGGGTTAGTAATTAGCACCCGGGGTCGAGTTTTCAAGTCTCTTGGTGTTTCAGAGGCCATGGAAAATCCGGGGCTTCCCCATGTTATCGTACCCAAACATGCTCCAATGGGGACCAAACTTTGCAAGCATGTGGGGGTGGCCCACCCACACATGCTTGCAAAGTTTGGTCATGATCAAAGCATGTTTGCATTAGTAATTAGCGCTCGGTGTGGATTTTTCAAGTGTCTCAAGTGGTGCTTAAGAGGCCATAGAAAATCCAGGTCTTCCCCATACCATCGTACCCAAACATGCTCCGACACACGAACAAAACTTTCCAAGCATGTGGAAGGGGGGCACCCCCGCATGCTAAGTTTGGTCACCATCGCAGCATGTTTGGGTTAGTAATTAGCGCCCAATGCAAATTTTTCAAGTCTCTTGGTGCTTAAGAGGCCATGGAAAATCCGAGTCTTCCCCATACCATCGTACCCAAACGTGCTCCGATTGTTGGGACAAAATTTTGCAAGCATGTGGAGGGCCCCACCCCACATGCTTTGTAAAGTTTGGTCATGATTAGAGCATGTTTGGCTTAGTAATTAGCGCCCGGTGTTGCAGATTTTTCAAGTCTCTTGGTGCTTAAGAGGCCCTAGAAAATCCGGGTCTTTCCCATACCATTGTACCTAAACATGCTCCGACGGGGACCAAACTTTGCAAGCATGTGGGGAGGGGCCACCCCCACATGCTTGCAAAGTTTAGTCACCATCGGAGCATGTTTGGGGTAGTAATTAACGCCCAGTGCGGATTTTTCAAGTCTCTGGGTGCTTAAGAGGCCATGGAAAATCTGAGTCGTCCCCATACCATCATACGCGAACATGCTTTGATGGGGACCAAACTTTGCAAGCATGTGCGAGGGACCCACACCCATATGCTTGCAAAGTTTGGTGATGATTAGAGAATGTTTAGGTTAGTAATTAATGCCTGATGCAGAGTTTTCAAGTCTCTTGGTGCTTAAGAGGCCATGGAAAATCCGAGTCTTTCCCATACCATCGTACCCAAAAATCTTTGATGGGGACGAAACTTTGCAAGCATATTGGGGGGGCACCCCCACATGCTTGCAAAGTTCTGTCATGATCGGAGCATGTGCGAGGGACCCACACCCACATGCTTGCAAAGTTCGATCATGATTAGAGAATGTTTGGGTTAGTAATTAATGCCTGATGTAGAGTTTTCAAGTCTCTTGGTGCTTAAGAGGCCATGGAAAATCCGAGTCTTCCCCATACCATCGTACCCAAAAATCTTTGATGGGGACAAAACTTTGCAAGCATGTGGGGGGGCACCCCCACATGCTTCCAAAGTTCTATCATGATTGGAGCATGTTTGGGTTAGTAATTAGCACCCGATGCAGATTTTTCAAGTCTCTTGGTGCTTAAGAGGCCATGGAAAATTCGGGTCTTCCCCATACCATCGTACCCAAACATGCTCCAATGGGGACCAAACTTTGCAAGCATGTGGGGGGGTGGCCCCCCCACATGCAAGCAAAGTTTGGTCACCATCGGAGCATGTTTGGGTTAGTAATTAGCCCGAGCACAGATTTTTCAAGTCTCTTGATGCTTAAGAGGCCATGGAAAATCCAAGTCTTCCCCATACCATCGTACCCAAACATGCTCCGATGGGAACCAAACTTTGTACCCAAACATGCTCCGATGGGAACCAAAATTTGTAAGCATGTGGGGGGAGGGGGCACCCCCACATGCTTGAAAATTTTGGTCATGATTAGAGCATGTTTGGGTTAGTAATTAGCACCCAGTGCGGATTATTCAAGCCTCTTCGTGCTTAAGAGGCCATGGAAATCCGGGTCTTCCCCATACCATCGTACCCAAACATGCTCCAATGGGGACCAAACTTTGCACGCATGTGGGCGGGGGGGGCACCCCCACATGCTTGCAAAGTTTTGTCATGGTTAGAGCTGAATCATTTATGATCAGCAGCAAAAAGGATATGACCACATTTCCCTCCATCAATCCTTTAAGCATCATATAAGGTAATCAAAACATCTCTATTCCATGTGATCAAAGAAACACTGGCATCTTCCCAAGACGTAATTTGCCATCCCACATCCGACCACATAACATAAGAACTTTTGGAAACAAAGCTCTTGACATACATAGCATCCTGTCTCGTCTCAATTGTAAAATCACTGATATGGTCAACACTAATATTGGAGAACCAGTGAAGTAATTCCTGTTGAGGGTAATAACTCATAAAAGCTTCAAGAAAAGCCTGCTATGCCATAACACTTTCTTGTCCATCAACATAAGAAGCATCACCATAAAACCCAACCACTACAGGCAAAACAAACTCCCCTTCAACAGGCACCATTGCCAAAGCATCCACTTCAGTTCCTGTATGCTCACCTTTATCAAGGCCAATAAGAAATTCATCTATCACAGCATCCATAATCTCATCCATAGCATCAACATCATTCATAGTCTGTTGGTGTTGCTCCTCTTTCATAGCATCAATTCTGCTTGTGGCTTTCTTAACATTAATGCACATCTGATCATCCAACTCCAACTCAAGTTCATCATCCTGCAGACTTTCTATATCCCACTCATCCCACAAAGGTTCATCATCCAAAGACTTTAAAGCATACTTTTTCACACTACAAGACAATGCTGCCATACACGCGTTTCATACATGCGATAAATTACGAGCACGTGTATGGTCGCGCTTGTATTTGAATAGAATCGGGCGCGTGTATTTTAGCATTTAAGTTCGCGTGTATATTTGCATTTATCAACGCGTGTATAAATGCGTTTATATACACGCAGTAATACACACATCTATACACGCCAATATTCACGGATTAATACACGCCACTATACACGGATTAATACACGCATGGCAGAGAAAAACTGAAGAAATACATGCATTTACAACAATGAAATATATTCAAAAATAAATCATGCATATGAGATGATAGAAATGTCATCAATTTAGAACGTACAGTGACGGATTGGTTAGGGTTCGATCTCATCTTCAATAAGATCCATCCTTGCCAAACGATCAACATCAATATCCATTTGATCAATTTGTAAGGCTACGATTAAATTTATTCCACTATCGATATTCTGTACTCCATTGATAATGGTATCGATGTCCTGATCATCCTCATCAACATCACCATCATCCTCAATGGTAGGGTCATTCTCATGATCATGAGAAATGGCATACTCATCCTCATTATCATGATCATCTCTTATTTCTTGATCATCGATCACAACATCTTCAATGGCATGTTCGACATCATCTTCATTGCGGCTTGTTACATCCTCCATATGCTCCATATCAGTGAATGTATTATACATCACTTTGGAACGTGGTGCAATAGGGATGACGTACCACCATTTAATGTCATGCACCATTGGTAGATAGATAACCTACTCAAATACACATAGTACAGTAATTAATTAGCATATCAAAAGTCAAGGGGTACGCGAGCTTAGATATATATGTACATGAAACACATTAGTAAAAAAATGCATACCTGCTCACATTGTTGTGGCAATACGAGCCTATCTTTCTTTGTTTGCCAGAACTTTGTAGAGTCAATAGTTGCATATCCACTTGGATGGCATTTTATCGTTGCATCAGGCCCTTTTTCCACCACGTTCATTTGCCATTTGACATCCAAAACATACACAAAGAAGCGACGAAAGTCAAGCCTAAATATGTCTTGGATTATGCCACAATAATCATCCATTTTTTCATTAGATCCCTCAAAGCTACTAATGACACCGCAATCTTGTGTATTTCTCTTTTCATCAATTCTTTGTGTTCGAAAATGCTTGCCTTCACACCATATAGCATTGAACATAGTGCACTGGACCAAAATAGAAGCAATATTTGTGTAAGCAATGTGAATAAATATTAAAAGCAAATCACTTACAACTAATGCAAAACATTAGTTCTATGTACCTTTGACATGCATCCTCGTGCATACTCCCATTCTTCCGCCGTGATATGCAACCCCTCGTCGCTCTCTGCTCTCTCCATTTCCTCATGAAACCAATCAACATGGATATCATTCGGAAGTGTTGCTAGATGCTTAGGGTACGCCTTCCGAGAGCCATGTTGCCTCCGAAAGAGAGCTCTTTCTGCTTGCCTTTTTGTCTTTGCATCCTCATATCTTTTAACCCATCTGCTCATCACATCACTATTAAGGATACAAGTGAAATTGAGATCATCAATCAATGTTCTGTCAATTACTTTACTCTGTCCTTTTCCTTGAGGCACAATAGAGGTCATCCTCAAGTCCTCTTCATTTCTCCATAGTCATGGCAAAGAGCTGTCCACCTGACCAAGAAATTTTGAAATATATACAAGAGACTCTTGTATCAACCAACCCTCGGCCATGCTTCCTTCAGGCCTTGCACTTTGCCTCACAAAGTCTTTTAAGGTCTTCATGAAGCGCTCTAGGAAGAACATCCAACGTGCATGCACAGTACCACATAAAGCGATTTCGTCCACTAAATGCACAATGAGATGTAGTTGACTTGTGAGAATGGTTCGCGGAAAAGTCTCCTCTACCAAACAAACCACCTCCACTACCATAACACGCGCATCATCCAACGTGGCTGGATCAATTGCTTTGGAACTAACATATCTGAAAAATAAATAAATAGTACGTTATACCTCATGCACGTTCATTTTGCAAGGTATAATGAAGGGTGATCTGAGCATGGGTTTTACATACCTCACAAGCTCACCCATCTTATAAATACATTTTTTCAAACTCTTATTTGCACAATGGTCGATGCTAGTAGGGAGTATGAACTGCGCACATAAGAGCACAAAATGGTTTATGGCATTACAAAATTTAATTTCAACGTACGTACAAGACTTGGAAAACACTTACTTGAAGCATCTTGTGCCAATCGTGGGACTTCAACCCATATAGTTGCTCAATGCCTCTTTTCTTAGTGGTTGTAAAGGCTCCCTTCAATGATCTCATGCATCCAGTGGGAGTACGCAAAGTGGTGATGGCCTGCTTTACCTGCTTCTGCTCTTTCTTTGATATAATCCATGGTGCAGGCGAAAGACGAACGTGCCCACCCACCTCTCGTGTGGCCAAGCTTGACGCATACGTCCTGCGACCCGCAAGTCCTCACGTACGCTAACATTGTCTCGTTTACCAATAATATGTTCCCAAATACCAGATCCCACATTCTTGAAGATGTGCATGGGATCAAGAAGATGGTTGATCTTAAGATGGGTCCAATATGGCAGCTGAAAAAAAATGGAGTACCTACACAAGGGATTGCTCTATGTGACCTTTAATCCAATTAGAGACTACACAAAACAAGATTGAAAAAACATTACTATACCTGTTCATGCCATCTGGAGGAAGAATAGTTGTAGACTCCCAAATACGCTTCTAATCTTTTGCACGAAGTGTTTGTGGAGGAATGTTACTCTTACTAGCAACATATTTAGGATGATCTGAGGGGAGAAATCGATGATGATTATCGAATATAGTCTTACACAAACCGTCAGCATACTCATGTACTAACGAAGGGCCACAAACAGGACATGCATGTTTACCCGATGTTTTCAAACCTGTTAAAATATAAATAAAAGTTAGAATAATAAAGTCAATATGTATAATTAATATATATATCCAATAGTAATAGAGTAGGGAGGTAATTAGAATTCTTACCAGAACAATCGCTGTATCCTGGAAAGTCATGCATTGTCCACATCAACACTGCTTTTAAGTCGAAGTGTCGAGAGGAGGGAGGCCTACTAATGTCGACCACCGCAACACCTCTCCATAGTTCCTCCAACTCATCAATCAATGGTTCAAGATAAACATCCATATGCTTGACTTTATGTTTCCCTGGAATTAGAAGGGATAACATAAGATGTCCCTTCTTGATCGCCATTGATGGTGGAAGGTTGTAATTCACCAACACAACTGGCCACACGCTGTATGCGGTGCTTTTGAAACCAAATGGATTCACTCCATCCATACCTAGGCCAAGTCTCAAGTTTCTGGGCTCTGTTTTAAAGCTGGGCCACTCATCTTCAATATGCTTCCAAGCAGGAGTGTCTGTGGGAATTCTCCACATGCCATCATCCGATCGATGTGAGGAATGCCATGACATGAGCTCTGCTATGGATTTGCACTTGAACATGTGTTTGATGCGAGGAATTATAGGAAAGTGTCGCAAGACTTTACGAGGTACATCAAAACTCTTCATATCTGTTCTATACCTTGCTTCACCACAAGTGGGACAATGTAGAGCCTCCTTATGCGTCCCAAGAAAGAGAATGCAATCATTGACGCATGCATGTATGCGATCATAATCCAGTCCTCCAAGAGATGTCACATAGCGCCTCGCTATGTCTCTTGAGGTGGGTAGTCTATTTTCCTTTGGAAGCATGTTTGATAATAGCCTGCATCCAATATCATCATAATTAGTCTTAAATCCTAAACCTTAAACCACTAATTCAAATTTGTAAGTTAGAATGCTTACTTCAATAATGCGTCAAGACTTGCATTGCTCCATCCATAAACTGTTTGTATATTGAGTAGTTCAAGTGAAGCACGTAAAACAGAGAATGTGCACCCTTCAAACACCGGTGTCGATGAAGCCTTGTAAAGATGCTCTTGTTCCATATCATCGTTGTCCATACCTTTGGGATCATCCTTAAAAAGATTCCGCACCATATCATCAAGCACCTCCTCTTCCACAACTTCGTGGGGTGCAGGGCTATTGTCATCCCTTTCCCACTCATCTCTGACAATAGATCCCGAAGCTCCAGCATCATCTCGTCGACGCTTTGCGTGCTCTCGTTGCGCGTAGGGTACCATGTTAGGGTGTGGTACTACATCCTGCTTCAATTAGAGTTTATATATTACAACTCTATTAATTTAATTTGGATACCATGAGTCATTTGAATACCATCAATTTACATCTACTCACCTCTAAACCTGTTTGATTCCATTCTCCATACATGGAGATGTGATTCAAGGTAATTCGACGTGCTCGTACAATGCATCCTTGACATCGATTACACATACATTTGATCCGTTGTCCCAACCACACATCGCGATTGCGATGACGCATTGTCTCATCTTCCCCAGAACTGCTTGAAGAGGTTGATGACATCCTATGTACAAACCAGAAAACACAAAATCATAATATGTTTTTAATGAAAGTATAAAAATCGCGTGTATTGACGCGGCTATTTCCTAAAAATTGCGTGTATTAACGCAGCTATTTCCCAAAAATCGCGTGTATTGACGCGGGTAATTCCTGCAAAACGTGTGTATAAACGCAGCTAAAATATCATACACGTGAATATACACGCGTTTATAAACGCGACCGTCTGTTTAAACTAAAAATAGCCCGCCTTCCCCAAATATAGATTTTGAACTAACATATCAACACTGCTTTCGTTTTCGCCTCTTCCAACAGTAACGAAACCTAAGTGCAAGGAGGGAGCAGAGAAGGAGCACACACGGGAGGAAACCAAGCAAGAAAGAAGACTCACTTTTTCAGAGGTGAGTCAGTTTGTCCTGTGCCTTGTCTCTTTCCTCAGACTTGTTTATGCTATTTGCTCTTTGCTTTTTGGGTTTGTCTCCGTCCTTTTGCTTCTGTGCACATGATTGGGTGAATGATTCTGACAGGGGCGACAATGGTCCTTTTATAAGGACACTTTGTCTTTGTCGGAGGTCGGTCCTTTTGAAAAAAACATTTCGCAGGTTGCGTGTAGAAACGCGTGTAAAAGCGCGTGTACTCTGTCTGCAGAGTCTGTTCACGCGGATATACACGCGTTTCTGGACGGGTGTATACACGCGTTTTTTGACGGGTGTATACACGCGTTTCTGCACGGGTGTATACACGAGACTGCGTTTCAGAATTCATGATTTGCAGGCAACACAATTGACTTGAATGATGATATTTGTGTGAGTCAAGAGACAGCCCATGATGTACATGAAGATGTTTGTTGCAAGTTCTTTATGGATATTCCAGGTTCTTCATCCGATCCATTTGCGTACAGCAATTGGCTGATGGAGATGCTGAATCATTTTGGGTGCCATCTTGGTCTAGTTGAGCTTACAGAGTATATGTATGCCCATCCCCCTCCTTCCCTGCCTGGTGTCTATACCCCTACCGCGAGTATCCAGGGCACTCCAGTGCCGTCTATTCCTCCGAGTCCAACGAGACGGCATGTAGCGTCTCCTCTTCCACGTCCACCGAGGAGACATACCTCGTCCCAGACACACTCACGTACACCCTCACAGCCACCATCACGTGCTCCCTCAGAGCCACCATCACATCAGGGCTCACAGCCACCGTCACGTAGACAATCCCCCAGTCGTGACTCCACCCGCAGCAGTAGGAAGAGTGGGAGTGGAGGATGCGGCGGGTGCTTTGGTGGGGGAGGTGGGGGAGGTGGGGGAGGTAGTAGGGCACGCGGTGAGAGAGGAGATAGAGGGAGAAGAGTTAGAGGAGACAGTTCGGAAGAGGAGGAGATGAGAGAGATGGAGAGAGTGGTCTGCTATGATGTGACGGATAGGGGCGGGATAGTGATGGATGCGAGGGGGAGGGAGGTAATGGAGTACATGCGTGGGGTAGTATCAAACTCATATAGAAATTGTTTTATTAAATTTAAAGATCAAAATAGCCGATTAGTTGGGGAGGTGATAGAGGCTGTACATAGTCGGTACCCCAATCCCCCACATGCTACATTCTCGGATGTATGGGGAAGGACGCGAATAAGGGAGATCTTAAGTAATAAAAGATCTCACCTTAAAAAACTCGCGTATGATGACCGGCTAAATGTAGCTGCGGGTGGCTATCCTGCCGAGAAACCTGCCACTGCGCACAAATGCGAGTGGAAGGAGGCAAAGAAACGAGCAGAGGGTGGCGTGAAGAGCAGGCAGCATGTGGAGGCACGACGGATCCAGATGGAGACCATTGGATCTTCGCATTTCGGATCTGGCGGCGTCGAGTCATGGGAGGCAGAGTTCGTAAGTATCTTGCCACTTTATTTGATTGTTGACTTAATTCATTGATTCTATGATTGTTTTAATCTTACAAATTGTGTTTATTATGATACAGCGAAACGGGTTACGGGGAGGAAGCCCACAACCCACGATACTGCGTATGCTCGCCGGCATAGCAGACGTGACACGTGGGCCATCTTCAGAGCCGAGGGACGTATTACGGACGCGCAGTTTGAGATGGCCATGAGACCATATGGTCGACAGGTACTTGAAAATTCTAAACGAAGGATTTTGGTTTATTTAATTACATATATATATACTTATATACTATATATTACTTGAACAGGCACAAGCTGCTGATGATCCACCCGCCGCCACTGCAGAGGGTGGATGTGAGCACTACTCATCGGACATTCCGACCGATGTGAGCTCATCTGAGCATGGAGGGAGCACCGAGTCATCATCTGGGTCTGAGTAGTACTCAGACTTATAGTATCACATTCCATATTGAGGATGTGGTTGTATATATTTTTTTGTAAACTGAAGCCATGGGTTACTTCGAGATATGGACTCCCTTGTATACATGTATGAAATTTTGATAGTAATATTGAATCGTGAATCGATAGTATTACATTCATGTCTGTCTTGAATCGTGTATTGACAATGTATGCATTCATGTCGTTCTTGTCTTAATCTCCCTCGTGCATATGTTCTTCGTGGATGGTCTAATGCACAAAAAAAAAAAATCCAGAGAGTGTTATTGGGTGCTGGAATGCTGGAACAGTATTCAGGCACCAAATAGCACTCTCTGGATTTTTTTTTTGCTCTCTGTTCGCGTGTATAAACGCATCAGAACTGCTAAAACTCGCGTGTATATACGCGGATAATCTGTAAATTACGTGTGTATTAATGCGTCAAAACGGACAATTACGCGTGTATAAGCGCATCTAAATTAAAGAAACGCGTGTATAGACGCAGCTATCAACGCGTCTGAGTACATCTGAACTGAACAAAACGCGGCTATACACCCGTGTATAAGCGCGTCTAAATTAAAGAAAGGCGTATATAGCCGCATGTATCAACGCGTCTGTGAAAAGAACGCGGCTATACACCCGTGTATAAGCACGTCTCAGAGGTCCTATACACGTGCTTTTACATGCATGTCTGTGGCCGCGATGATACACGTGCTGGTACACGGGCCCGCTACTTTTTTTCACGAGTCATTTTTAGCGGCTAGGAGCGCGGGTATGAGCCCGATCCCTTGTAGTGTCACATCACATGCATACCTTTCCTCATGATTCACTTGTACCTCCTCGCATTCTTCCTATATGGCCTCTTCTTGTTGGGCAACCTCATCACCAAGCACTTTTTCATCATAACCAGGGCATCCATGTCTGCATCCTCCTCACTGGATGAAGTGTTTTTTGTTCCCTCACTAGTAGTGGTGCTACTGGTCATATCATCAACACTCGAATCAGCGTCACTTTTCCTTTCATCATGAACAAGCTTCTCATTATCCATATTAAACTGCTTTTTATCCCCTCTCCTGCCATACAGAGTAATGACCCCTTTCCTCCAATCTTGAACAGCCTTCACCGCTCTCAGCCATGGTCTTCCCAAAATGATGGGGAATGCACCCATTCCTGCCGGCATAACATGACAGTCCACAAGCACCTTTACATCAAAAGCCTGCAATTCTAACTCCTTGATCATACCTAAGCATTTGACCTTCTGATGATTGGCCAACCGAATACGAAAACCAGACGCTTCAGTAATATTAAGACCAAGCCTCTCCATAGCTGCTAATGTGATTACACAAATTTGTGCACCACCATCTATGTATGCTTCTCCCAGATTCTTTCCTTTGTACCATACATTCACCACCACAGTACATATATCAGGCAACTCCTGAACAGATAAAACAGTCACTATCCCTCTGGCAGGCTCCTTCTCTCTCGGGTTCACAAGTCTTTTCCACTGACGCTTGAATTTGGGAGCTAACTCTATCACCAAAAGTAATATTAGCTTTCCTTCCAGCCATGTCCTCTTGCAAATTGTAGCTATCCTGCCCAACCCTTAGTGGAAAATCAGACACTTGAAACTTCCTGCGAGACTTTTGCTTCTGCTTGACCTTTACATCCACCAGGGATTTCATTAACGTCTTCACAATTTTGTGATCACGTTAACAAAACCTATTGTTAACATATTAAAACTTGTGATCACATTGTATATTCACATGACCTGAGCAATGACCTGCCAGAACCCACTAGTCCCGTAACACCTTCGGGCTTTTGGTTTTCCCGGCGGGCCCACTGGGATAGGTGCTTATCCCGACGGGCTCGCCAGGATAAGCAAAGAACACCGGCGGGGTTCTATTCTGTTTATAAACACTGCGCGACACCCATCGTGGAACTTTCGGGGAGATAGTCCTTGTTTTGGGGGCGTGATATCTCTCCTCAACGTACTTGTAGAGCTCTCGAGTTGCTAGAAGTGTCCTCTTGGGAAGAACGTCCTTATCTTAGGGGCTGTCATCTTTCCTTGTAGGCACTCCTAAGGCTATTGAGCCGCTCGTCCTTAGTTCTTTGAATTGGGGGCAGGGTGTGGTTCGTAGCTAATACTTGCGGAGATTTAGGGACAAATTTGGAGTCATTCACCTTTGCATTTGAGCTACGTAGGTAATCTATCTCATTTTGCTTTATGAATGGTTTGATGGAGCCAAGATTCCTGCTTAGGGGCTTGTATTGGTTCTTGATACTTGATATAGTTTAGAGTAGACAAGGGTCTATTGTCCTATACTAGAGTATTGGGCAAGCATAGATCTTTGATTTTCTTTGTGAATGCTAGAGAAGATCTATTGTCCTATATTAGAGTATTGGACAAGCATAGATCTTTGATTGTGTAAAGTATCCTTAATTGGGTACAAAAGGCATCCTTCATTGGGGGTGCAATGTGCATGATAGTTTCGAAGTAGTTTTGTAGTAAGACCTTGCAAGATAGTTTCAAGGTAGTTGTGTTATGTGATGATCTTTTGTATTTGTCAAGATAGTTTCGAAGTACTTTGTCTGCTAATGTATGTTTTGTAATACGTGAGTGACTTTGTTGTTTTTTCATTTGTGTATTCATTGTTATATGCTTGGTTGAATAGGTTATTTGTTGAGATGGAGGACAATGTTGGATCCAGTGATACCTCCAATAGAGTCCAAATTTCAAATAGCAGGAAAAAAAAGGCACCTGGGATAGAGTGGCAATATGCAATTAACGTTGGTGATCGATTCATAGATTGGGAGTGTAAGCTATGCCATGCAGTAAAATCAGGTGGGGCGCCTCGACTAAGAGAACACTTTTTAGGCGGACCGAAGAAAAAGTCATGTACCCACCCCTCTGTACCTGTAGTGGCCAAACGCATAAGAGAAGAAATTCAAAAGAAAGATTCAATAAAACATGACACTCCTACCGTTAATGTATCAAGGCAGCAAGAACACTGTTGTTCTAATCATCAAACTCCCGCTACATCGCCTGCTTGTACCCCGAACGGCAATGTGCAACCAGAAAGTAATCTACCCAGTGCATCTTCCTGCAAGCAAAATTTTGACGTAGGAAATATACCCATACGTCAAACTTCATTGCAAGAAAGCCTACGTCAAGGTCGACTCGATGATGCACAACTCGCCCTTGCTGAAGCGATTTACTTTTCTGGGAGTGCTATGATGATGGTGGACAGTGAGCATTGGAAGAGAGCATGGAATAAAATTGGTGAGTTTGGACCAGGGTTTTCACCGCCTACGTACCATGCTATGCGAAATGATCTATTAGAGAAATGTTATGCGCAAGTAAAAGAACGTGTACAAAGAATAATTCTTAGCAATATAGAGCTTTCTGGATGTAGTATAGTAAGTGATGGATGGTCTAATGTACAAAGAAAACCATTAATTAATATAATGGTTATTTCACCTAGAGGTGAGACTTTCATCCGTGCCGTGGATTCAGCTGGTTCAATCAAAACTGGGGCTTACATTGCTCAAGTCATTGGCTCTGTGATAGAGGAAGTGGGTGCCAAAAATGTAGTCCAAGTCGTCATGGACAATGCAAAGAATTGCAAAAATGCATCCAAAATCCTACAGCGATAATATCCACATGTTTTTTCAGTAGGTTGTAATACTCATAGTTTGAATCATGTATTAAAAGATTGATATAAAAGTGATGATACCAAATGGTTTGCCTCAATCGTCGACACTGCTCGTGCCAGCTTGTGAGATTCATGCTCAAGAGACAGAGAGTTTTAGATATTTTTCGACCTCGCATGTCAGTTATGTTAAAGCTTCCAGCGGAGACTAGGTTTTGCACTCACTTTTACACTTTTGAGTCTCTTCTTAGAAATAAAGATGCAGTTTGCGAAACATTTACATGCATGGCATTTCATGACTGGGAGAGCACTCAACTTGAAAAAGTGAAAGAGAAAATCAAAGTCTTGAAGGCAGCGCTTACGAGAAGAAGTTGGTGGAACAGTGTGATGGATGCATACCATGTAATGATGCTTGTTATGTATGCCGTACGAAGTCTTGATCAAAGAGCACCTAATCTCGGAAAAGCATGGATGCAATGGTGGACTATCCAGCGGAGTTTGGAGTGTCCTGAGAAATTAGAGCATTCAGTTGGTGGAAAAGCAATGGCGTGTACCATTCTCCAGTAGAGAAAGAAAAGTCCTATTGAAGTACTTTCATGCTAGATGGATTGGAGCGCATTCACCACTACACAGTGCTGCTTACATGTTAGATCATGAATATTGGAATATGGATTTGATGTCCAATGTTGAGGTGGTGCAAGATTTTTATAAAGTGGTAAATACTTTCTATAATAATGTTGATGATCGTGTAAAGTGCATAAAGGAGATGACCTCATTTCGATTGAAAGAGGGTTTATTTTACAACTCCCTTGTTCAACAAATGGCTAAAGAGCAACCTGCATAGAGCAACCTGCATGGAAGTGGTGGATGATGAATGGTGGTGAGCATTATGCTTTATTGCGCAACCTTGCAATGAAGGTTCTAAGTCAGTGCTCTTCAAACTCAGGCTCAGAAAGAAACTGGAGCATGTACAAATATATTCACAGTACTATTCGCAATCGACTTCTTGCAGATCGAGCAGATAAACTTGTTTACATGTATTGCAATGAAAAGATCTTGCAAGACATTGAAAGCGAAGAGTATGAAGAAGATATCCCAGATGGATGTACAATTGTGATGATGTAGTAGACGAGAACTTTGATATTGGACGCACGTCGTGCACCACCCTTGAGATAGAAGACAATTTAGACATTGAATTAGATGAGCTTAATTTAGCAGACGAGAGAGTAAACGGTGAAAGAATTTTGGAGCAAGATACTGACATAGAGGAAGAAGTCATTTTATTAATTTCATAAAAAGTACTTGTACAAATGATCGTATTTGGATAAATTATCAATAAAAAAGTAGGATTTATGTCTTTCTTAGCTTTCATCTTGAAATAAATTACGAATTGCACTAGGAGTTCATCTAAAGGTCCTGGTGGTTTATATTTGCTAGCCATGCCAAACACTGTATAAATACCTTGATTTATTGGGACACTGCACAATGCACATGTGGAAGTATTTTGCATTTGCCTCACTAAACATATTAAGTGGTAGTAGTGTCCACAGGGTAGTATATACTGACTGCTCCACCCATCGAATACTTTGTAACATACAGGACATTGGGGGGTGGAGGAACTAGTAGCCTCAGCAGAAACTCCCACAAGATCAGGATGTATCAAAAAATGAGAGATGTGGTTTCCTTGGCGCACAGGAGCAATACGTGAAGAGATGCTCTGTACATCTTGGCTGATCTTTGTGAGCTGCTCTTGAATCCCTCCATTGGCCGGGGGAGGAGTTGACGCTTGAGATAATCGCTCAGCTTCTTTCTCCTTCTCTGCTAGCGGTGCCCCTAAGCTTTCTTTGACCTTGTTTAACTCCAATCCAGCGCCCTCCACCATGAGAGCAAGTTCCTCCCTTGCGAATGTCACTGTCTCTTCACGTATGTCGTGGGTGTTGACAGTGGCCTCTCTGGAGGCGAAGTCCATTGGAGTTTCTAGGATAAATTGTGCATATAGCATCTTAGCAAAATAGAGTGGAGCGTTGGCGTTATGGAGAGGACGACCGTACACCTCCAAGAAAATGCACTCGGCATTAATTTTGATATCATTGTGAGTGCAACGTGAAATCTTCCATCTTCCCTTCTTAATCTCGCCATCTGGACATGGCCATATTTCCTTTATCATCTCTGTGGTTACGCGTTTGTTTATGTCTTTCCATTGGGTATAAGTAGGATTTGTCCATTTTGACAACCTGCATGCTGTTCTTGTAGCTTCACGGGCTGTTAGGCCATGTGCAAGGGCCTTCATTCGTCATATGCCTTCTTGGCTAACTCTTGATGCTCGTTTGCTTGCGCCTCTGCCATATCTGCATGAACGTAAATGACTTTAGGATTTTAATGAACTGTAAAGATCAACGTAAGATAAATTGACCATTACCCTCAAAAACTTAAAGTTTAACACCACGAGAGGAGATATGTATTGCAAAGACTTAATGAGAAATATCCACTTGACTCCAAAAATACTTCAAACAATGCACGCACATCAAATTTTGAAGAGAAAACATAAACTTAAACACCACAAGAGGAGAGAGATATTGCAAAGACTCAATGAGATAATATTTCAAACAATGGACACATCAAATTTTGAAGAGAGAAACAAAGTGCCATTCCTGAAACTTAATCTCCTGATACTGTATCATTACAAAATTGGGGTGAATGACACCGATAGCTCTACAAGAGGACGTTGTGTCCTCGTTGGGTCAGTATTTAGTGATCTAAAAAATTCCACTACTTGCAAAATTGATTTTTGCTCATCGCGATTAGGCAGGCACATCCAATTTTTGACTCTATAAATAATAGTATCCATGGTAACTTTGTCATAGAAACTATTGTCCATCCACAACTCTTGTACTTTCTACCAAAAGTCATATAAAGTTTGTAATAAATATCCTAAAGCAAAAACATCAGATGCAGGAGTGCTGCCAAAAACGGATCATAAAGTTCCGGGGCTATCCACGGCCGTTTATTTCGCTCTCTGTCTGCGTAGGAGACCGCCTGTGCCACCTTCTCAGGGTTCTTGTCTACTTCAAATACAAAATTGAGAGACACCCATTTTTTGGGCGCTCTCAGCAGTAACCCCCAATCGATAATACCTACGCGTGGCTTCAACTCTTTTGTAAAATCCAACACTACATTGAATGGATGTAGGTCCGTATGTACAATTCCTGCCAGATGTGCTTCCGCTAGGCCTTCCACCAGGGCATGCATAATATGTGGCATGGTTATTACTATTTGTTTTATTTTAGAAAGTTCTAGATGACTTAAAGGAATATTATCGGGCAGGGGTTGTCTCCATCCTCGATCCAAACGAAAAATTGCTCTAGTGAACTCACTCAATTTGAAGGGGACCTTCAGAAGAGTATCACCAAGCGAGCCGCCATTATAGTATGGGAAAATAGTGATCTAAGGAGATTCTTTTGTAAAGGCAATACACCTGACAATTGATGGGTGTAGAACCTACATGCCCTGCTCTGCCTGGAAGCTCTCGAACTTGGCGCTGCCTTCTCCTTTGTAGTGCTTTCTGCAAAAAGTAATGTGCTCCAGCAAAAATGATATACCTTTAACTGTATACTCTTTTACTGTGCCAAAAACACTAGAGCCTATTGTTCGCCCTTTGAACAGAGTCTCGTGTGCGGGATGCCAATGAGGTGTGTGCACATAGAATTGTAGATGGTACGATTAATGACACCTGTCCCACTCGCATCTGCCTGGCTGGACGTTGCAACGATGTCCTGGGCAATGCGCACTCTTTTGGGGAGTGACTCTGCATCCAACGCCTTCATGCGCTTGCTCTTGGCTCTTTGCTCGCTCCATACAACGTCCCATAATTGTAGACGATGCATATTAGCTTTAGGCGGGGTAGCATCTCTAAGATCATTGCATGCTACACGCATGCTCCCCAAAATGGTTCGTGTTATATGTTGATGGTTGAAATCTGCTATCTTCTGTCTATCAAGCAACTCAGCGTTGCCTCCGCTTCGAAGTCGACGCTGTGCATTTTCCCATATCTGGTCTATTAGATCTCGCATGAGTATCTCAGACTCATTGATCTTTTTGACGACGTCATCAGCACATTATGACACTGTGATGACTGCTTCAATGCAAATTGCTCGTAGAATGATTTTACGCTCTTCAGGGAAAAGCATGTTGGTCGTCTTCGTAAATCTAGCAAATATCACTAGACACAAAAAAACAGAATATTAAACAACATTATTGAAATCAACATCAAGCAAACGTGAGAGAACAGCAACAAGTGTATCATTACTTATCAACGTTCAAACGAAAACGGAATATCAAATAATTTTACTGAAATCAACATCATCCAATACATCATCAAACGTGAGAGAACAGCAACAAGTGTATCATTACTTATCAATGATCAAACAAAAATGGAATATCAAACAATACCGTCTTGTGAATGAGGTCGTGGAGACCTAATCTGATAAAGTTGCAATAGCTGACAGAGAGTCAATGGAGGACATCTCGCGTAGCAAGTTCGGCTGAGGTCTTGACCAGCCTCGGTTCGATTTAAATGGTGAGCTTTCGGTACGGTGGATGAGGGACCAAGGAAGCAGCCTATGAGTGAAGCGCTAGGTAACCTATGAAGGATCCTAGAGGGTGCTGACCATACGGTGCCCAGGCTTTGGGTCGCCAAAGATACCCACGTGCGTTGGGGAAGATATTGGAACAAGGAGTAAGAGTTGTTTTCTGAATAGTCAACTCTTCATCTTATGTGGGCATTTACTCATTTTTGGGTATTTTTCTTTTACAAGTTGGATTTATCTCCTCCCCACACATGGATTGATCTTATTGGCCCATAGGAACCTTAATTGGACCATAATCCAATTTTTTTTAAAAATCTAGACCCTTAGGCTAGGGTCCTTTATACCCATTTCCAATTAATTCCAATTGTACATTGGAAAGTTCTTTTTGAAATTCTGTTTCAGGGGAATTCATTTTAGACACTAGGAGGATTTTTATATCCAAAAATATCTCAATTTTGGACTATCTCTCTCTAGATATTTTCTCTCTCTAGGTCAAAACAGGGTAAAACAGAATCTTTCTTTTATTTCAGAGAGGGGAATAATTATAAGATCAGAAGGGGAGACTCTTACACCTGCACACCTCAAAAAGCTAGAGGGAGGAATCTTACATCCTACCCCACTTAAAAAACGTGAGATGTCCTCATCTCGCAACTAGAGGACAACTCTTCCCCTTAAGATTGAATTGATTCTGGGGTTCCTTATATTCTAGTCAACCCAACAGAATCCTGGGATAAAGAGCCCTTATATAGAATCATCATCGGATAACAATTCATTCAGATCATAACATTCATACTTTTAACACAATAATGGTCCATTAGACCGAAAAAAATTTCTTTCTGAACATTCCTCCACGGAAATTTGAGTCAAACAAGTCCTGAATTTGTCATCCAATTAACTTGATTCACCGGTTCAAGTGTTAATAGTAGCAATCTGACAGCACAATCCACTAATCTCATAGTGATTTGCTAAAGTCACTATCATCATTCCAATTACGAATATTAGCACAGGGACTTGTCCCATTCATCCTCGTTGTGGTTTTTGCTCAACTTAATGCTCTTTAACCAAAATTTAAGAATCATCTTTTTTTTGAATCAGAATCCAAATCATCTCATCAATTCTCAACCAGAATTATAAAATCATATCAACCACATTCGAATTCATCATTTGGATAGCATTTTTGCTTATAATTTCAAGTCTTAGATTTACTCGTATATACTGCCAATAAAGAGCTGCAGTTATACCCTCGGTATATACGGGTAGTCACGGTCCTTGCAACTATAAGGTAAATACCATCATGTCTAGGCCCCAAGCAAGTCAAGGATTCCAAGCAATTGCGGTACTTCCATCCGAAGACCCAATTACTAATTTATGAATTTCAGTCTGAATACCAATTTGTATGAATTTCATCACACAATTCCAACCTTTTACTGTTATTTTATAAATTTTTGACATTTTTGGCTTCTCAGTTGAACCTAAAGTCCCTTGGTCAGATCAAGGAAGAAACTTGCACTTGGATCATAGAGATCAATGCTTTTTTCCCCATCAAGAGGCACAGCCGTTGATTCCTTTTTCCATAGAACAATTACTATCCGGGATTTACTTCATCTAGCATACTACAATAGAAATTGAGTCTCATTTTATGGATCCATCAGTCCAGAGCCCAACCCCATCCAGAGTCCCATGGGTTAGCAAACTGCCCAACCTCTGGAGTGATGGGATCCAATTTAGAATTTGGTTAGGTTTTGTCTCGGGTACCAGCAGGGAAAAGAGTTCCCAGGCCCCCTAGCCAGATATTCATGCAAATTTAACACCAGTCATACCACTTACACATCCAATATGAAATTGCCTTTTTCACAGATTCAACCATCTTTAAAACAATCATTTAATGAAACCATAGTATCACTGATCAAAATCCTCCAAAATATCTGGTTGAATCTTAATTTCCAATCATTCCTTCATTGGAGTATCTATGGCATCATTTTGGCAACCAGAATGCTCAACACCTGTCCACTCAGGGGCCTTTTCAATAGTTCCTAGCTCATAGTACCCGCGGCAAAATAATCACTTATAAAAATCAAGATGGAATCTCCGTTGAAGATCAGCAAGATCAACCAACAGATCCATATAAAAGAGCCATGGACTCATTCATTGAGGACCAGCAAGGTCAATCAACCAGATCCATGCCTGGTTTCAGAAAATAACTCTTATCCCTTGTTCCAATATCTTCCATAATGCACGTGTGGGTATCTTCGGCAACCCAGAGCCCAAGCACCGTATGGTCAGCACCCTCTAGGATCCTTCGCAAGTCACCTAGCGCTTCACTCATAGGCCGCTTCCTTGGTCCCTCATCCACCGTACCGGAAGCTCACCATTTAAATCGAACCGAGGCTGGTCAAGTCCTCGACCGACCTTGCTATGCGAGACGTCCTTCATTGAATCTCCGTCAGCTGTTGCAACTTTATCAGCTAGCTCTCCACGACCTTATTCACAAGACGGTCAAAATGATTCCCCAGCATTCTTGACATGAAACAATCATTTACAAACAGGTCACAAATACAGTTTCTACAATGAGCTCACATCTTTCCTGATTGTTCCATATCAATCCATATTACTTAACCCATATCCAAATCATATGTGTATCCATATTACTTAACCCAAATCCAAATCATGTGTATCCATTCTTGACCAGATACATCATTTTCCATCCCATCACATCAAATTTATTCACTTCACATAACATCCATTCCTATCTTTCTTAATTTACATTACGTCTCATCACATCCATTTCTCATTACATCTCATTCGTTCACATCTTATATTATTCATTCACATTCTGATTCACATGACATCTCATTTCATCCATTCACTCATATCGACTTCATATCCATTGACATACATATTCGCATTCATTATTCCACATACACATCCACATCATCCATTTTCACATCCACATTCATACATCCACATCCACATTCACATCCACATCCATTTCTACATCCATACATCCATTTTCACATCCACATTCATATCTACATCCATACATCTATTTCCACATCCACATTCATACATCCACATCCACATCCACATCCACATCCATACATCCACATCCACATCCACATCCACATCTACATCCATACATCTGTTTCCACATTCACATCTACATCCATACATCTATTTCCATAGCCACATTCATACATCCACATCCACATCCATATCCATACATCCACATCCATACATCCACATCCACATCCACATCCACATCCATACATCCATTTTCACATTCACGTCTACATCCATATATCTATTTTAACATCCACATTCATACATCCACATCCATATCCATATCCATACATCTACATCTACATCCATACATCCATTTTCACATTCACATCTACATCCATACATCTATTTCCACATCCACATCCACATCTGCATTCATACATCCACATCCATACATCCACATCCATACATACACATCCATATTCATACATCCATATCCACATCCACATCCATATTCACACATCCATATCCATATCCACATCCATATTCATACATCCATATCCACATCCATACATCCATATCCACGTTCATATTCATACATCCACATTCACATCCTCATTCGCACATTCAGATCCACATTTACATTCATACATCTATATCCACATCCATATCCATACATCCATTTCTACATTCCCATTCATATATCCACATACGCCTTCACATCTATTCTTTTACATCTCATCCATTCTTGCCCTATCACAACCCATATGCATCTTATCCCATCAGATACACTTCCTACCTCATCCCATACACATCTTATCACATCCTAACTCATCCCATACGCATCTTATCACATCTCATACACCTCTTATCACATCCTATCACATCTCATACACATCTTATCACATCCTATCACATCTCATACGCACCTTATCACATCCTATCACATCTCATACACCTCTTATCACATCCTATCACTTCTCATACACATCTTATCACATCCTAGCACATCTCATACACCTCTTATCACATCTTATCACATCTCATACACATCTTATCACATTCTAACACATCTCATACACCTCTTATCACATCTTATCACATCTCATACACATCTTATCACATCCTATCACTTTCCATATGCATCTTATCACTTTCCATACACATCTTATTACACATCTTATTAGGCATAAAGATAACTTTAGTAGGAATAACACTTTTATAGTAATCCTTTTATGTATTTTAATATGCATAAATTCCTATTTAATGAGAATAATACTTTTGAAATAAAAATAAATCTTTTATACATCTTTATATTCATAAATTTCCATCTTAATGAAATTAACACTTTTACCAATAATGGATTGAATCATCCATATTCATAAAATACATAAACTAAAAGCATAAACAAAAGCCATTAATTTGGCCTCCAATTAAACAAGCAAAGATTAATCTTGGATTAAGGAAAAGCTTTATGAGAAGCTTCATTTGGGTTGAGAATAGGTCATGAGAATGACCAATCTTTGAGTGAGAGAGAGAAATTACATAAAAACCATTAAAATTAAGCATAAATAAAAATTTATGTAATTCTTCACTACCATTCATCAATTAACTTCAATAGCATTCAAAAACCATTCCAATTAAGCTTCTCAAGCTTGAGAGGGGTTGAGAAGAGAGAAACATTGAGAATTTATGAAAAAAGATCAAAATTCCCACTTTACCTTACAAATGGCTTGATTCTTTGATCACGGTAGAGGCCCCCAACCAATCAATTGGTTTGGTGTGCTGATGGAGCCACCAGTGAAGATTGAAGAAAGAGGGAAGCTCCAATTTCTTCAATTTGGAGAGAATTTTAGAGAATAGTAAAAATTATCATTATTTCAGCATAATTTTGGTATAGTAAAATTCTCCTATTTTTTTACAAAGGCCGAGGTTCTATTAATAGGAGAGGGAGGCTCTAACCAAGACCAACTGATGTCTAGAATTTTCCAGATTTCAGTTTGGTTGAATTTAGACCAGATTTGGACCTAGTTTGGTTCCTTTTTTATTCGATTTGATCCAAGAGAGAGGAGAGATAAAAATATCACAGTTTTTTTGAGTTTAAAACTCATTCAAGCGTGTGAAGTGGGTGCCTCCTTGAAGGGACTCCCCTTCCTTACACATGTGTCAAAATGGAATCATTATGCCCAAAATATCTCATTTTTTTAGTAATACTCATAGTTTTTTACTAATAAACCTTGTACATAGTCAGCTCTTCATCGTATGTGGACATTTATTTACTCATTTTTGGGTATCTTTCTTTTACAAATTGGATTTATCTCCTCCCCACACATGGATTGATCTTATTGGCCCATAGGAAACCTTAATTGGACCATAATCCAAATTTTTTTGAAAATCTAGACCCTTAGGCTAAGGTCCTTTATACCCATGTCCAATATATTCCAATTGTACATTGGAAAGTTCTTTTTGAATTTCTATTTTAGGGGAATTTATTTTAGACACTAGAAGGATTTTTCTATCCAAAAATATCTCAATTTTGAACTACCTCTCTCTAGACATTTTCTCTCTCTAGGTCAAAATAGGGTAAAACGAAATCTTTCTTTTATTTCAGAGAGGGAAATAATTATAAGATCAGAAGGGAAGATTCTTACACCTGCACACCTCAAAAAGATGGAGGGAGGAATCTTACAGAGAAGTGGATTATGAGATACAAGGATGCAATCAATAGATCCTTCCATGCCACGATTATGGAGCAATGATGCATAAAGAATTTATTTTAACCCAAAAGTGTTATTCTCATCAATTTTGATTTTATGCATAGAAAGATGCATAAATGATTTGTATGCATAAACATATGAATAAAAGATTTTTCTTATATATTAAAAGTGAAATTTTCATCATAAATGGATTTTATGCACAAATTGGATGCATAAGAGAAATTCTTTTATTCTAAAAGTGTAATTCCTACTAAATTGGATTTATGCATGATGGAAAGATACATAAAGAATTTATTTTAACCCAAAAGTGTTATTCTCATCAATTTTGTTTTATGCATAGAAAGATGCATAAAGAATTTTATTTTTAATTCAAAAGAGATATTGTTACCAATTTTGATTACATGCATAGAATGATGCATAAAGAATTTTATTTTTGTTTCAAAAGAGTTATTCTTATCAATTTTGAATTTATAAATAGATAGATGCATAAAAGATTTATTTTTTTATTCTAAAAGTGTTAATTTCATTAAGATGAAAATTTATGCATAGAAAGATGTATAAAAGATTTATTTTTATTTCGAAAGTATTATTCTCATTAAAATGGAATTTATGCATAGTAAAATACATAAAAGGATTATTAACAAGTTGTTATTCCTACTTTATAAAAGTGTTATTCCTACTAAAGTTGTCTTTATGCCTAATAAGATGTGTATGGGAAGTGATATGATGCGTATGGGAAGTGATAGGATGTGATAAGATGTGTACAAGATGTGATAAGATGTGATAAGAGGTGTATGAGATGTGCTAGGATGTGATAAGATGTGTATGAGATGTGATAAGATGTGATAAGAGGTGTATGAGATGTGCTAGGATGTGATAAGATGTGATAAGAGGTGTATGAGATGTGCTAGGATGTGATAAGATGTGTTTGAGAACTGATAGGATGTGATAAGAGGTGTATGAGATGTGATAGAATGTAATAAGATGCGTATGAGATGTGATAGGATGTGTATGAGATGTGATAGGATGTGATAAGAGGTGTATGAGATGCGATAGGATGTGATAAGATGCGTATGGGATGAGTTAGGATATGATAAGATGAGTTAGGATGTGATAAGATGTGTATGGGATGAGGTAAGAAGTGTATCTGATGGGATAAGATATATATGGGTTGTGATAGGGCGAGAATGGATGAGATGTAAAAGAATAGATGTGAAGGCGTATGTGGATATATGAATGGGAATGTAGAAATGGATGTATGGATATGGATGTGGATATAGATGTATGAATGTAAATGTGAATCTGAATGTGCGAATGAGGATGTGGATGTGGATGTATGAATATGAACGTGGATATGGAATGTGGATGTGGATATGGATGTATGAATATGGATGTGTATGTATGGATGTGGATGTATGAATGCAGATGTGGATGTGGATGTATGAATGTGGATGTGAAAATAGATGTATGGATGTAGATGTGAATGTGAAAATGGATGTATGGATGTAGATGTGGATGTGGATGTGGATGTATGGATGTGGATGTGGATGTGGATGTGGATGTATGAATGTGGATGTGAAAATAGATATATAGATGTAGATGTGAATGTGAAAATGGATGTATGGATGTAGATATGGATGTGGATGTATGGATATGGATATGGATGTGGATGTGGATGTATGAATGTGGATGTGGAAATAGATGTATGGATGTAGATGTGAATGTGGAAATGGATGTATGGATATAGATTTGGATGTGGATGTGGATATATGGATGTGGATGTGGATGTGGATGTATGGATATAGATTTGGATGTGGATGTGGATATATGGATATAGATTTGGATGTGGATGTGGATATATGGATGTGGATGTGGATGTGGATGTATGAATGTGGATGTGGAAATAGATGTATGGATGTAGATGTGAATGTGGAAATGGATGTATGGATGTAGATGTGAATGTGGATGTATGGATGTGGATGTGGATATATGAATGTGGATGTGAAAATGGATGTATGGATGTAGTTATGGATGTGGATGTATGGTTGTGGATGTGGATGTGGGTGTATGAATGTGGATGTGGATGTGGATGTATGAATGTGGATGTGAAAATGTATGTATACGAATGTGGATGTGTATGTGAAATAATGAATGCGAATATGTATGTAAATGGATATGAGGTCGATATGAGTGAATGGATGAAATGAGATGTCATGTGAATCAGAATATGAATGAATAATATAAGATGTGAACGAATGAGATGTAATGAGAAATGGATGTGATGAGACGTAATGTAAATTAAGAAAGATAGGAATGGATGTTATGTGAAGTGAATGAATCTGATGTGATGGGATGGAAAATGATGTATCTGGTCAAGAATGGATACACATATAATCTGGATTTGGGTTAAGTAATATGGATTGATATGGAACAATCTGAAAAGATGTGAGTTCATTGTAGAAACTGTATTTGTGACCTGTTTGTAAATGACTATTTTATGTACTCACATAAGATGAAGAGTTGACTAAGGACAAGGTTAATAGTTAAAAAAGAGAGATATTTAGGTGAAATGATGCATTTTTGACACCTCCGTATGGGGGAATTCCCCTCATGAAGGAGGCGCCTATTTCACATGCTTGAATGAGTTTTAAACTCCCAAATAATGAGACATTTTTATCTCTCCTCTCTCCTATTTCAACTAGATCTGATAAGTGAGTAAAACTGACCCAAAAATGGTCAAAAATTGACCAAACTGATGTGGAAAATTCTAGAATCAGTTGGCTTGGTTAGAAGCTCACTTTTTCCTATAAATAGAAGCCCTCCCCTTTGTTGAAACTCAATAGTGTTTTGCACTATTACCCTGCCTCTCCCAAGTGCCAAAAACAGTGAATTTTACTCATAATTCATTAGTTTTTGACCTTCCCTCTTCCAAAAGATTGGTGGCCACTCTTGTTTCCAAACAAGAGTAGAACCCTCAAACCATCAAGCCAAAGGAAATCTCTCAAACTCCTTAGTAAGTTGGAGATTCTTCTCTTTTCCATTCATTTTATGGTTTTTATGGTTTTTTATGCTTTTGCAATTGATGTTATGCGTCATTGAAAAAAAAGGCATTCCCCTCTCTTCTTTAGTAAATCCAACCATTCTTATCCTAGATGAATGATTAATGAATAAAATCAAGTTTTTAATAATGTTTCTCTTTAATTGTTTACATTAGAAGGATTTCAATATTAATTTTAGTGATTTAAAAATTGAAAAATGGTCAGCCATACAAAGGAGGTTATGGCGAAATGTTTTGGAAATTAGTGAAATAAATTTCATCTTTTATTAATCAAAAAGAGTAATCTCCATATCACCTGCTTCCTTGTTCCCCCAGGCGGCTCTCTCAGAAGTCGGCACCACCCTCCTTAAGTGTCATTTTCATTCATGCATAGAAAGATGCATATTGATTATTATTTTTTTATAAAAGAATGATTTTCAATAGAATTAAACTCTATGAAAGATACTTAGTGATTTTTTTTAATGAAAGTGTTACTTTCTTCATTATGGATTTTTATGAAAGTGTTACTTTCTTCATTCTTTTTTTAATGAAAGTGTTACTTTCTTCATTCTTTTCTTAATGAAAGTGTTACTTTCTTCATTATGAATTTTTATGCATGAAAGTATATTTTTGATTACAAAAGTGTTACTTTCATCATATTGATTTTATGCATAAAAGAATATTTTTTTAATTATAAAAGTGTTACTTTTATCATTATTGATTCTATGCATAAAATAATATTTTTTATTATAACAGTGTTACTTTTATCATTATTGATTTCTATGCATAAAGTATGCATAAAAAGAAAATTTTTTTATTATAAAAGTGTTACTTTTATCATTATTGATTTCTATGCATAAAGGTATGCATAAAAGAATAATTTTTTTAATTATAAAAGCGTGATTTTCATCATAAATGATTTTTATGCATAAACATATGCATAAAAGATATTTTTTTATATCAAAAGTGTGATTTTCATCATAAATGATTTTTATGCATAAACTTATGCATAAAAGATATTTTTTTATATCAAAAGTGTGATTTTCATCATAAATGATCGAGGAAGATATATATATGTATGTTGACGAAGTGATTCTTGTAATCTGTTTTACTGGATCTCGTTGCTGTGATCAGCTGGTCCCAACGGAGAGTCCAGAGTGGTACTGTTTTCGTTAAACAAGGGATTGAATGGAAATTTTGAATTATGAAATCTGTGATCATATCTGTTTTGTCAATGGATTATTTTTTATATTAAAGTTTTAAAGAGGAGTGTTTGCGTATCTGTTTTCTAAAGCTAAACTTAACACTAGTTTTGTAATTGGACACTAAAGTGTCCTGAAAGTTAGCATTTTTCTTGAATTTTTGTGGGCAATCTATTAAGAGTTTTGAAATGCTTAACATCCACAGATGTTCCTCAAGACCCAAAAAAAATTTGAGATTTTTTAAATTGCACTTTTCTTAGCTTTTGCAAGGCAATATTTTAATTTTCTTAGACACATGCTGATAAAATGCATGATTTTTGCTGTTTTCAAAATAGTAGTAATTTGTACATAACTTTTAGAAGGGACATAGTTTGATCATGAAACTTGGCTTGATGGAAAGCCCATGATGTAAACTAAATCTTGGAATCATCAAACGATAATTATTGGATAAATTTTTGACTCGCTAATATTGAAATGATGTTTTTTATACAGGTGGAGCATGAATTTTTCTCCTTCCATATGCAAGCTAATAATGTAAAACTTGAGGTGCACCCATGTTATATAGAGTAAATACTACTTTGTTTTGAATTTTTCAAAACTTTAGAGCCATTTTTTGGGCCTCTTCTCATACATGGCCTTTTGCGCAACCTGTTTTTAATACGCAAAATGTCTAATTATGAGCCTAATTTTGATTTTCATCAAAGGGGAAAGCTGTGTAAGTGCATTATTTGTTGTAACTATAGGTGTAGACTACTTGTGCAAGCATAGTTATGATTAGTTTTTGAAAAAAGATGATCAAATTTAGTATTTTTATTTTTTACAGTTTTTTTAGAACTAGGCGATAAGAACCTACTTAAGTGGAGGCTAAGTTAGTATCATACACATCAAATTATGGCTTATTTATCTCATCTCAATCATGAAAACCAATAATCAACATTCTGATTGATAGGGCTACAATTTTTTTTAGTGGCGTGATTGAGTTTTGATAATACGCGTTACTTTTGCTGATTTTATACAACTTTTTTGGAAAAAATTCTAGGAAAGGAAAATGATTTTTTTGGTGAACTTCTACCTCCTTGGACTGATATATGCTATCAAAATATCTTGGGAAAAATGCTATTGATATCATTGGATTTTTTTTTGAGAGAATGATGCTTGCATATTTGGAAAAATCTTGAAAAATCCTGAAAAATGTTCATTTTCAAGACATATGCTACTTTGTTGCTTATGTACTTCCAAATAAAAAGGCATTTTATATGTTTAGCATTTTTTACATAAGCATAGGGTTATGTTCTACATGCCCAATGAAGCATTTTGGTTTTTAAAGCCTACATTAGGAGTTTGATTTTTTTCGCAACCCCCAAAAAAGGACACTCAAGTGTCCTGTTTTGGTACCAAACTAGTGTTAAGAAAGGCATTTCAATTATGGGTGGGTGAGTACTTGTTTGGTTCCACCGATTCCAGTGGTAGGGTGGTGGATAACCCATGGGCCAGATGGGGTTAGGCTGGAATCAGTGGAGTTTTAATAATCAAACTGAAAAATCTTAGGATTACGCTAGGATTCGAGTAGCTAGTTAATTCCCTGATAAATTTCTCAATCGAGTGGATCAACGGATGTGCCTGATCTTGATTAGGAAAAAAGCACTGAAATTTACTCAGATGATCAAATTATATCGATGATAGTTTCCTTCTATGTGGTTTATTCAGGTGAAGGATAGTTTAGAATTGATCTCATTAGAAAAAAATTCGTTAAGAAAACTCATCAAAAAGGTGGAATTGTCCTCGCTTTCCGGGCATGGGAAATTTTCCCGGTTTCGGTTTTCAGAGTGACCACCAGCCTAGTCTCGTGCCCGGACATCCGTGGCGAGGCCCTGAGTGAGAAACCCTGCCCCGGGCATGAGAGGGCTGCTTCCGCCAGGTACCAGGAGTCGAGGAGTCCAGTGCACGGAGGGGGCAGAGGGATATCACAGTTGGTATCAGAGCAGAAATTGCCTTTTTTTTTAATAGATATCTGGGAAAGAAATGTTTTTCACTTGTTAATACTATGTGAATGAACTTCAAAAATTGAAAACTTATAAATTGAATTGGAAATTTATAGATGGACACCCCAAACCTATGTGGAATTCTTGGACTCTCTCAGAGTCAGGATATGATAGCTTTTGCATTTGATCACCTCATCAACTCTGCTACGACCTGAATGAGCAGAGTGAGACTCGCTTGCCATTTTGAGAGTCTTTATTTTCCTGATCCTCTTGAGCGACATCGGTATATGTGGTTCAATGGAGGACGATCCATAATGTCAGTACCAGTCAGCGTCGGAGGCTCAAGCAAAATATTTCCTTGGCCATGATTCTGATAAGACTAGGGCTTGTTTAGCATGTTCAACTCTTTGATCATTCACCCAGGAACTTCAGTACCAGTCAGCGTCGGAGGCTCAAGCAAAATATTTCCTTGGCCATGATTCTGATAAGACTAGGGCTTGTTTAGCATGTTCAACTCTTTGATCATTCACCCAGGAACTTCAGAACTTCATGCCGATTTTTTAGACTTCTTAGCCACTTCATCCCGAGAAATAGAATTTCAGCACATCTTTGTGTAATGAATCGTATGTACCATGGTATGTCTTCTTCTCAGTTTTGCTTCTTTATGCGATTACGATTGAGGCGGTGATTCTGGAGCCGAGCTACTCTATGTACATATTGCAACTTTTATATAAATATAGAATTGTTTTCTGGAGAAAAAAATTCCCTGTTGTATAAGTGATTGTTTACGAACGATCTGATAAAGAAAAATCTGTTATCCGACATATGTCATAGATCTCCAATAAGATCATTGTCTTGTTTAAGAAATTGTTTTCTGAACCTCTTAAGTCTTAGGATCGCGTGGATGATATCAAAATAAAAATTTAATAATTTATAAATTTTTGGCAGAATCATGAGACGAGGAAACCGTGGCCGTCAGCCAGACCCTCTCTCTAAAGACGATGAGCTTGACCCTGATGTTCGCAAGGCTCTTCATAGGACTCAGCCCAGGACCCTTCAAAGGAGAAGGGGAGAACCTGGGTGAGGCTGTGGAGAAATGGGTGGAAGCCATGGAAGAATATTTTGACGTCACAGGCTACAATGAGCGGAGAAACATGGCTCTTGCCGGCTGAAAATAGTGGAAACAGCCAAGGTAGCATGGAGGAACCACTGTGACACCAACCGTCTAGACAGAAATACTCAGTCCTGGAACAACCTAAAAACCTATCTAAGAAAGAGATTTTGTCCCCTTGGATTTTTGGAAACCAAAATGAACGAATTTTTAGAACTAAAGCAGGAGAGCAAAACCATCAAGGAATATCACCAGGCCTTTTCTCTTCTACTCAAATATTCACCACCTCTTGATGAAGAGCAACTCATGGCGGTTCATTCGGGGAATGAACGAACCCTTGGACACACTGGTCAAAAATGCCAAGCCAGTGTCCATGGCTGAAGCAGTAAGAATGGCAAAAGATTTTGCCAAAGCCTTTGTAGTAAAGGTCCCGCCAAAGCCTGCACCCTCTAACTTTAAAAGATTCCAAGCCCAGGGAAGTACTTCAAACTTTCCACCCTCGAAGAGATAGCAAGGCCCGAATCAGAATCAGGATGCAGGAAGATTCTGAAGTGAAGGAAGACCCTTCCCCCAGAATACTTTCTCAAGAGCCTCCCCTCTTTCAAGAAATCAAAAGGATGAACTCAGAAGTGAAAACCGATGTTTTGGATGCCAAGGTTTTGGTCACCAACTAAAAGACTGCCCGACTCTTGCCATGTCAAGGAGACAGGGAAGTCAAGGACCCCGAGTTCAAAGACCAACCCCTTCATACCAGTCTAATCAAGGTCCGTCTCGCCCAAGCCAGGGAAACCCCAGAAGAACTCCAACTCAGCCATCTGCCTCTATCCAGAGTAGCCTCATAACTCCTTCCCAGAACTGGGGCAACCAAAGGGAAAGAGTTCGGCCTCAGACTATAGCAGCCAGAGCAGTCACAATTTCAGATGTAGTAGAAGACGAAAGAGGGCAGATCTATGCTGCAATTGAAAACCAAGGGCCTAACCATCAGTTCTCAGTCATCCATACTCCAGTAGAGTATCAGGGTAAGCCTTTTAAGCTTTTGATTGATTCAGGCAGTTCTCATTCATTCATTTCCCCTGGATGCTTGCGTAAGCTAGTCTTAGAACAGAAATCACGGAAACCTATGCAAGTTGAATTGGCCAGTGGGAAGATTCTTTTCACTCACCATGAGACAGATCTTATCCAATTCAATCTAGATGGTAATGTAACCGACTGTCAGTTCAAAGTCTTACCTCTAGGAGTTTTTTACGGGATCCTTGGAATGGATTGGCTCCACAAAAATCAAGCTGACATACACTGTCACAATGGAATCATTTCCTTCCATGACCTTCACGAGAACAAAGTTCAAGGAACTAGAGTTTCCGGATCCCCAGACCTTCAGTTAGTAAAAGCTTCGAGGTTGCTAAAAGGACTTAGGAAGAAGCAGCAAATTTATGTTGTCAAAATGAACCCAGTAGACTCAAAGCTTAAGGCTAAAGAACCAGAATGGTTAAGTGAATTTGATGATCTATTCCCAGCAGAACTAACTGAAATGCCTCCAATTCGAGAAGTAGATCATGTGATTGAATTGACCCCCGGAGCTCAACCAGTAGCCCTACGCACGTACAAAATGCCAGTTCCTAAAGCCATCAAACTCAAGGAACAGCTTAGACAGCTATTAGAACAAGGGTTTGTAAGACCCAGTGTTTCACGTTGGGGTGCGCCAGTTCTCTTTCAGAAAAAGAAAGATGGAACGCTTAGACTGTATGTGGACTACAGAGGTCTAAATCAGCTGAGAGTTAAGAATAAGTATCCTATCCCAAGAATTGATGAGCTTCTGGACAGGCTAAATGGAGCCCAGATCTTCACATTTAAGATAGATCTCAAATCCGAGTATTACCAGATCAGGATCAATGATCAAGATATACCAAAAACAACCATCAATACTCGCTATGGGCATTATGAATTTACTGTCATGCCGTTCGGATTAACTAATGCCCCAGCTACATTCAAGCACCAACTCTTTGCCAAAAAGAGCAAATGCACTTTCTTCGCCGACCACATTGAATACTTGGGCTTTCTGGTATCTAAAGATGGAATTTCTCCAGATTCCGCGAAAGTCCAAGCAGTCATAGATTGGCCTGAACCAAAGATAGTGAAAGAAGTCAGAGGATTCTTGGGATTGACTGGTTGGTATAGGACTTTTATACCAAAGTATGCTCTCATAGCTTCCCCCATGACTAATCTTCTCAAGAAAAATATCCTGTTTCAGTGGTCTGCCAGGTGCCAAAGTGCTTTTGATAAACTGAAGACCGCCTTGGTAACCAGTCCCGTTTTGAAGCTGCCAGATTTCTCTCTACCCTTTGAGGTAGTAACTGATGCAAGTGGTTTTGCCCTGGGAGGTGCACTCATGCAGGAAGGTCATGCAGTGGCCTATAAATCCCGAAAGCTCAGAACGCATGAGAGGAATTATGCTGTCCACGACCTGGAACTACTTTCAGTAGTCTATGCCTTAAAGTTGTGGAGACATTACCTACTGGGAAAAAGATTCACTTTGATAGATCATCAGAGCTTAAAGTGGATCTTTACTCAGAAGGACCTCAACATGCTCCAAAGAAGGTGGATGCAGACCTTGCAGGAATTTGATTTTGAAATCAAGTACCGCCCAGGCAAAGAAAATGTTGTAGCAGATGTCCTCAGCAGAAAAGCCTCCTTGCTTGCAATTATTGTAATATTAAATCCTTTGATTATTGAAGCAAGAGAGAAGATCATGTAGGATAGATTCTTTGGCCCTATTGCTACCCTACTTATGCAGGAAAGCAAAACTCCATAGGAGTTGAACAGAGTTCAAGGGTACAGCCTGGATGATGGAATTATGTATTATAATCGCAGGCTATGCATTCCCAATGATGAGGGAACCAAGGATCAAATTTTGAATGAATCCCATGACAACCTTATAGCAGGACATCCAGGTTTCATCAAAACCTACATGTCTGTAAAGAAAAACTTCTTTTAGCCTGGTCTGAAAAAGGATGTATTGAATCATGTACATTAATGTCTAACATGCCAGAAAGTCAAAGCTGAAAGAGTAAAAATGCCTGGGAAGTTACATCCATTGGACATCCCCCAGATGAAGTGGAAATGTATCAGTATGGACTTTATTACTAGATTACCTTCAGTGCAATCAGGTTACAACTCCATTTTCGTGGTAGTTGACAGTCTAACCAAAGTTGCCCATCTGATCCCAGTAAAAGAAACCTACACTGTAGCGGATGTGGCCAGAGTGTTCCTTAAAGAAATCTTCAGATTGCATGGCCTACCCAGAAGAATAGTAAGTGATCGAGATCCCAAGTTTACTTCAAGGTTCTGGACTGCATTTTTCGAAGAAGTGGGAACTTTCTTGGATCTCAGCACAGCTTATCACCCTGAGACCGATGGTCAAACTGAAAGGGTAAACCAAGTAATCGAAGATATACTTCGGTTGTGCTGTGGTGGTAGGGAGCCCAATAAGTGGCTAAGCTATCTACACCTAGTCGAGTTCGCCTACAATGCTTCTTATCACCGAAGTATCGGGATGAGCCCTTTTAAAGCTCTATATGGACAAGATTGCTTAACTCCATTAACTTGGTCCGACCCATTGATTAGGGTCAAGATGTCCAGACAGATGCTTGATGATATGGAGCAGCAGATGCAGTCAACTCGTAAAGATATAAAAGCTGCCCAGGATAGACAGAAGCACTATGCAGATAAGAAGAGGATAGATAAAAGCACTATGCAGATAAGAAGAGGATAGACAGAGAATTCAAAGAAGTAGATATGGTCTTCATTCGAGTATGACCCAAAAGAAGTTCTTTATCTCTTGGGGAAGTACAAGAAGTTATCCCTCAGATATTGTGGGCCATATTTGATTATAAAGAAAGTAGGTGACTTAGCCTACGAGCTTCTTTTGCCTCCTCATCTCAAAGTTGATAATGTATTTCATGTAAACCTTCTAAAGAAATATGTGCCAAGCCCAAATCATGTGCTTGATGATGAAATCTTAACCTCTTCAACCCAAGGGCAGATGGAACTCCAACCTAAAGAAATTCCTGATGTTCGAGAAAAGATTCTCAAGAACAAAATTCTCAAAGAATTATTGGTAAAATGGAAGTTCTATCCTTTTGAAGATGCCACCTGGGAGAATGAAGCTGATCTGTTTGCGGGATTACCCCCTGTTTGCCAGATGAGGGCATCTCGTGTTTTTCAAGTGGGAGAGAATGTAAGATTCCTCCCCATCCTCTCAAGATGTACAACATCTTCTCCTGTAATCAAATCCCTCTTCAAAAATGTAAAAGATCTTGTTTCTACCAATTTTGGCCTAAAGAGAGAAAATCTTCTAGAGAGTGGTAATTCAGTTTTTAAATATTTTTGGATAGAAAAATACCTCATCTTATTAAAATAAGTTTCCCTGAATTAGAAATTCAAAAAAATTTTCAGAAGGTACATTAGAAATTAAGTATAATCTGTTTAAGAGGCACTATCCTAGGGGTGAAGATTTTTTCAAAAATTTAAATTAAGGTTCCTATGGACCAATAAGATTCATCCAAATGTAGGGAGGAGATAAATAGAAGAATAAAAGAAAAATCTCCCAAAAATGAGTAAATACTCACATAAGATGAAGAGTTGACTAAGGACAAGGTTAATAGTTAAAAAAGAGAGATATTTAGGTGAAATGATGCATTTTTGACACCTCAGTATGGGAGAATTTCCCTCATGAAGGAGGCGCCTATTTCACATGCTTGAATGAATTTTAAACTCCCATTGGATATCCTATAAGATTCCTTTCCCAGCCCCTCATGATGTCCAGTATCTTCCCCTGTAATCATTTCCCTCTTCAAAAATATAAAAGATCTTGTTTCTATCAGTTTTGGCCTAGGGAGAGAAAATCTTCTAGAGAGTGGTTTTTCAGATTTTAAATATTTTTGGATAGAAAAATACCTCATCTTATTAAAATAAGTTCCCCTAAAACAGAAGTTCAAAAAGATTTTCAGAAGGTGCATTAGAAATTAAGTATAATCTGTTCAAGAGGCATTATCCTGGGGGTGAAGATTTTTTCGAAATTTTAAATTAAGGTTCCTATGGACCAATAAGATTCATCCAAATGTAAGGAGGAGATAAATAGAAGAATAAAAGAAAAATCTCCCAAAAATGAGTAAATACTCACATAAGATGAAGAGTTGACTAAGGACAGGGTTAATAGTTAAAAAAGAGAGATATTTAGGTGAAATGATGCATTTTTGACACCTCTGCATGGGGGAATTCCCCTCATGAAGAGGACACCTATTTCACATGCTTGAATGAGTTTCAAACTCCCAAATAATAAGATATTTTTATCTCTCCTCTCTCCTGTTTCAACTAGATCCAAAAAAAGAGTAAAACTGACCCAAAAAATGGTCAAAAATTGACCAAACAGATCTGGAAAATTCTAGAATTAGTTGGCTTGGTTAGAAGCTCACTTTTTCCTATAAATAGAAGCCCTTCCCTTTGTTGAAACTCAATAATGTTTTGCACTATTACCCTGCCTCTCCCAAGTGCCAAAAAAGTGAATTTTACTCATAATTCATTAGTTTTTGACCTTCTCTCTTCCAAAAGATTGATGGCCACTCTTGTTTCCAAACAAGAGTAGAACCCTCAAACCATCAAGCCAAAGGAAAGCTCTCAAATTCCTTAGTAAGCTGGAGATTCTTCTCTTTTCCATTCATTTTATAGTTTTTATGGTTTTTTATGCTTTTTGTCTTCTCTAAAATTGCAAATGATGTTATGCCTCATTGAAAAAAGAGGCATTCCCCTCTCTTCTTTAGTGAATCCAACCATTCTTATCCTAGATGAATGATTAATGAATAAAATCAAGTTTTTAATAATGTTTCTCTTTGATTGTTTACATTAGAAGGATTTAAATACTCTTGGTGATCTTCTAATTAATTTTAGTGAATTAAAAATTGATAAATGGTCAGCCAAACAAAGGAGGTTATGGCAAATTTTTTTGGAAATTAGTGAAATAAATTTTATCTTTTATTAATCAAAAAGAGTAATCCCCATTCTTAGAGTATTGTAAAAGTGTCATTTTCATTCATGCATAGAAAGATGCACATTGATTAATTTTTTTTAATAAAAGAATGATTTTCAATAGAATTAAACTCTATGAAAGATACTTAGTGATTTTCTTTTTATGAAAGTGTTACTTTCTTCATTATGGATTTTTATGCATGAAAGTATTTTTTTTATTACAAAAGTGTTACTTTCATCATATTGATTTTATGCATAAAAGTATGCATGAAAGAATATTTTTTTGTTATAAAAGTGTTACTTTTATCATTATTGATTCTATGCATAAAAGAAATTTTTTTATTATAAAAGTGTTACTTTTATCATTATTGATTTCTATACATAAAAGAATATTTTTTTATTATAAAAGTGTTACTTTTATCATTATTGATTTCTATGCATAAAGGTATGCATAAAAGAATATTTTTATATTATAAAAGTGTTACTTTTATCATAAATGATTTTTATGCATAAACATATGCATAAAAGATATTTTTTTATATCAAAAGTGTGATTTTCATCATAAATGATTTTTATGCATAAACATATGCATAAAAGATAAATTTTTATATCAAAAGTGTGATTTTCATCATAAATGATTTTTATGCATAAAAGATATTTTTTAATATCAAAAGTGTGATTTTCATCATAAATGATTTTTATGCATAAACATATACATGAAAGATATTTTTTTAATATCAAAAGTGTGATTTTCATCATAAACGATTTTTATGCATAAAAGATATTTTTTTATATCAAAAGTGTGATTTTCATCATAAATGATTTTTATGCATAAAAGATATTTTTTTTATCAAAAGTGTGATTTTCATCATAAATGATTTTTATGCATAAACATATGCATAAAAGATATTTTTTTATATATCAAAAGTGTGAATTTCATCATAAATGAATTTTTTGCATAAACATAAGCATAAGAGATTTTTTTAATCAAAAGTGTGATTTTCATCATAAATGATTTTTATGCATAAACATATGCATAAAAGATAATTTTTTATATCAAAAGTGTGATTTTCATCATAAATGATTTTTATGCATAAAAGATATTTTTTTATATCAAAAGTGTGATTTTCATCATAAATGATTTTTATGCATAAACATATACATGAAAGATATTTTTTTAATATCAAAAGTGTGATTTTCATAAACGATTTTTATGCATAAAATATATTTTTTTATATCAAAAGTGTGATTTTCATCATAAATGATTTTTATGCATAAACATATGCATAAAAGATATTTTTTTTATATCAAAAGTGTTATTTTCATCATAAATGAATTTTATGCATAAACATATGCATAAAAGATTTTTTTTAATCAAAAGTGTGATTTTCATCATAAATGATTTTTATGCATAAACATATGCATAAAAGATATTGTTTTTATATCAAAAGTGTGATTTTCATCATAAATGATTTTTAGGCAAAAACATATGCATAAAAGAAATTCTTTCATGATAAAAGAGTGATTTTCAACATAAATGATTTTTATGATGATAAAAGTGTGACTTTCATCAGAATTGGATTTTATGCATAATCAGATGCATATAGAATCTTTATAATTAAATAAGGGTTCTCCTTAATTCTCTGTTTAATTTCCACAAAAATTGAAAAAATGAATAAGTAGATAATCTATGAGAAGAAATGCTACCGTTTCATATTTAGTAAGATGGTAATGAGAAAATTCAATTAAACTATCAAAGTCGGAGATCGAGATAAATGATTATTTTATTCCTCCTAAGAAATTCTTGTTTTAGGAATCTGTAAGCAAATATTCGTTGAACGAAATTTACAAAAAGAGAAATTGAAATAGTACCTTTCGAGAAAGATAGTTTAGGAAGAACCTTCCCAGACCCAAACTCTGATTCAGACTATTGACCAAGACCTAATTCTTTCGTCAATTTCAATCAATGACGATGTGCCCAGTTTAGGAAAAATGTACTCGAATCCCCCACCGAATCTAAAACTAAGCTAAGACTTTTGATTTTGATCTGAGGATCAAGTTAACAGAATTCGAGGAATTCTGTTTGGAATTCAGACCTGGATCTAGAAGTATTGGGATACGGATTTAAGATTATTCATGGTTTTCAAACAAAATCAAAACTGAAAACTTGCATAGAAACCCTGTTTTCTTAAAGGACTGTCTTACGCCAGAATGCTGTGGAGGGAGCATTTGGCATATATGTTTATCTAAGGGAAGTTCGGTTGCAACAGCTGGCGGGGAGTGTTCGAGGGACAGCTCACGCGGTAAAAACCTACCCAGGTTTTGATCAGCCTGGGTATGGTGAAAAATGGTGTGCTTCCGATACGATGGGCGAGGGCCGACGAAGCGGTCCCTGAGTGAAGTACCAGGACACCTAAGGAGGATCCTGGAGGGTTTTGACCAGGTGATGCACGGGCTCGCGGTGCTTAGGACACCCATTTGTATGTCGAGGAAGATATATATATGTATGTTGACGAAGTGATTCTTGTAATCTGTTACTAGATCTCATTGCTGATGACGGCTGGTCTCAACGGAGAGTCCAGAGTGAAACTGTTTTTGTTAAATAAGGGATTGAATGGATATTTTAAATTATGAAATCTGTGATCATATCTGTTTTGTCAATGGATTTTTTTTATATTAATTTTTTAAAGAGGAGTTTCTGCGTATCTGTTTTCTAAAGCTAAATTTACGAAAGGCATTTCAATTATGGGTGGGTGAGTACTTGTTTGGTTCCACCAATTCCAGTTGTAGGGTGGTGGCTAACCCATGGGCCGGATGGAGTTAGACTGGAATCAGTGGAGTTTCAATAATCAAACTGAAAAATCTTAAGATTACGCTAGGATTCGAGTAGCCAGTTAATTCCCTGATAAATTTCTCAATCGAGTGGATCAACGGCTGTGCCTGATCTTGATTAGGAAAAAAGCATTGAAATTTACTCAGATGATCAAAATATTTCAGTGATAGTTTCCTTCTATCTGGTTTATTCAAGTGAACGATAGTTTAGAATTGATCTCGTTAGAATAAATTTCGTTAAGAAAATTCAAAAAGGTGGAATCGTCCCCGCTTTCTGGGCATGGGAAATCTTCCCGGTTTCGGTTTTCGGAGTGACCACTAGCCTAGTCTCATGCCTGGACATTCGTGGGTGAGGCCCTGAGTGAGAAATCTTGCCCCGCGCATGAGGGGGCTACTTCTGTTGTTGTCAGCTAACGGGAGTCCGGTGCGCAGAGGGGGCAGAGGGATATCACAATTGAAATTAATTGAAAATGGGTATAAAGGACCTTAGCCTAAGGGTCTAGATTTTCAAAAAAATTTGGATTATGGTCCAATTCAGATCCCTATGGGCCAATAAGATCAATCCATGTGTGGGGAGGAGATAAATCCAATTTGTAAAAGAAAAATACCCAAAAATGAGTAAATGCCCACATAAGATGAAGAGTTGACTATGTACAAGGTTTATTAGTAAAAAACTATGAGTATTACTAAAAAAATGCGATATTTTGGGTATAATGATTTCATTTTGACACATGTGTAAGGAAGGGGAGTCCCTTCAAGGAGGTGCCTACTTCACATTCTTGAATGAGTTTTAAACTTAAAAAAAATGTGATATTTTTATCTCTCCTCTCTCTTGGATCAAACCGAATAAAAAAGGAACCAAACTAGGTCTAAATCTGGTCCAAATTCAACCAAACTGAAATCTAGAAAATTCTAGAAATCAGTTGGTCTTGGTTAGAGCCTCCCTCTCCTATAAATAGAACCTGAGCCTTTGTAAAAAAATAGGAGAATTTTACTATACCAGAATTATGCTAAAATAATGATAATTTTTACTATTCTCTGAAATTCTCTCCAAATTGAAGAAATTCGAGCTTCCCTCTTTCTTCAATCTCCATTGGTGGCTCCATCAGCATACCAAACCAATTGATTGGTTGGGGGCCTCTACCATTGATCAAAGAATCAAGCAATTTGTAAGGTAAAGTGGAAATTTTGATCTTTTTCCATAAATTCTCAATGTTTCTCTGTCAAGCTTTAGAAGCTTAATTGGAATGGTTTTTGAATGCTATTGAAGTTAATTGATGAATGGTAGTGAAGAATTACATAAATTTTTATTTATGCTTAATTTTAATGGTTTATGTAATTTCTCTCTCTCACCCAAAGATTGGTCATTCTCATTCCAATTAGGGATCATTCTAATCATTCCCTTAATGTTAAGCTTTATCCTTTAAAATAATTAAGATTTATCAGTCATAGCAGCGGAGCTATGGCAAAATTTCTGTAAAAATTACACATAAAATAATTTCATTCAAGGCATGAAAAGAGGACTTCCTACCATATTCTAGGAATTATCATCCTAGATTAATTGAAAGAATTCCATTGTAATCATGGAGAAATTGATTTTTATGTTATGCATAATTGATGAATTAAGAAAAAGAGGATTTCTAGTAAATAAATTTTATGTTAAAAAGAGTAATCCCCATTGTATGAGTATTCTTAAAGGATTATTTTCATTCTAGGCATAGAAAAATGTATACTTTTTGGATATAAAAATCCTCCTAGTGTCTAAAATGAATTCCCCTGAAACAGAAATTCAAAAAGAACTTTCCAATGTACAATTGGAATTAATTGGAAATGGGTATAAAGGACCTTAGCCTAAGGGCTTAGCCTAAGGGTCTAGATTTTCCAAAAATTTTGGATTATGGTCCAATTCAGGTTCCTATGGGCCAATAAGATCAATCCATGTGTGGGGAGGAGATAAATCCAATTTGTAAAAGAAAAATACCCAAAATGAGTAAATACCCACATATGATGAAGAGTTGACTATGTACAAGGTTTATTAGTAAAAAACTATGAGTATTTCTAAGAAAATGAGATATTTTGGGTATAATGATTCCATTTTGACACATGTGTAAGGAAGGGGAGTCCCTTCAAGGAGGCGCCTACTTCACATGCTTGAATGAGTTTTAAACTCAAAAAATGTGATATTTTTATCTCTCCTCTCTCTTGGATCAAACCGAATAAAAAAGGAACCAAACTAGGTCGAAATCTGGTCCAAATTCAACCAAACTGAAATCTGGAAAATTCTAGAAATCAGTTGGTCTTGGTTAGAGCCTCCCTCTCTTATAAATAGAACTTGAGCCTTTGTAAAAAAATAGGAGAATTTTACTATACCAGAATTATGCTGAAATAAGTGTATGAGATGTGCTAGGATGTGATAAGATGTGTATGAGCTGTAATAAGATGTGATAAGAGGTGTATGAGATGTGCTAGGATGTGTATGAGAAGTGATAGGATGTGATAAGAGGTGTATGAGATGTGATAGGATGTGATAAGATGTGTATGAGATGTGATAGGATGTGATAAGAGGTGTATGAGATGTGATAGGATGTGATAAGATGCGTATGAGATGAGTTAGGATGTGATAAGATGAGTTAGGATGTGATAAGATGTATATGGGATGAGGTAAGAAGTGTATCTGATGGGATAAGATGTATATGGATTGTGATAGGGCGAGAATGGATGAGATGTAAAAGAATAGATGTGAAGGCATATGTGGATATATGAATGGGAATGTAGAAATGGATGTATGGATATGGATGTGGATATAGATGCATGAATGTAAATGTGGATCTGAATGTGCGAATGAGGATGTGGATGTGGATGTATGAATATAAACGTGGATATGGATGTATGGATGTGGATGTGGATATGGATGTATGAATATGGATGTGTATGTATGGATGTGGATGTATGAATGCAGATGTGGATGTGGATGTATGAATGTGGATGTGAAAATAGATGTATGGATGTAGATGTGAATGTGAAAATGGATGTATGGATGTAGATGTGGATGTGGATGTATTGATGTGGATGTGGATGTGGATGTGGATGTATGAATGTGGATGTGAAAATAGATGTATGGATGTAGATGTGAATGTGAAAATGGATGTATGGATGTAGATGTGGATTTGGATGTATGGATATGGATGTGGATGTGGATGTATGAATGTGGATGTGGAAATAGATGTATGGATGTAGATGTGAATGGAAAAATGGATGTATGGATGTAGATGTGGATGTGGATGTGGATGTGGATGTATGTGGATGTGGAAATGGATGTAGATGTGAATGTGGAAATGGATGTATGGATGTAGATGTGAATGTGGATATGGATGTGGATGTGGATATGGATGTATGAATATGGATATGTATGTATGGATGTGGATGTATGAATGCAGATGTGGATGTGGATGTATGAATGTGGATGTGAAAATAGATGTATGGATGTAGATGTGAATGTGAAAAATGGATGTATGGATGTAGATGTGGATGTGGATGTATTGATGTGGATGTGGATGTGGATGTATGAATGTGGATGTGAAAATAGATGTATGGATGTAGATGTGAATGTGAAAATGGATGTATGGATGTAGATGTGGATGTGGATGTATGGATATGGATGTGGAAATAGATGTATGGATGTAGATGTGAATGGAAAAATGGATGTAGATGTGAATGGGAAAATGGATGTGGATGTGGATGTATGAATGTGGATGTGGAAATAGATGTATGGATGTAGATGTGAATGGAAAAATGGATGTATGGATGTAGATGTGGATGTATGGATGTAGATGTGGATGTGGATGTGGATGTATGGATGTGGATGTGGAAATAGATGTATGGATGTAGATGTGAATGTGAAAATGGATGTATGGATATAGATGTGAATGTGAAAATGGATGTATGGATGTAGATGTGAATGTGGGTGTATGGATGTGGATGTATGCATGTGGATGTGGATGTGGATATATGAATGTGGATGTGAAAACGGATGTATGGATGTAGATATGGATGTGGATGTATGGATGTGGATGTGGATGTGGATGTATGAATGTGGATGTGAAAATGTATGTATGGATGTATGGATGCAAAAGTGAATGTGGATGTGTATGTGGAATAATGAATGGGAATATGGATGTGGATGTGAAAATGTATATATGGATGTATGGATGTAAAAGTGAATGTGGATGTGTATGTGGAATAATGAATCGGTGCTCCGGCTCTGGGTCGCCGAAGATACCCACACGTGCATCATGGAAGATATCCGGGAACAAGGAATAAGAGTTATTTTCTGAAATCGGGCCTGGATCTGGTTGATTGACCTTGCTGGTCCCCAACGGATGAGTCCATGGCTCTTTTATATGGATCTGTTGGTCGATCTTGCTGATCTTCAACGGAGATTCCACCTTGATTTTTATAAGTGATTATTTTGCCAGGTACTATGAGCTAGGAACTATTGAAAAGGCCCCTGGGGCCTGAGTGGACAGGTGGTGAGCGTTCTGGTTGCCAATGATGCTATAGATACTCCGATGAAGGAATGATTAGAAATTAAGATTCAACCGGATATTTTGGAGGATTGTGATCAGTGATACTATGGTTTCATTAAATGATTGTTTTAAAGATGGCTGAATCTGTGAAAAAGGCAATTTCATATTGGGTGTGTAGGTGGTATGACTAGTGTTAAATTTGCATGAATATTCGGCTAGGGGGCCTGGAAACTCTTTTCCCTGGTACCCGGGAAAAAACTTAACCAAATTCTAAATTGGATCCCATCACTACAGAGGTTAGTCGGTTGCCTAACCTATGGGACTGGATGGGGTTAGGCTGGACTGATGGATCTGTAAAACGAGACTCAATTTCTATTATAGTACGCTAGATGAAGTAAATCTCGGGATAGTAATTGTTCTATAGAAAAAGGAATCAATGGCTGTGCCTCTTGATGGGGAAAAAAGCATTGATCTCTATGATCCAAGTGCAAGTTTCTTCCTTGATCTAACCAAGTGACTTTAGGTTCGGTTGGATTAGTTTGGTCAGTAATGATCTTGACTACGTTAGAGTAAAATTTTATCCTGGAGGAATCGCCTGTGCTTTCCGGGCAAGAGAAGTTTTTCCGAGTTCGGTTTTGGAAGAATCCAGGAATTAGTCACCTGTCCGGATATCCGTTGGGCGAGGCCCCGAGTGTGGGACCCTGCCCTGTGCAAGATGTGCTACTTCCGCTGCTAGCACCCCGAATCCGTTGCGCGGTGGGGACGGGGATCTTACATTCTCCATGATGGGACTGTTTCGAATGTAGAATGTATTTACCTTGTGGCATAATGCTTCATCTAGTCTTCGTTGCATTCCTTTTCCCTGAGGCACATTAGTGATTAGTTGGTCATCCTCCTCATTGGTCCATAATCGTGGCATGGAAGGATCTATGCGAGATAGATGTTTTGAGATATACACAAGAGACTCTTGCATTCAACCATCCCTCTCCCATGCTTGTTTCTGGCCTTGCTGTTTGTCTCACAAAGTCCAAGGTTTTCATGAACCTTTCAAGGAAAAACATCCATCAAACATGAACGCCACTTCATCAACCGAATGTACCACAAGATGCAATTGGCTAGTGAGAATTGTTCTAGGAAAGTTATGCTCAATTATACACACTTCCTCAATAGCATTGAGACAAGCCATCTCAACGGATGTAGGATCTATATCCTTTAATTATATGTACCTACATACATAGAAATTATGTGTACTATTTACCAATACATAACTTGTGAGTATATGAAAATTCCAAAATAGCAATATAACTTAGTGAATTGAAGAGAAGATTCATACCTCACCAAGCTTCCCATTTTGTAAATAGCCTCTCTCACCTTCTTGTCTCCACAACCAACTATAGCAATTGGAGGAATAAACTATGCATAGAAAAAAATGGAAGTTAGTATATGAGCTTACAAATTATCCCGGGGGATTCAGAAGGGGAACCTTACGATATCACGTGAGTGTACACTAGGGGGGTTTTTTGCAGATGATGCATAAGCTTATACATTAGGGGTGGGGGCCCTTTTATGTTTTGGCTAATCTTAAATTTAAGTTAAGGGGGGGGGGGGGAGAGGGGGGGTACTAATCTTTACCCTAGATGTAGATGTAGAAATGACACACAAATACTCATTTGATAAGTCAGTCTCACTGGGTGTTCATGAACTAAGCCCAAAACTAACACTAGGTCTCCTTCATTGATGGTGATTCTTATTGTTAATTATGGTAATCAAAGAACTAATCGTGGCTAATTAAAGGGGCTAATGTTTAGAGAAAATAAGAGAAAAGGCTATGGAAAAAGGTGTAAGAAATGTTCCATAGTAATGCATTCCTACAAGCAAATTAAGCATAACATGGCCACATGAACACCACCACACCCACACCTATACCCTCTCACTCTTTCACTCTTTGATTTTGACCACAAGCTGGTTCTCCTAAGTTGTCCTTATTCTCTTTTGGCATTTGTAAATATTTACTCTATCTTTCTAGTACACTTTGCTTTGCACACTTTGCAAAATTGCCCAATCACCCAAAGACAAAGAGACTATCTATCAGAGGATTAAATAAAAAATGGAGTAATGGAAGGCTACATGGAGTCCCAATGTTGTAGATCCAAGAATATGGGTTTTAAGGGTGGTTCAAATCAAGGAACTTGAGATCCAACCTTGTAAGTCATGATATAAATAGTCTTTCATAATATAAAACAAATATATCATTAAATCATTCTCTCTTTAATATAGGTTTACTATTTTATTCTAGTGTCTATAGTAGTGTAATATACATGTGTCTTTTCAATATTGCGACTGTGTGACCGCTATTTGAATAGTGAATTTCTTAATAGAACCCTTCATTCAGAATTTGTGATAGGAAGGAAGTCATGTGACCGCTATGTGTAAGTCTTGGGACAATCTATGAGAGACGATGACCCTAGAACTATCAAAGCAAAGATGTGCATTGAAGGACACCATTACAAATGCCTTAATACACTATGGATCAGCGGTGGTGAACCTAATAACTAAGGAAACCATGATAGATTTGGGCTTGGAAAAGATGTTATAAAGTAATTAGGTTAGTTGGCTTGCCAACAAAAGTAGAAATTACTTGCCCTCCCAAGTATGTGTACACATGTGGCCTATCCCATGAGTGAGGGCTTTTCACACGGTTGACCATACTCACCCACGAATGTAACTTTAACCATATGTTTTCTTAACCATGGTGAAATGGAGCCAATTTTATCCCCAAAAATGGAGGGGGGAAATGGGGAAGAGCGGGAAAATGGGTTTCCTATCCTGCACGTGACTTTTGCCCTATCTTATGCCCTGTACTTTTGCCTCTTCAACCTCCATTGCCCTGGCAGGTAGTACATCGTACCTTCCAGTTTGACTATCTCCCACCTCCCGTTACCTCGAATATCCCTACTGGTATTTCAGCATTGGAGTTTGCAGATTACTCTACTATTTGGGCCTGGAAGTTAATGATGATTTTGCTGTAATTTGTTCCTCATTTCCTTTACTTTACAACAGGTTTTGCTGCTACTGCAAATAATGCATTGAGAAGGCCTATGTTTCTACTTCAACTCACATGTTTTTGGTTGGAATTTGTTTACAGGTGCTGTAATTTGTTACTAGTTGCTAGAGTAGCTGTAAGCTTCGAAAGGAGATTGTTGGCTTGAAGCAGCTCTAATTCTTCCATACTTTGCTCCAGGTTTTATGTCCATTTCATCCTTCATTTTAAACATGTTAATGATGGTTTTGCTGTAATTTTTTCCTCATTTTCTTTACTTTACAACAGGTTTTGCTGTCCATTTGAGATTATCTTGTTGGGCACCTTTTTGTTATCTAGCCCTTTTATAGGAGTATGGAGAGGCATGATATTGTGATTGTGTTAGATGAGGGTATGGCTGAAAATCATGTGTTGGGATATGTTCATCTTAAAACCGGTGGTACCTACAAGGACTTGAGAGAAGAGATCATCCTTGATAATCTCATCATAGATGAGTTTATATTTTTGGGAGGATCTAGGAAAATTCCAATAGGGGCCAAGCAAGAGGAGAGATGGATAGTTGATGCTGCAGAAGTAACCATCCAATTGAAAATGGAATATGATACACAAGGCAAACGCCAAAAAGTGGACTCAGTTGGAGATAGCAATAAAATGCAGCCAAAGTGTACAGTGTCTCCAGATTTATGTATGCATGATCTTGCTCAAGGGTGTGAAAGCTACAATATGGTGGATGATTCGACTACGTGTGGTAGTGTTTCTAAGAATCGATTGAAGAGTCACCTTGAAACACCATCTGAGGTCAAAAAATGGCAGAGGGAGATTAAGATAGCCAAAGAAAAGTTAAGAGCAAAAGGCCGACATGATAGATTTGAGCTCATGTCAAAGGACAAGGATGGTAAAGCATTGTTTCAGATTTGGTGTGAGGAGTGTGATTGCTCTTATGGTCAAGGGGGTCCTGACACTTTGTATAATTACACACACTCACACATCAACTCAGCATCCCATATGAGGATTATTGGGTTATGTGAGCAAGAGAGCCATAGAAAAGACAGCCTTGGTTCATTGGATGACATTATGGAATTAGGAAAAGAAAAAGTAAATGAAGCAATGTTGGAGGTTTCAACCTTTGCAAGTGAGAGTAATGTGGTGTTTCAACTAGTAATAGAGACTATTGGAGATTATAGCACTCTATCAAAAGTCTATATAAGCTGCATGCTAGATAACAAGTGGATACCACTATTTCCAAAGACAGGATCTCTACGACAATGCATGATTGAGCATATGAAATCCAAGCTACATATCACAAAGGCTAGTGGCATTGATTCTAGTAATCAAGTGAAGAGGGCTGGTGGTCGCCCATCCAAGGTGACAATTATAGATAAGAAGCAAAGAGATCTAAGTGGTTTTTTCAAGAAATGTTCCGCTAAAGGTAAAACTCACATGTTCTAGCTGTGTTTTCCATCAGTTTTGTATTTTCCAAGTGAACATTTTTTCTTATGCTCTACTGTAATGTTTTCTTATAGACAATGACACCTTGCAAACTGCCAATGCATCACGAAAGCCATCAGGTATTTCTCATATGCTTCTATTTTCAATCATTATTTTTGATTTTTTATAGAGATGTTAGGTGTAGCTAGTCATATGGCTTTTGGCTCTCTCTCCATTAGGCAAATTTTCAAGCTTCTATTTTCAATCACTATTTCTGTTTTTTTATAGAGATGTTAGGTGTAGCTAGTCATATGGCTTTTGGCTCTCTCTCCATCAAGTCTATTGGGAACTTAACAGATTCCTCCTTTGCTCATAGGGAGTAGCTTGCTTGCAACCTTGTGTTGGGGTTTTTGGCAAGGGTCATATAACTATGATGGGAATGTGGTTGACTTGAAGCCCTTTTTGGATGATAGTAAGGGAGGTGGCAAATGGCACAATGAGCCAGCAACTAAGGCAACAATTATGATGGGGACAACAGAGTTCATTGAAATTAATGGCACTTTCCGTCATAAGGATTGCAAGCGGATATGTTTGGAGGGAACATACTTTGATAATTTGCAATGTGGTGCATGTGCTACTATTCCTAAAGAACGAGACTTTCGCATGCGAGTGTATCGACAAATTCGATCTTCAGACACTCGTGGATCAAGAGACACAGGAGGTGGTAGACGGTTAGATTATTTGACTCATTTAGAGTTATTGAGAGTAGCAAAAACAAAGTCCACAATGGTTCGGGTATTGAAGAAGGAGATAGCATTCACAAGAACTGAAGTTGTTGCATTGAGCGTGAAGGTTAGAAGTCTTCGGGAGAGCACTATGGAAGCCATGGTGAGGAAAGATGTTAGAAAATTTTGTCAAGATATAATCAATGCTCATGAGCTAGGTCTATTTGAGGGAAAGAAGGCATTGTGGAACTTCTTTGTTGACATTTCACAAAACATTTCAAGAGTAGGTCAAGGGAAGAGATATTCCAATACAACAAAGGAATTATTTGAGACTGTCAAGATATGGGGAGGGACAAGGTTGCATAATTTCTTATCACTTAACCTTGGAGGTCCACACATGTCCACCACAATGAGGTCCACAAGAAAAGCACTTTTCTTTCGAACTGGTTTACAAGAGGATATATTTCAACATGCAAGAGAAGTTTACACTTGTCACATGATGAAGAAAGGTATACCCTTGGGTAGTGTGCCAGTTCTTCTAGCTGAGGATGAAACAGTTGTGAAAAGAATGGTGAGATGGGTGGCACGTGATGATAATTTGGTTGGCTTTTGTGGTAAAAAGCTAGAACACACTTGCATTCCAGACTTTGTCGTGCAAGTTGGTGATGGTCAAGATGGATATCTTAGAGTTGTGGACGCTTTTCAACATAATGTGATTGCTCATTATGCAAGGGTATTGATAGTGAATCCTCTTCTTGAATTCTTGCCAAAGCTAGTTATATTGGTGCAATTGACATGTAATAGGTTTGATTCCATGTTTGTCAGAGAACAGTGGGAGAGCATTCAGCTTTCTTGGAACATTTTTCTAAGGGATGTGGTAGGTCCATTGATAGGACATGCTTCAGATGGGGATAGTAGGCGCAGAAAGTTGATGTTGCAAGATTACTCTTCTTGTCAAGGTCCCAGGTTGTGCATTCCTTGGAAGGGTTGGCCCTTTACAGCACACATCACATTTGATGGGAGTATCAGTGGTTTGCATGATCAAGACTATATCCATAATGGAAAGAAACTTATCAATCCTTTGGATAGTGCATCTAGAAGGTTGGTACTTGGTAGAGAGCTTGTGACTTTGAATCATGTAGCAATTGTATATCAATTATTCAAGGTTGATGAACATGGCTTGCAAGAAGGGGATATTGAGAGGAAGGATAGACAAAATTGGAGAGCTGCACAAAGGATTGCTGCAAAGAAAGTACAAAAGTGTTTGAAGTTATTACAAGAAGGCTATGGTGCTCACAAAGAGCGGACATTGGGCACACGTATGTACTTATCAATAGTAGCATCTTACATTGATATTTTCTTATCACCTACCTTAGACTTGTATGGTCGTGTGAAAGCTGCAGGAAAGGTGTCTTTCTTTTTCAGGTATGCAGAAGTTGCTACCATTGCTATTAGTGATATATGAATAAAGGATTTTGAACGTATTTCCAAGGTTGATGTGGCTAATACTCATGGTTCTTTCTATATGTAGGATTTGGCGCATGTGGATCACTAAGCATGATGCATACTCCCTAAAGCAAAACTTTATCAGTAGAGAAACATTCATTGACATTCAATTGTCATGTCACTTTGTGGTTCTCTTGATAAAGACCTTTAGGGAAAAGCATCCTCACTTGCACGTACCCCTTTCTTGCACGGGATCGGATGCATGTGAGAACTTTTTCAGCAAGGTGGGTGGAATGGTTCGGAATGAAAGATGCTATGATGGCTTTGATTTGCTGAGTAGTACCGGAGCACTTAATAGAATAGCAGAGTTTCAAGCAGGTTCAATTCTTAAATTTCCAGCAGCTCATTCTAAACAAGAAAATATATGGGCTACTTTGGAAAAGGAGAATGGCACTCCTTTGGCCAACCTGGGAGACTATGCTTGTGTGAGTAGTGACAACCATATGGTATCTGCATTGAAAGAGGGATTATTAGAAGCAAAGGCCATAAGTGAGACACTTGGTATGCACGATGAAACTTCTTGGAATGACTCATGGGAGGAGGGAGATCTCTTAGAACTCTTCAACCCTAATCTTGAATATGTGGATGAAGATGAATCATTGGATGATGTTCTACTTTTAGATGAAGATAATCACTTTGATAGTGGTGTTCGAGGTGATCTGGTGGATGAGGAAATTACTAGTGAAAGTGAGCTTCGTCATGTGATTGATTGTCTAATTGATGAGGAGGAGAAGGTGGTTAGTGAAATATCGCCATTTGTTGAAGTGGATGGGAAAGCCATTTCTAAAAGCACACTTGTCAGCCAATTGAATGGAAATCCCACACTATCTAAAGATAGATTAACAAGGGTGAAAAGTGGAGTGTATTTTTCTTTGGAGAAGAAGGCAATGATTCATACAGGAACATGTCTTGGTATAGGATCTGATTGTGCAGTATTGTTTGAAAGCACATCAATAAATGCAAACAAAAAGACAAGAGGAAAAGGAAAAGCTGGGAATACTAGTAAGGGTGCTGTAAACGGCATGTGGTACCTTGGAAGGGTGGCAAGCATGAGGAGAAAGGTTGGAAATTGTCTAAAAGAGACAAGAGGCCCCTTTGATCTATTGGATAGGCCTTTGAATGTTCAAATTCATTTGTCATGGTATCAACAAGCAAAGGGAACTAGGACCTACACATATGACCTTGTTGACAACCAATGTGTGGATTTGGAATCTATAATAGCCTTGGCCAATCTCAACTATGATCGACAAACAAAGAAATACCATCTTGATGAGAATGACTACAAACTTTTCAATGAATATGTGCAGGGCAGAAAAGGTACATTTTCTATTTTTTAAATTTTTGTAAAGTTTATCCATTTTGAAGTTGTCCCTTCCCTTCCCTTCCCTCCTTCCTAGTCCATTTGCAGCCCTACTGCTCCAATCTCTGATGTAGATGAAGGGAACATATGTTTTTGTTAATGTGCTTTCAATCCTTCTTATCACATAGGGATCCTAGGTTTGCAGCATGTAACTTGACAGGGAGCTTATGTTTGTTTTGTAGGATAAATTTGTTGGCAAGCTATGTGGCATGATGCAGCATTTATGAGAAGATGCCCATAGATGTGTCAATGCTAAACTTATGGATTATAGACATGGATTGTTCGGGTGTTACTCTTGTTTAATTTTTAGTTTTTCTAGTAAACATTCAAGATGCATTTTATGTTTTCTACTCTATCAAATTTTGGTTTAGATTCATGGATTGTTCAGGTGTTACTCTTGTGTAACTTCATATTTGCTGCTATTAAACATCCAAGATGCTTTTCAGCTTTTTCATTCTAGTGTTTGTTTTTTAAGGGAGAAGACACTTGTTTATGTTAGTGTGTAATCATTCTTATACTACAGCTTTCTAGCTTGTCCGCCCCAATAACAGTGAATGTAGTTGCTATCTACACTATTCTGAGCAGGTTTAGAGACTGTTGCCAATTATGGGAAAGGATTTGGAGCTGTTTACCTCTGTATTTGGCAATACAACATTCAAATTAGTTCATGTTTTGCAAGTACAGGTCTGCATTGGAAGTTCAGTGAGGTTTGTGCATTGTTTAACCAAGCATTGGCTAGTGGGTTAATGTGATTTTGTTGGTGCAATACCATTCACAGCATGTGAATCAGTGGAGTTTATGCATACATCTAAGATGGTTCAGAATCAAAATCCGAATCTAAATTCGGGAGACGTGTTTGAAGTTTTGGCCTGGGAGGATAAATTGAATGGAACCAAGTATTCCAGGTGGAGTTTTATGGTGAATAATGCGTTAGTTGGTAAGAGTATATGGGGCTATGTTAGAGGTGATGAGGCTTGTCTTGTAGATCTAGTTATTGCTTCTGCTACACCTTTGTAAGGAGGTAATGCATATGATATGTAGCTAGCTTCGATAAGGCCAGCTACACCTATTGCTCCCATTGAGGATTAGAGGAGATGGGATTAAGGGATGCCCAAGCTATGCCACTTATAGCCTTGTCCATTAAAAGGATCATCATACCTCGTATCTGTTCCTCCAACATACTTGGAGAATATGTATTGGGCAAGGAAGGAGGCTAGGCTTACTTGAAAAGACATCTTGATAGTATTTCAAGAGCTTTACGTATGGAAATACATTGGTGGATATGTATACTCTTTGTAGATGTACAGCCAATACGTATGCAAAATGGTATAATGTTGCCTTGGTTAGCATGTCGATGTAGGTGATTAGCATGTAATGGATGTAGTGCCAACAAATGAGTGCTCTTATCATCACTATTAGGCATGAATCAAGAACATCTATTTTGATAGATGTAACTTTAACAAATGATGTTATCATCATTATTAGGCTTGAATCAAGAACCACCATGCTAACCATGTATGGTAACAAGTGTGCGGAGGGTGTGCGGATGACAGATGGATGTTTGACAAAATACGATAGCCGTCTTATAGTCTTGTTGTTTGACAAAATAGGATAGCCATCTTGACGTAGGTTTAAGGAAAGGGGGGGGACACTAGACTTTTTCTTGTACCTTATAAGCTTAAATAGGGGTGTTTTATAATCCTACATGGATCTTAAATAGGGGGTTTTCTTGAAGTTCATGCACGCAGGTGACGTCCCCCTTTAATGAAGAGTGAATCCCCCGGGCAAATTATGTACCACAAAGAGAAAATGAAGAAGCGATTATTTATATACCTGTAATATCTTGTGCCAATCATGTGTCTTGAGGCCATATAATTGTTCCTCTCCTTTCTTTTTGGTCTTTGTGAAGGCACCCTTCAATGAATGCATTACTCTCAGTGTACGAAAAAGAGGCGATCACACATGTCACCTTATTGTGCTCCGTCTTGGTTAATGCCCATGGTGCCTTTGGTAGGACTATTTTTCTACTCTCACTCTCAATTGCCCGTACACTTTGAAGGCGTCCAATGTTTTGTAAGTCATCCCTTACACGCTTTGTATCTCTTTTACCAATTAAATAGTCCCAAATATTTGTTGCCATATTCTTGAAGATATGCATGGGATCTAAGAGATGATTGATCTTCGTGTCGCACAAATATGGAAGTTGAAAGAAGATTGAGTGTCTAGACATCCCATTTGGTGGTGGTTTGGGAGTGCTTCTCCATGCCTCAATTCTCCAATCTCCACCTCTCATCACAAGTGGTGAGACATCATGTGGCATATACTTGGGATGTGAAGGAGGGAGAAATCGATAATGTTTTTCATACACCACCTTCTTAAGTGTATAGGGTCTCTCCGAAACAAATGATGGTCCGTAAATCAGACATGCATGATGTTTGGAGACTGCCAAACCTATTTTAATTGAGATGATTGGGATAGAGATATAAACTTAAAGTTTAAAGTCTAAACTCTTATGCATATAAGGTTCAAGTAGGTACCTAAGCACTTTGAAAACCCGGGATAGTCATGCATCGTCCAACGCAAAAATCCTTTCACCTCCACCTCACGCCTATTTATTGGCCTTGAAACGTCATGTACTTTGATACCTCTCCATAGTGTCTCAAGCTCTTCAATCAAAGTCTTGAGGTACACATCCATGTTTGCCACCTTATACTTTCCTGGTACAAGGAGAGCAAGTATGATATGACCTTTCTTGATTGCCACCCATGGAGGGAGGTTGTAATTCACCAATACAATAGGCCAAGTAGACCATGATGTCGATGTGAAGCCAAATGGGTTAACACCATCCATGCCCAAGCCAAGACGTAAGTGACAAGGCTCATCTTTAAACTTTGGCCATTGATGCTCCACATGTTGCCATGCCAGTGAATAAGCTACTACGATCCAATGTTGATCGACTCGTCACAAGATCTCGATGTGGCCAATTTGGTGTCCATTATAAATGAACAATATGGCAGGAAGCTTGGTCACAGTTTACACCGACACATGTATGGTTCCATCAAAACTTTTCACATACACAAAGTTAAATTTTATGCATTCTATATGTCTTATATTTGAATCTTATATGGAGGCAAGCTTACAATTGGGCCAGTCAATGCCATGGGGACAAACTACCCCACTTGGCCAGTCTCGACGCCGTAGGGAAAATCTACCCCACTTGCTCAGTCAGGGCATGTTGAAATTCATGGTGCTTATGCTAGATCAAGATGAGTGGAGGAGAGAGACCCAAAAATACAAGAACAAATCTTGTTTATTAAGTTGCTTATGCATACAACTTGGCCTTTGCACACTACCAAATGCCTTCTAGCTTTGCCGTTAAATAGGTGAGCTAGTGGACCATAAGTCCATTCACACACACACCCTTCTCCTACCCTTTTACATGACCTTAGTCTTTTAATACCCCCCTCAATACCAACTATGAAAGAATTGAATAGGTGGTATTGGACATAGGTTTCCTTTATAACATTAGGCATACGAGGTTAGGAATATAGGTGTTGTTACATTGAGATTTAAAACAAGTGCTTAGTGGAGTTAGAGGTTGATGCAAAGTTAGCCTCTGTCTCTTTTTTAGGACATTTAGAAGTGATATGTCCCATTCGTTTACACTTGTTACATTTCATCTTGTTGGGATATTTGATCCAATAATTATTTGCAAAATGTCCTACCTTTTTGTAATGGGTATACCTTACTTTACTCACTTAATGTGACAAAGCTTGTTCAATATTCAATGGAGTGGTTGCACTTGATGATTCAGCTCCTCCCTTTTGCCTCTTTTCTTCATCAAGACAAGATTGAATGACTCCTTCAGGGGTGGGATTAGGTATGTTCTTCAGGGTGGTGACTAAGGTGGGGTACACCTTCTTGACTGCCTTTAACAAAACAGCCACTGCATCATCTTCATCCATTCTTGCATTCACTGATGCAAGTTGAGCCATAAGGCCCTTCAAATGAGAGATAAAGGCTCATGCCATCTCCCTCTTTAAGCTCCAAGCTGAAAAACTCAATTTTAAGTGAGATCTTGGAATTCTTACCACGAGCTCCATAGAGCTTATCAAGCTCATCCCATTTCTCCTTTGCAGTCAGAAGCTGGTCCACATGATGAATAAGAGCCTCATCAAGATGGAGCATGATGATGGCTTTGCCCTCTCGTCATCTTCAATATCTTCAGCCTTTGTTCGATCAATAACCTTAGTGCCGAAAATGAATGGCCAAAAACCTTTGGACATCGAACTTGCCAAGTGTGGAAGCCCTCTCCTGAGAACTTAATTTGGGTGTTTTCCTTTGACATTGGGTATTGAAGGGGTTAATGGGCTGATTTATGAAGAAGAAAACTAGAAAATTTATGATGTTTTGGCTAAAGTAGAAAGAGAATGGCTTATGAGAGTGCAACAACCCTTAATCAAGCCAAGGATGTTGCATAAAAAGAGATTAAGTTGATGAAGCTTATGGTTTAGCACTTAGGGTTTGTGCCCAACCACAAATTTTGATGGAGATGAGCTTCATTAGTGCCAAAGAACACTTTCTTTGGTGATTAAGATCACCATTAGTGTTTAGCAACACTATTAGTGCTTAAGAGCACATTTTTTAGTGTAAAATGACACTTGCATTGGCGATTAGATGCACCATTAGTATTTAAGAACACTCTTAGTGCTTAGAAGCACTCCGTAATGTCAAGAGACTCCTCTTTGCTGATGGCTACACCCACCAATGGTGTTTAGCAACACCTTTTTTTTTTGCCATGAAAAGATCCTTTCATTAGTTATAAAAAGAAAAAAGCCCAATGGGCTACAAACCCTCTCCTGCTCAATGGGCTACAATGGGCTACAAACCCTCTCCTGCTCTTCATAAGAAGGCAGAGCAGAGATCCAATCAAGGCAGCTAGGGAGACTCTCCCTAGGTGCAGAAAAGTACAAATAACGGAGAGGCTATATCATACAATAGGAGGGGGGGGAAATCCAAACAAGTGGCCTGTAGTGCCAGCGAGGGGTACCCGTGTGTAGAGTATAGAAAGGGCTGCTGCGCCAAATCAAATCCCCAAGGAAGGGCTGGATCCTCAAACTCAAGGCCTTGGGGGGTTTGTAGACAGTATTGAGGATCGTAATAGGCCTCCACTACCAAATATCATCTGACACTCCCTCCCCCTTGGGGATAAGAAAGATCAAGCCCTCTGAAAAACTCTGTGGCATCACCCCAGTGTCCAAAACATGCTGAAAACCCTTGCAGAGGCCTCGCCCCAAAAGGTCCCAATAGCGCATAAAAAAGGCAGTTGTTGTCAATCCATCCTCCCCAGGGAAACTATGATGCAGGAGGGCCCTCAAAGCCTCACCAAGATCATCCTCTGAAAGGGGCTCACCCAAAGCTGTGCGCATACGATCTGTGACCCTCCTCTGCACTTGGGCCCACACACTCTGTCTGCAAGCATCACGTGCCTCCGTGTGGCTGGCTCCGTTGAAAGAAGGTCTCTGTAGAACTCAGTGGCAATAGCTCTAATCTCCTCGAGCTCAGTGGCTAACCATCTGTCCTGCCTCCTGAGTTGGCGTACTCCTGCTCGAGCATGGCGGGGTCCGGTGATCTCACCAAGTTGATTCCACTGAGAGGCCTGGCGATGATAGTAAAACTCGTGTCTCTGCTCCTCTGCCTCTCTAAGCTCCTGGTGTGTGCTTGACTCAGCTAAGATGCCACCCACTCACATGTAGGCTGCTGCTCCTAAAGGCGCTGGAGCGAGGCAAGGCTATGTCTCAAGCGACGCTCCCGCTCTCGTGTCTCTCCCAGCAGCAGCTGTGTCAAGGCTGGGAGAGTGCAAAAAAGAGCTGAGCTCGATGAGCCGCTAGGCACACTGGCCTGCTGCATCCAGGTCAGAGCTCTCGCTATCTTGCCATATCCTTTGAATCCTTTGAATGTCCTCAAAAAGACTGGGGTCTGTAAGTATCCTCTTTGGGATCCTCCACTGCAAGCTCGTCTCCCGTGTCCTCTCATAAAGAGTCAAAATAACTGGCGCATGGTCTGAGAAAGAGGTGCCAATGAGAACGCCAACGGAGCCACCATGCTCCCTGAACCTATCGCCCACATAGAAGCGATCAATCCGTGATAGAATGCCAACAAAGCCACCACGCTCCCCGATCCTATCGCCAACATAGAAGCGATCAATCCGTGATAGATTAGACCCTCCTTGCCGGCGATCCGGACCGAGAAAAGCTAAGACTGTCCTGAGAACGGGAGAAAGCCTCATGGTGCCATGCATTAGTGATCCGCAGTGTCATACAAAATCGCTCCCAAGCTGCAAGCCCCATGTCGTGCACTATAACATGACTGCCTCCCACCCTATCGGCCGAGTCCTCAAGCATGTTGAAGTCTCCCCCAACAAACCAATGTGCGGCCTCGGGCAATGCATCTTTAACAAGGGTCCAAAACTCTACTCTCGCACTAGCATGATTGGGCGCATAGACATTGAGCACACCAATGTGCTCATCGTGCATCCTCAGAATAACATACTGCACTCTACTAGGCATAGTGACCCCGCGATCCACAATGGCCTGCCGCCATGCATCCGCAATGACCATACATACTCCTCCCTGCCCACCCACCAAGGGGCCAAAACCTGCAGATCAAAAAGTGTCCCATCTACCAGGCATCACCGAACCACATCTCCGAATCCCACTCTCACTCAAATGGTGCTCCTGTATCATCAGAATATCAATACTGCCCCCAACCAGGCATCTCTGAAGCTCCTGCCTCAAGCAACCACGATAACGTACATAGTGCGCACTGCCAAGGCCCTGTGCATTCCATGAGATGATCCTCATGGATGACCTGCTGAGGTGGAGGTTGTCTCAGCCATACGGCGGGCCTTCGCAAAGCGGCTTGGATGGAGAGTAATCCCCATCCGAGCGACTACGAATCTGCCCACCCGGTGTGCTACAAGAGTCTCGGACCAGGTGCCAGTGGGCTGTGTCCCATAGCGACTGCCTCCCGCTCGGAGAAAGAATCCTCATGTATGCATACATAGCCAGGGTCTCGTGCTAGGTCTGCCACTATGCGAACCACCAAGTGTCGATTCCCGGAGGCATCCGCACTCCCGGTATCAAAGAAATGTGCCAACTCCCAGAGTCCGCCTACCATGTCTGTAATCTCTAAGTCATTCACATGGTGAGAAAACTCAACTGCCTGTGTCTGCAAAATACTAAGAGCAAGATCCAGAGTCCACTCCCGGCCACGAGTGCCACAAAGAGGGAAGGAGAAGGCCACTGCTGAATCAAGTGCCACCTCCCCTCGAGCCGGAAGTATCACCACATGAACTCTGATAGGTGCTGGCTCATGGGGGTCCTCTGCTCCAAATAGGCGTGTAAAGGAGTAGTCGACAGCCTCCGAGCACTGTCTAGTGTCGAGACTACTCAACCAACTGTCTGCGGATAGAGGATATCCATGAAGCACGAATCGGCATGGTAGGTATCCTCTGCGGTACACAAGTGCAAGGTCGGTGCTCAATGCCCGCAGGACTACACGTGAGCCCCACGGCACTGCCAGTGCCTCCCGGGGAGCTGAGATGACGAGCAGAGGGGGAGGAGGGGGGGAGAAGGGGGTGGGGAAGGAGACATTGAAAGTGCAGGGAGCGGGAATGGGAGGAGGCAAGGATGGAAGCGAGGTGGGAGGGGGGGACGGGGGAGGGGGGGTGGAGGTGGAGGTGAAGGGGGGGGCGCTGGCATCTCTTGATCCTTTGTCTATGCTAGGGTCTCTTCCTAGAGGGGAGCAAAGTTGTTCCTCACTGGAACCCAATGATGCTGAGGCTCTGTCTGCTTCTGTTGCTTTGGTCTCTGGGCATGCTGCTATGGTTGTCTCCCTCTACGGAGCCCCTGTCCAGGCTGCCAATCAGAGGTCTCTGTGGGCTGAGCTGGTGTCCCGAAGGCTGCCTTCCGAGCCGCATCTATGGACGGGCCATCGGAGGTCTGTTGCTGCGGTGAAGGTCGGGGTCTCCTGCGAGGGTAGGCCTTGGCCAGGTGGCGGACTTGCCTGCATACAAAACACTGGTTCGAGAGCCCCGAAAACTCCACTCTCTGATCGACCCATCCCCCCCTATCCTAGGTAATTGAATGACCTTTGGGAGGGAGGAGATGTCAGGAACCAAAACTCTGACTGAAGGAAGGCCAGCTGCTCTAGCCACCATTGAAGTTGCTGTGGCCAGTCTCAAGCACCATGCCCACCAATGATCCTATCCTATCCAGGAAAGCAAACTGTGACATGGAATAGGCGCTCTCCCTACTCGGCCCTGCTGGGTCGAAACCATGCTGCCAATGTCTGAAGAAGGCCCAAGTGCCCCTGCTGTCAAGGGGACTCATGGCTAGGACCTAGGCCACGCTCTGGGCTAACTTGAACTCAATCTCATAGTGTCCATAGCCCAGTCTGAACGTCCAGGATCTTGCCCACATCTACAAGAATGCGGGCCTGGAGAAGATCCCGGATCTCCCCTCTATTGGGGCAGGTGCCAACTATACGGCAGATGGTGGAATGTACCTGGAGCATTCCACCTCTGCGGCTGCGAGGCTCACTTCCTCTTCTGGCGAAAGAGAAAGCCTGATGGGGGTATTCTCAGGGGCGGGCAAGGGGGCTGCGAAAGAGTCCCTCTGAGGTGAGGCGGGAGGAGCCTCCATCAGAGTCTGAAGCTGAGTCGAGGGCAAAGCGGAGACAGAGGGTCCTACAAGAACCAAGCTGCACGAAAACAGGGGGAAGCGTGGAGCAGGGAGGGAAAGACCGAAAGCGAGGGGGGGAGGGGCGGATGACAGAGGACAAAAAAAAGGGGGGGAGGCGAGGGGAAGCGAGAGTGGGCAGTGGGAAGGGCGCGATAGGGGGCAGGAAGGGCGCCAAAAGGGGGGGAAAAAAAGGGGGGGAGAAGGGCGCGAAAGGGGGGCGGGGTTAGGCGGGCAGGCGGGCGCGAAAGGGGGGCGGGGGGGAGCAAAAGGAAGAGGGGGCAGGCGGGCAAAGGCGGGACGTGGAGGGGGGGCGCGAGCAGGTGGGGACGAAGGAGAAGGCAAAAGCGAGGGTGAGGGTGAGGGTGCGGGCGAAGGCAGGCAGGCGGGGGGTGAAGGCGAGGGACAAAGGCGATGGCAAAGGCAAGGGCGAAGGCGGGTAGCAGGCTCGAGCAGGGGGGGTGAGAGCTTTAGCGAGTGTTTTGCTTCTTTGTTTAGCAACACCTTTAGTGCTTATAAGCACACTTTGGAACCTTGTACACTTGATGAAGCTTGATGACAATGAGGCTTATGAACACCTCATGGTGTATGTCAACCACTTCAGAAGATCTAGAGCAAAAGCACTTTCAAGGAGCACTTAAGTGATTAAGATCAATTAATCAAGGATTAGTGTTTAAAAAACACTATTTTGAAGCTTTTATTGAAGCTTCCATGGCTTCCTCACAGAGCTGCCATGTTTTTTTGGCTCTTGTGTGCATGTCGAGCAAGCATTGGAGCTCATCTCTTGACTAGAGAACCTTCAGACTATGGGCTTCAAAAGCCCTAAGCTTGTGTGGCTTAACATTTTTCTCAGACGGCGTATTGTTGTACAAAATCAGCGCTACAGAAAAAACGTGCGCTGGCCTGCTCAGAGCTCTCAAACGCTGCGGCTCAGAGAGATGAAAGCCAGCAATTGCCTATAAAAACCTGAGTGCTTGGAGGTCCTCTTCAACTTCCTAGTTGAAAGCACGCTAAGATACGGCCTCCAAAAGCCGCTGGAAGGCCTCCACTGGCTAGGGGTAGGTAAGATGCACTCAAGAAACAACTTTTTGACCTAGTCTACACCTTGCAAGTTGCCTAGCTCTAGATACCATGTTGAGATTCATGGTGCTTATGCTAGATCAAGATAAGTGGAGGAGAGAGACCCAAAAATACAAGAACAATTCTTGTTTATTAAGTTGCTTATGCATACAACTTTTTGACCTAGTCTACACCTTGCAAGTTGCCTAGCTCTAGATACCATGTTGAAATTCATGGTGCTTATGCTAGATCAAGATGAGTGGAGGAGAGAGACCCAAAAATACAAGAACAAATCTTGTTTATTAAGTTGCCTATGCATACAACTTGGCCTTTGCACACTACTAAATGCCTTCTAGCTTTGCCTTTAAATAGGTGAGCTAGTGGACCATAAGTCCATTCACACACACCCTTCTCCTACCCTTTTACATGACCTTAGTCTTTTAATAGGGAAGACCATGCCTTTGATAGGCGCAGGGTCGAGTCGTGTAGGCCCATCACGATATGGTTGTGATGAGCCTACACCATCTTCCTTTACTAGACCCACCCCCGCTCCCTCATGTCCATCTTCACCACCACTATGACGACGTAGTAGGGAGACTGGGGGGTAGTAGACATGCTAGCACGGGGGAGGCGGCTTCTTTTCCTCTGGCAAAAGTAGCACTAGGTCTCCCGATGCATCTCTCCAACAGGGGGGCTCTTCATCTACACATTATAAGCTAGCCCCCAGGCGATCCATTCCACCATTCGATCCACGCCCCCTACCATACAACATGGATGTGGATGGTGCCCTCAACGAGGAAAGAAAGCCATGAATCATATGCATGTACTTGCTAATCTAGAGTTCGTGAACTCCTTCAAAAAGTGAAAAGCACAAGATGAAGTTTCTAAGCAATATGTTATCGATGTGCTTAAGCTAGAGTTCCCTATGCCACATGCGGGTCTGTACTTCTCTGAGGAGTGTATGAAGTGGCACATCAAGCTTTTTCTATCTAATAGGAGAGCAAATATCAAGAGAGCAGCGAGAAGCCTAGCATGTGTATGGCCCAGGAGTGGAGGCACACACGCAGTTTTGTGAGAAAGCACCCATGTGCTTTTTGATAACAAGTGACGGTGAGTGCTTCCGGACTACGGAAGCGAGGAGCTTCACACTTCGGCTCCGATAAAAAATCCTCCTTTCTTGCTCATTTCATAAGTTTCATTTCTTCTCTCCTTTCATTTCGTTTTGTACTATATTGTTTTCTTGAAATAATTGTATATTTTTTTAATTATTTTTTGTAGAGGGAGGTTGTTGTGGGCGTGACCCAACAAAGGAGGAATATGACTATGGGCATAGAGCCCCCCATCCGCAATTTGTGGGCATGGATGCATACGCAAGGTGTACGCTTGGATGAGGCCGTTTTGGGGACTCATGATGATGACGTAATGTGTTGCCTAAACCATTCTCTTTTCTATGTCTAATTGTATTGTAATGCTCTGCTTACCTTACGCTTGATTGCATGTATGCAGGATGAATGGGAAGAAGAAGAGGAGGATCCAGATTATCAGTGGCGTGAAGCAAGTGAAGAGGACGAGGAATCAGATGATGAAGATCACTCAAAATCTGATGAGGATTCCAGTTAGACACCTCTTCATACCTCTTCATTGTAAAAACTTTATGTATATATGGCCAAAGGCCCAACAATTTCTAAAATTTAATGACTTTTTGGGCTTAATTTCCTTCTTCACAATGTATGTGTTTCTTATATTTGTGTTTGTGTTACAAATCTGAAACTTTATTTAAAAAAAAAAAGAGTTGGGGTAGACTAGGGAGTTCTGAAAATATAAGTTGCTGCTTAACAGGTGAAATATCATGCGGAATAGCGAAATATCGCCGCTCAACAGTGATATTTTTGCCTGCTGAGTAGCGAATTCGTCAGCAAAAATAGCAGTGTTTCTAGTAGCAAAAATGGCCGGATATCTATTTGCCCTCGTAGTTATAAAAATGTTGCTATTTTCACTGCTAGACCCTCATTCTGTTATAGTGTGTGAGATTTTAAAGAACAAAAAAATGGAGAGGGTTACTATCACTCTAATGAACAAGGTCTTAGACCCATCAATTACAAAAGATGATACAAGATATCTTATTGCATAATCGGAGAATAACATATTTTCACTTGGGTCTTTTGAGATATCTCCTTAATCATTGAATATGATTGTGTATTACGTTGAATTAAATTGAACATGAAATCTATATTCAACATGAGGTGCTTGAAAATGACACAGGTGGATAAATAAGACTTTAAAATGTTGCATTGGGTGTTTCATCAAGCTACAATTCCATCATCATTGATTAGTGAGCAAAGAAATGAAAGGCTACTTCATGTGGATGGTTTCGATGACTATATAGTGGAGTGGCACATGGCAGGTGATTTGAAGACTCTAAAATGCATGTATAACATTAGAAAATATGCAAATGTAAAGATTCCATGTCTGTATTGCATGTCAAGTGCCAAGGCTTTAGACTTGTGTGCAATGGAACAAAGCTCCAGATAGGCAGTTAAAAGATGGGTGAAAGTGGATTGAAAACCTGTGTCGTAGATAATGGTTTACAACTGGTTGTGAAACACTTTTATGCAGTGTGTTAGAGAATTAAAACATGGTTGTTTAATCTTGTTTCACATACATTATACCTAAACAGCACTAGATAAATTGCTAAATATATCTTATGATGATATTAAATCCACTAATATTGGTTGATCTTCAAGTGTGGTAGCAACCAATGTAACTGGTAAAAAGTGTACCAAATGGAAATTTGTAACTACTGCTTGACATTCCTCTATCTAGGGTGCACATATGCACATTGCATGCACTGTGCAAACTAATAGAGAAGTTGGTGTATTTGTACATATACGTTAAAGCCTAAAAAAGAATATTCATTTAAATCAAAAAAATAGAAGATGTGCTATTAGACATTGTATTACATGGGGGCCATGTCAAAATGCAGGAGGACAAAAAGTGGTCAACGCAAAGGGGCGGGGAGAGAGAGCAGCAAGTCACCAACAAAACCATCAATAGGTGGTGTTAAAGCTAGAAGATTTTTGTCATACTGCCTCAAAGACAATCAATATAGGAACATGTAAAACATGCTTAATGGATGGAAAGATCTCCATGATGCAATCAAGAAAAATGCAAATGGAGGTGTAATCCAAAATCGAAAGGCAGATGTGTGGATTTAACTTGACACAATCTTTGAATTCATGGAGAAAACGAAATGGAGGAATAGTGAGCTTGAATTATTTGGAAACATATTGGAGACTTGGAAGAAGGCATTTATTGCAGCGTGGGGTGATCAACATGTAACTCATTACATGGTAATAACTTAAAATACTTAAAATAATCTCAATACTTTGAGTCTAATTTGTACATACATTTGATTTTGTTATGTCATTGATTGTAGCATATACTATATAATCATACACCATACTTTACAAAGACATATAGTTCATTGTCAATATGGTCAACTCAAGGCATGGAGAAGTCACGTTACATGGCAAGAACATGTTACTTTAAGCACACTAGACATGGTGGAGGCAAGAATTGGGCCAATAGTCTTCTAGAGTTACATCAATGGATTTATAGGAAATTGATTCATAGAACACAACAAAAAGCCACATTGAAGTCCTCATCATTAATACATGCAATACAATTGATTAATAAAGAAAAAGTGACAACACGCCTAGAATCAATCATCTGTAAAAGAGCACCATGAGTTGTGGCATCAGTCAAGACTCAGGGTTGGGAGGAGGTGGGATTGATCTTCTTTAGTGGTATTCCTTCTTCTTCTTCTTCAACTTCATCTGCTAGGAGATCTATTCTTGGTAGTTACACCTCTAGAGGCAACAGTTCTGGAGGAGGAACACACCGGCTATTTCTTGTCCTCATCAGATATCTTTTGACATCCATGCCTTTGACCAAACACCCGTAATGCAAATTGTTTCTCAACCCCAGCACCACTTTCTCAACATTGAAAGGCACATCATATCCACCACAAAACCTAGAGAGTACTTTCAATGCGAATAAAGAAAATTTTGCATTGTCTATTGAGAACTCTTTATGAAAAATAATGATTTGCGCATCAAGATTGTAATCATCATGATTCAATCAAGCTATTTATCAATTATAAGTAAGTGTTAGTGTCATAATTTATATGTACCTTTTGATGACTCGAATTTCTTATATATTCACAGCAAGACCAGCATCCTTTCGATGACCTGTTGATTTTGAACTACTATCACTGGATGATCTTGAGCCTCCTGCTCTCTTAAGAAATTCATCATCATATACAAAAACCTAGTAGCAAATTAATATGTTTGATTGACAAAATACACATAAATCAAATGCTAATAGCTCAAAAAAATTACTACTGTTACTTGTTGATTTTAATGACCCTCGAGCATGGATCTCATCCACAAAGGGATCGTAGACTTACTTTCTTCATATTCAGTAGGTGCTATATTTTCTGCCAAACCAAGATGGATTGCAATTACTGCAGCCTCCTCCTGAGAAGGAAATTGGGTTTCATATCTCCTAGCTTTATTGAACATGTCCTTTAGAATCTCCTTTCCAGGCAGATACTCGCACTCGTGGCCCCTGCAGAATCAACTAGGAGGTATTTGTCAACATCTTGCTATACCCACCCCATGCCTGCTTCACTATAATTTGCTAAAGCAGCCCCAAGCAATAGTCTTCACAAATATTAAAATGATGCATGATGTCTGCTAATATTACATAATCAAATTGGTCTGCCATAGTAAAGATGGGCATACAAGGAAGTGAAAAGCCCCCTTGTTCATCCTTATTACATTCACAGGCTTCCAATGGGATTATACTCATAGGTGTTGCATTGAAAGGGACATGGGATGTACTAGCCGAAAATGTTTCCTTTTCAAACTCTTCCTTCTCCTTTGCTGCATTGATAGCCACCTCTTCCTCAACTCCATCATCCTTGATTGGCACTTGACTGCTTGGTAAATTCGTTATCTGGGGCTCAAAGTCGTTTAGTAAGGAGATGCAAAAAATAGAGAAATCCATAACTGTATTGGAGAAGGCGACCCTTCTTTGAGTGTATTGGGAATTTCTCCTAATGGTGCAGTTGGGATCTTTTCAAGAAAATTGTTGAGCCTCCTTCTCATGACTTTGTCTTTGGCAAAATCAGATGGATGAACATATCGTTAACCATCTGACATCACGATATTGATAGAAATAATCTCTTCATCATCTTGATCCCAGTCATTGATAAAAATCCGAGAGGTCTTGATGACGTTCTCAAAAGGAAATTCTACATTGAGCATTAAGGAGAGTTCATGATCACGGAGATGGGCATGTGCATTGTATAAGAACATACATAGCTTTTCCATGCAAGTCTCTTCTGCCTTGTCATCCGAATATAAGAGAATGTCCAACTCATTTGCCGACATGCCTAAAGAAACATTTCAGTCAATTAGGACAAGCATGCTTAATACACAAGGGTTTAGTACCAAGCAATAAGGGGCTTACGCGATGTGTGCAAACCCCTTACCGCTTGGTAATGACCCCGAAAATAAAAGAACACAAAAGGGGGTTCGTACCAAGCAATAAAGGGCTAACGTGATGCCTATGAGTCCCTTGTCGCTTGGTATTGACCCCGAGAACAAAACAAAACAAAAGGGGGTGAGTATGAAGCGATAAGGGGCTCACCCACCGATGCCTAAAAGCCCACTTGGTATTGACCTCAAAAACAAAAGAACGCAAAAGGGGCTTAGCATCAAGCGATAAGTGGCTTACGTGATGCCTTCGAGCCCCTTGTTTCTTGATACTAACCCTAAAAACAAAAGAAAACAAAACGGGTCAGTCTCAAGCGATAAGGGGCTTATGCGATGATGTTGCCTATAAGACCCCTACCGCTTGGTATTGACACCTTACGTATGAAAGAAAAGAAAAGGGGGTCAATATGAGGCTATATGGATCTAGAGGGACACCCACGATCCCCTTAGTGCTTAAAAGAGACTTCAAGGGGTCAGTACCAATTGGTAGGGGGCTTATGTGATGTCCGCTAGCCCCTCACTACTTGGTACTAACCCCTTTTATGAAAGAGACTTAAAGGGGTCAGCCCCTTATTAGTTGGTATTGACCTCAAAAATAAGGAAACAAATGGCATTAGTATCTAGAGATAAGGGGCTTACGCAATGCTGTGACCGCTTGGTACTGGCCCTGATAACAAAATGAAAAAGAAGGGAGTTAGTAAATAAGATATAAGACACTACAAGAATACTTGCTTTGGCGATGGCGGTAGGGGAGCTCAACACCAAGGCAATGGCAAGGGAGAGGTTAGATGATGTCCACGTAGAGTGATGATGGGCGACGTAGAGGGACGGCCATGTAGAGGGACAACACAAAGGGCAGAGAGACACCAAGGGGATGGGAGGGCTCTCAGGGAACTTGATGCGAATGAATGTCCCAAGGGAGATTAGGGCCTTATAGACCCTTGTGGTGGTCTTAGCACCACATGTGTGGTGTGTATTGATCATAAATGGCATTTATAAGGTCTCACGCATGAATGACATGTCAATATGGTGGATACTCCTCTCCTATTGGGTCCTATTAGTTAGATTGGGTCCTATTAGATTGTCAATATGTAACACAGAGAGAGAGAGAGAGAGAGAGAGAGAGATCCTGAATAGGTTTGGAAAATGAATATGTAAGAAGGAGAGAGAGAGAGAGATTCTAAACAAATGCATGAATGACACGTCAATATGGTAGGTACTCCTCTCCTGCATGTGTTTGATTGATGGATTTATTTTTTCTCGTACCACATGGTCTTAGCACCACTCATACTGTTCATAAGTAGAAATGCATGAATGACACGTCATAATGGTAGGTATTCACTCCTCTCCTCACTACAAGACAATGCTGCCATACACGCGTTTCATACACGTGATAAATTACGAGCGCGTGTATGGTCGCGCATGTCTTTGAATAGAATCGGGCGCGTGTATTTTGGCATTTAAATTCGCGTGTGTATTTGCATTTATCAGCGCATGTATAAGCGTGTTTATATACACGCATCAATACACGCTGCCATACACGCATTCATACACGCTTGGTAAAGAAAAACCAAAAAAAACTGAATTCTTTTACAAAATTAAGAACTATTTTCTTTAAACCATCTCATAGTACATTACAGTATATATCATTACACAATCCCACTACATGCATTTACAACAATGAAATATATTCAAAAATAAATCATGCATATGAGATGATAATTAAAAGACAACACATACAATAGAAATGTCATCAATTTAGAACGATACAGTGACGGATTGGTTAGGGTTCGATCTCATCTTCAATAAGATCCATCCTTGCCAAACGATCAACATCAATATCCATTTGATCAATTTGTAAGGCTACGATTAAATTTATTTCACTATCGAAATTCTGTACTCCATTGATAATGGTATCGATGTCCTGATCATCCTCATCAACATCACCATCATCCTCAATGGTAGGGTCATTCTCATGATCATGAGAAATGGCACGCTCATGCTCATTATCATGATCATCTCTTATTTCTTGATCATCGATCACAACATCTTCATTGGCATGTTCGACATCATCTTCATTGCGGCTTGTTACATCCTCCATATGCTCCATATCAGTGAATGTATTATACATCACTTTGGAACGTGGTGCAATAGAGATGACGTACCACCATTTAATGTCATGCACCATTGGTAGATAGATAACCTACTCAAATACACATACTACAGTAATTAATTAGCATATCAAAAGTCAAGGGGTACGCGAGCTTAGATATATATGTACATGAAACACATTAGTAAAAAAATGCATACCTGCTCACATTGTTGTGGCAATACGAGCCTATCTTTCTTTGTTTGCCAAAACTTTGTAGAGTCAATAGTTACATACCCACTTGCATGGCGTTTTATCGTTGCATCAGGCTCTTTTTCCACCATGTTCATTTGCCATTTGACATCCAAAACATACACAAAGAAGCGACGAAAGTCAAGCCTAAATATGTCTTGGATTGTGCCACAATAATCATCCATTTTTCCATTAGCTCCCTCAAAGCTACTAATGACACCGCAATCTTGTGTATTCCTCTTTTCATCAATTCTTTGTGTTCGAAAATGCTTGCCTTCACACCATATAGCATTGAACATAGTGCACTGGACCAAAATAGAAGCAATATTTGTGTAAGCAATGTGAATAAATATTAAAAGCAAATCACTTGCAACTAATGCAAAACATTAGTTCTATGTACCTTTAACATGCATCCTCGTGCATACTCCCATTCTTCCGCTGTGATATGCAGCCCCTCGTCGCTCTCTGCTCTCTCCATTTCCTCATGCAACCAATCAACATGGATATCATTTGGAAGTGTTGCTAGATGCTTAGGGTACGCCTTACGAGAGCCATGTTGCCTCCAAAAGAGAGCTCTTTCTGCTTGCCTTTTTGTCTTTGCATCCTCATATCTTGTAACCCATCTGCTCATCACATCACTATTAAGGATGCAAGTGAAATTGAGATCATCAATCAATGTTCTGTTAATTACTTTACTCTGTCCTTTTCCTTGAGGCACATAGAGGTCATCCTCAAGTCCTCTTCATTGCTCCATAGTCCTGGCAAAGAGCTGTCCACCTGACCAAGAAATTCTGAAATATATACAAGAGACTCTTGTATCAACCAACCCTCGGCCATGCTTCCTTCACGCCTTGCACTTTGCCTCACAAAGTCTTTTAAGGTCTTCATGAAGCGCTCTAGGAAGAACATCCAACGTGCATGCACAGTACCACATAAAGCGATTTCGTCCACTAAATGCACAATGAGATGTAGTTGACTTGTGAGAATGGTTCGCGGAAAAGTCTCCTCTACCAAACAAACCACCTCCACTGCCATAACACGTGCATCATCCAACGTGGCTGGATCAATTGCTTTGGAACTAACATATCTGAAAAATAAATAAATAGTACGTTATACCTCATGCATGTTCATTTTGCAAGGTATAATGAAGGGTGATCTGACATGGGTTTTACATACCTCACAAGCTCGCCCATCTTATAAATACATTTTTTCAAACTCTTATTTGCACAATGGTCGATGCTAGTAGGTAGTATGAACTGCGCACATAAGAGCACATGTATGTATGGTTTATGGCATTACAAAATTTAATTTCAACGTACAAGACTTGGAAAACACTTACTTGAAGCATCTTGTGCCAATCGTGGGACTTCAACCCATATAGTTGCTCAACGCCTCTTTTCTTAGTGGTTGTAAAGGCTCCCTTCAATGATCTCATGCATCCAGTGGGAGTACACAAAGTGGTGATGGCCTGCTTTACCTGCTTCTCCTCTTTCTTTGATATAATCCATGGTGCAGGCGGAAGACGAACGTGCCCACCCACCTCTCGTGGCCAAGCTTGACGTATACGTCCTGCGACCCGCAAGTCCTCACGTACGCTAACATTGTCTCGTTTACCAATAATATGTTCCCAAATACCAGATCCCACATTCTTGAAGATGTGCATGGGATCAAGAAGATGGTTGATCTTAAGATGGGTCCAATATGGTAGCCGAAAAAAAATGGAGTACCTACACAAGGGATTGCTCTATGTGACTTTTAATCCAATTAGAGACTACACAAAACAAGATTGAAAAAACATTACTATACCTGTTCATGCCATCTGGAGGAAGAATATTTGTTATAGACTCCCAAATACGCTTCCAATCTTTTGCACGAAGTGTTTGTGGGGGAATGTTCCTCTTACTAGCAACATATTTAGGATGATCTGAGGCGAGAAATCGATGATGATTATCGAATATGGTCTTACACAATCCGTCAGCATACTCATGTACTAATGAAGGGCCACAAACAGGACATGCATGTTTACCCGATGTTTTCAAACCTGTTAAAATAATATAAATAAAAGTTAGAATAATAAAGTCAATATTTATAATTAATATATAAAGCCAATAGTATTAGAGTACGGAGGTAATTAGAATTCTTACCAGAACAATCGCTGTATCCTGGAAAGTCATGCATTGTCCACATCAACACTGCTTTTAAGTCGAAGTGTCGAGAGGAGGGAGGCCTACTAATGTCCACCACCGCAACACCTCTCCATAGTTTCTCCAACTCATCAATCAACGGTTCAAGATAAACATCCATATGCTTGACTTTATGTTTCCCTGGAGTTAGAAGGGATAACATAAGATGTCCCTTCTTGATCGCCATTGATGGTGGAAGGTTGTAATTCACCAACACAACTGGCCACACACTGTATGCGGTGCTTTTGAAACCAAATGGATTCACTCTATCCATACCTAGGCCAAGTCTCAAGTTTTTGGGCTCTGTTTTAAAGCTGGGCCACTCATCTTCAATATGCTTCCAAGCAGGAGTGTCTGCGGGAATTCTCCACATGCCATCATCCGATCGATGTGAGGAATGCCATGACATGAGCTCTGCTATGGATTTGCACTTGAAAATGTGTTTGATGCAAGGAATTATAGGAAAGTGTCGCAAGACTTTACGAGGTACATCAAAACTCTTCATATCTGTTCTATACCTTGCTTCACCACAAGTGGGACAATGTCGAGCCTCCTTATGCGTCCCACGAAAGAGAATGCAATCATTGACGCATGCATGTATGCGATCATAATCCAATCCTCCAAGAGATGTCACATAGCGCCTCGCTATGTCTCTTGAGGTGGGTAGTCTATTTCCCTTTGGAAGCATGTTTGATAATAGCGCCTCGCTATGTCTCTTGAGGTGGGTAGTCTATTTCCCTTTGGAAGCATGTTTGATAATAGCCTGCATCCAATATCATCAATTATAATTAGTCTTAAATCCTAAATCTTAAACCACTAATTCAAATTTGTAAGTTATAATGCTTACTTAAATAATGCGTCAAGACTTGCATTGCTCCATCCATAAACTGCTTGTATATTGAGTAGTTCAAGTGAAGCACGTAAAATAGAGAATGTGCACCCTTCAAAAACCGGTGTCGATGAAGCCTTGTAAAGATGCTCTTGTTCCATATCATTGTCGTCCATACCTTTGGGATTATCCTTAAAAAGATTCCGCACCATATCATCAAACACTTCCTCTTCCACAACTTCGTGGGGTGCAGGGCTATTGTCATCCCTTTTCCACTCATCTCTGACAATAGATCCCGAAGCTCCAGCATCATCTCGTCGACGATTTGCGTGCTCTCGTCGCGCGTAGGGCACCATGTTAGGGTGTGGTACTGCATCCTGCTTCAATTAGAGTTTATATATTACAACTCTATTAATTTAATTTGGATACCATGAGTCATTTGAATACCATCAATTTACATCTACTCACCTCTAAACCTGTTTGATTCCATTCTCCATACATGGAGATGTGATTCAGGTGATTCGATGTGATCGTACAATGCATCCTTGACATCGATTACACATACATTTGATCCGTTGTCCCAACCACACATCGCGATTACGATGACGCATTGTCTCATCTTCCCCAGAACTGCTTGAGGAGGTTGATGACATCCTATGTACAAACCAGAAAACACAAAATCATAATATGTTTTTAATGAAAGTATAAAAATCGCGTGTATTAACGCGGCTATTTCCTAAAAATTGTGTGTATTAACGCGGCTATTTCCTAAAAATCGCGTGTATTAACGCAGGTAATTTCTACAAAACGCGTGTATAAACGTAGCTAAATTATCATACACGCAAACATACACGTGTTTATAAACGCGATGATCTGTTTAAACTAAAAATAGCCCGCCTTCCCCAAATAAAGATTTTGAACTAACAATACTGTTGTTTTTCGTTTTCGCCTCTTCCAACAGAAACGAAACCTAAGTGCAAGGAGGGAGAAGAAAAGGAGCACACACGGGAGGAAGCCGACCAAGAAAGAAGACTCACTTTTTCAGAGGTGAGTCAGTTTGTCCTTTGCCTTGTCTCCTTCCTCAGATTTGTTTATGCTATTTTCTCTTTGCTTTTTAGGTTTGTCTCCGTCCTTTTGCTTCTGTGCACACGATTTTGGGTGAATGATTCTGACAGGGGCGATAGTGGGCCTTTTATAAGGACACATTGTCGGAGGTCGGTCCTTTTCAAAAAAATTTTTGCGCAGGTCGCATGTAGAAACGCGTGTATCCTGTCTGCACAGACTGTTCACGCGGATATACACGCGTTTCTGGACGGGTGTATACACGCGTTTTTTGACGGGTGTATACACGCGTTTCTGGACGGGACTGCGTTTCCTGTTTCTATGGTTTGCAGGCTGATAGATGACTTGAATGATGATATTTGTGTGAGTCAAGAGACAGCCCATGATGTACATGAGGATTATTTTTACAGATTCTTTATGGATATTCCAGGTTCTTCATTCGATCCATTTGCGTACAGCAATTGGCTGATGGAGATGCTAAATCATTTTGGGTGCTATCCTGGTCCAGTTGAGCTTACAGAGGACATGTATGCCCATCCCCCTCCTTCCATGCCTGGTGTCTATACACCTACCGCGAGTATCCAGGGCACTCCAATGCCGTCTATGCCTACGAGTCCGACGAGATGGCATGCAGCTTCTCCTCTTCCACGTCCACCGAGGAGACATACCTCGTCCCAGACACACTCACGCACACTCTCACAGCCACCATCACGTGCTCCCTCAGAGCCACCATCACGTGCTCCCTCAGAGCCACCATCACGTGCTCCCTCAGAGCCACCATCACGTCAGGGCTCAGAGCCACCGTCACATAGACAATCCCCCAGTCGTGACTCCACCTGCAGTAGTAGGAAGAGTGGGAGTGGAGGATGCGGCGGGTGCTTTGGTGGGGGAGGTGGGGGAGGTAGTAGGGCATGCGGTGAGAGAGGAGATAGAGGGAGAAGAGTTAGAGGAGACAGTTCGGAAGAGGAGGAGATGAGAGAGGTGGAGGGAGTGATCTGCTATGATGTGACGGATAGGGGCGGGATAGTGATGGATGCGAGGAGGAGGGAGGTAATGGAGTACATGCGTGGGGTAGTATCAAACTTGTATAGAAATTGTTTTATTAAATTTAAAGATCAAAATAGCCGATTAGTTGGGGAGGTGATAGAGGCTGTACATAGTCGGTACCCCAATCCCCCACATGCTACATTCTCGGATGTATGGGGAAGAACGCGAATAAGGGAGATCTTAAGTAATAAAAGATCTCACCTTAAAAAACTCGCGTACGATGATGGGCTAAATGTAGTTGCGGGTGGCTATCCTGCCGAGAAACCTGCCTTTGCGCACAAACGCGAGTGGAAGGAGGCAAAGAAACGAGCAGAGGGTGGCGTGAAGAGCAGGCAGCATGTGGAGGCACGACGGATCCAGATGGAGACCATTGGATCTTCGCATTTCGGATCTGGCGGCATCGAGTCATGGGAGGCAGAGTTCATAAGTATCTTGCCACTTTATTTGATTGTTTACTTAATTCATTGATTCTATGATTGTTTTAATCTTACAAATTGTGTTGATTATGATACAGCGACGGGTTACGGGGAGGAAGCCCACAACCCACGATACTGCGTATGCTCGCCGGCATAGCAGACGTGACACGTGGGCCATCTTCAGAGCCGAGGGAAGTATTACGGACGCGCAGTTTGCCAGTTTGAGATGGCCATGAGACCATACGGTCAACAGGTACTTGAAAACTCTAAACGAATGATTTTGGTTTATTGAATTACATATATATATACTTATATACTATATATTACTTGAACAGGCATAAGCTGGTGATGATCCACCCGCCGCCACTGCAGAGGGTGGACGTGAGCACTACTCATCGGACATTCCGACCGATGTGAGCTCATCTGAGCATGGAGGGAGCACCGAGTCATCATCTGGGTCTGAGTAGTACTCAGACTTATAGTATCACATTCCATATTGAGGATGTGGTTGTATATATTTTTTTGTAAACTGAAGCCATGGGCTACTTCGAGATATGGACTCCCTTGTATATATGTGTGAAATTTTGATAGTAATATTGAATCGTGAATCGATAGTATTACATTCATGTCTGTCTTGAATTGTGTATTGACAATGTATGCATTCATGTCGTTCTTGTCTTAATCTTCCTCGTGGATATGTTCTTCGTGGATGGTCTAATGCACCAAAAAAAAAATCCAGAGAGTGTTATAGGGTGCTGGAATGCTGGAACAGCATTCAGGCACCAAATAGCACTCTCTGGATTTTTTTTTTTGCTCTCTGTTCGCGTGTATAAACGCGTCAAAACTGCTAAAAGTCGCGTGTATATACGCATCAAATCTGTAAAACACGCGTGTATAAACGCGCCAAATCTGAGAAATACGCGTGTATAAGCGTATCTAAAGTAACAAAACGCGTGTATAGACGCTTGTATCAACGCGTCTAAATGCATCTGAACTGACAGAACGCGTGTATACGCTCGTGTATGAGCGCGTCTGAGCATTCCTATACATGCGCTTTTACACGCATGTCTCTGGCCGCGATTATACACGCTGTCGTGACGTGGACGATGTCGCTGGGAAAGTACAAGACTTCTAGCTGTGAGAGTAGCTTCTGATTCCCACAAGGAAACTCAAACACATAACTCTTCATGGATCACAATGCACCTCCATTTTTGATATCATAAACATGTACAAATTCACCTCAATACATCCATGAATTCAGCCTGATGATTGCAGATAAATTGTGTATCAAGTGACTATCCCTTTCCAAGCATAGATTTACTGGCTCCTTTTTCCAAATCCCTCAAACCAATCACATGTTGGCATAACATAACCTTCAAATATTTCCCACATACATGTGACCATTTACATTCCATACATCCAGTGTCATCAATTCCATCATTTCAAGATGTTCTTTATCACCTGAAAGCCTGCTTTTAAATTCTAACATCTCACAAACAAAAGATGGCATACGGCATAACTATAACATGCTCATGAGATTTAGAAAACTCCATGACTTGAATTCCAAAATCGGATTGAGTAGAAAGTAAAACCAACTTTCCGGAGCCTTAATGTATTTTTAATGCTTTATTTCCACAATTCTCCAAGTCCCAAGAACTTCCCATTCTCCAAAACCTTTAAAGGTTTATAAAACATATGATTTTCTAAATCGTTGATTATAATATTCAAAATAAAAAAAACCCACTTAACTGTAAGTAGAGCAAGGTAAGATTTTCATTGATTTTTCTCTATTCCTTCTATGGCGGCTTCGCTGCAGACTGTGCATGGATGAATACATGTGTAAAATGAAAATCGTATCATTAGATAGCACTCAAATTGCTCTCCAATTCTAACTCCTACATGCCATGAACAGTAGTCGCCACATTGATTTTTTTCTCTCTGGTTAGTTGGCGCACTGGTTCCCTTTTCTGCACACCCCCCCGAATTCTGATATCTGCGCTTCCCCTCGCTCTCTGGTTTTTCCTCTTTTTCCCGCAAGGAAATTGGGCGCCCCACCACCTTTTGCAGCAATATTTTCGTATTTCCCCGTTTGAAAAACAAGAGCGCCCTCTTTTTTTTTCATTAATTTTGGATATGCCTTTTTTCGTTGCTGCCACGCAAGCTCCCCTTCTCGTATATCTTAAAACAAAACAACTTCAGTTTTGCAGCATTTATCCACTATGACATTTCTTGGATCATAGAGTCCTTGCATCCAAATATGTAAATTGATTGCCATGCATTGCATTTGCTTATAACCAAGCTCTTGTTCCTAACTTGATTCTTTACAACCCACCCATGCTACTCTTCTATTTTTGTCATGGCCACTCAAGGTGCCCTCATAAGCATCATATTCCTTCTATACCCATAATGTATCCACTCCTTTTATGCAAATATATCGACCAAGGCAACTAAGGCCTTCACATGCTTAACTTGTGGGACCTTCAACATCATGTATATGCTTCAAGACACTACATCACCCATTGTTTTGCAACCTTGGGAGCTTCTTCATGATGAACATGGGCTTCATCTATAGTACCTTTCTTGAAAATTATGCATGAGTTCCATGTCACATTGATTTGGAAATGATGATGAAAAAGATCTTCATACACATTGAGGGAAGTCCATATCATGCACATGGGTAGCCATTTACATCATTCACATAGCCCTTTTACGAGCCACCCATACCATCATTTACATAGCCACACAGGCCAAGTATGTAACTGAGTGTTTTCTACTGCAAGGTCTACCATAAGCATAAGGATCCATAATTCACACCACACTCATATACAAGCTTCAAGTCCTGACTCAGCCTCAGCTCGTCTTATTGAACCTCATTTACAATATGAACATATGTACATGGGCATCATATAATGACTCGTCATAGCACTTAATCCCATGCATCTAGATTTGCATTTGATAGTCTCATATGCATGGTTTCACACCGTAGACGTGCCATGGCACGACATCCACCCCCTCTAAACCTGCACATCCTCTGGTATGTGCCAAATCATCACCAAGATCCACATATATCTGGATGTCGTCCTCATCCTCAATATTATTAGGAAAATCATCCTCTTCCTCTTCAGCCATATCCATGTTATCACTATCAAGCCTCTCATCCTGAGTTCCCTGTGAATCAAAAGGATCACTGTCAAGCCTTCTTTTAAACATCTTGATCCTTTTGCCTGCTACAAAATTTTTTATCTGTGTTCCATCAAGCTCACACAGGGTATACGTGGCATTTCCATGCACATGCTTGACAATGTAAGGGCCAAACCATCTTTTTGCAAATTTTCTTTGAACAGTGAATTGGTTGTCAAGGCTACTATCATACATTAGGACCCAATCACCTTCTTCAATAGGTTTTGGTCGGAGTCTGTGTCTTCTATCAAATCTTTCTTTATTTTTCAACCTTGCATCTTTCAAGCGAGCTTTAGCAAGCTCTACATCTTCAGGCCTCCTCTCCAACTGCCTTATTCGCAATGCAAGGAGGTCTTCCCTGCTTAATCCTTCCACCCAGGGCAATACATTCCAAGTTGGAACTACTTCTTCAACTGGCATTACTGGCTTCTGACCATACATTAATTCTGCAGGCATATATCGTGTCACTGAGCTATGAGTTGTACGGTCAGCCCACAAAGCATATGGTAGTAGCCTTGGCCACTCTCGCATTCTTTCTCTGCATGCCTTAGCCAAAGCTTTAATGATTGGAGGATGTCCTCGCTCACTTTTACCATTGCCCTCAGGATTGTAAGCACATGTTAGGGACAGTTTAATGCCAATTCTAGAGAAGAATTCCCTTGCTTCTTCAACATCTAGCTCACCCCTATCAGCTGTTATTTTCCCAACACAACCATACCGACAAATCACATCTTCCAAGAGAAATTTGCATACTGTTTCCGTACTCTTTGTTCTAAGAGCACGCCCTTCTACCTGATTTGTCAAATCTTCTCTTGCAAGTGCTATGTATCGCATCTGCCAAATTCCCAAAGGCATTGTAACTAGATCCACTACCCATTTGTAGTGCATGGCAGGTGGGTAGGTTGGTTGCAAGCCATCACGATGTCGCACATTTGAGTACATTTGGCATACCATGCATGTTTCCACATATTGGGAAATATCCTTGTACATTCCTTTCCACCAATATTTTTCCTTTATTTTGGTAAAGGTGGCCCACACACTTCGATGTCCAGCCCAGAGACTCTCATGGAATTCTTTCACAAGCTTCCCTTGAGTCTCTTTATCACATATGACTCTCTGTGGCATAGCATTCCTCTGCTTAGGATGCTTCCAGAGGTACCCATCCTTTAGAAAATAACCATATGCTTTTCTACGGATCCTCTTAAATTTTGAGTCAGACCAATTTTCCTGTCTTGTCAGAGTACTCAAGTATTGACCAATAAGCAACCAATCTCCTTCATACATTTCCTCAGTAAAAGACTCAAGTGCATTTGATAGGCAAATATGGTCCCCCTTTGCATATGCAGTAGTGTAGAACTTTGTACCCACATCATCAATGTCACTAATCATCTCTTTTTCATCTTCATACCTGGCTCTTGATAGCATATCTGCAACTGGATTATCTTTTCCTGCAATATGCTCAAACTGAGGATTTAGTGACTTGATATAGGCAATCCACCTAAGCATAGCAATATCTGGAGTGGTACAACTTGCTATCATCCCAAGAAGTGGCAAGCAATCAGTTTCCACAAGTACAGATGCCCCAATAAGATATTCTTTTTCACATTTTAGAGCAGTGACTATTCCCCATAACTCTCTCTTGATCTGTGGATATTTTCTTTGTCGAATGCTTAATACCTTTGCTCCAAATCTGATTACATACCTGTGATCATCCTCATCATCTTGCCCTACTGCCCATCCTATCCCAGTAGGACTAGTATCAACTGTAACAATCACAGGCCTGCCACACTCATAATCTGCCTTCCCCAAAGTAGGTGATGATTGGAGCAAACATTTCAGCTTCCGCATAGCTTTAATATGTACTGCACTCCACAGAAATTTTTGATTTTTCCTCAAAAGTTGATAAAGAGGATCTGCTACATGTGCATAATGTGGGATCCAAATAACATAAAAGACACATGCTCCAAGAAATCTCCTCAGCTCTGTAACATTAATGCATGTCTCTTTCATTCTTTGTATTGCATCTATCTTGGCTGAACAAGGTCGGCGTCCACTAGTACTACAAAGATGTCCCACTATTAGCACTTCACCAACTCCAAACACTGATTTCAGTCCAGATAAAGTAAGATTCACCTCTTCAAGCTTGGATAGAATCATATCACAATCCTTTATATGATTTGCCACAAACTTGCGGCACCCCTTTGAATCTAAATCCCCATCTTTGTCTTTCTCATCACAGCCTTTTATTGGTACGTCATCCAAAAAAGGCATAGTAATTTGTGGTATGAAGTCTCGCAAGACTTTATTCATTCCATTCATCATATGTGCCACTGAGTTGGTGGCTCCCTGTGGTAAGGTACACATCCTTACTAATCCCAAAGGAGTTCTCATTGTGGTCAAGTCCCTGCTTTGTATATCCAGCTGAACTGATCATATCCCAAATACAGATCACCCATAGAGTATATAGCTTTCCCTGCAAATGCTTCTGCAAACTCATCCACAATCGGACCTGCTCCCACATTCCTGATTGTGACTTTGTTTACAGGTTGCATGTCTTGAATAAAGCGCAATGTCCCATTTTTCTTTGGCACAGTAAACCATCTCTTGGAATATGGAGCGCATGATGGCTCCAAGATTCCCATCCTGATCTTTTCTTTTAGTAATTCCATCAGCTTTGGCAAGAGAGCCTTTGGTACTGGAATTGGCCGCAGGTTCCAGGGCACATGTGAAACAGTAAAGATCACCATTGGTGCTATTACACTTGGATCAACACAGCCTATCTCATGCGGCTGAAAAGCAAAGGCTTTCCCATGTTTTACAAGCATCTCCTCAAAGCATTCCCTTTCAACTGGCAACAGAAAATCCCTTTCACCAATCTTCAGCTCTTTTAAAGTTTCCTGTGTAAACTTATGCCCAATTTTCTTTGAATCTCTGAGATTTGGTTGCATAGAAGCTTCATCTATCTTCTCCTTGCTTCCTGGTGGCAAAGGCAAGGCAACTGGTTTCACCTTCTTTGCAACTGTTTTGTACTTTGTATCAACATGAGCATCCATCTCGCAATTCATGTTTTTACATTCCACCCCCTCAAATTCCCGGATTATATCATACATCTCCACAGATGACACCTCTATCATCTCATTTCCACCCTGTAAGCATGCTCTTCCCATATCAAAAAGTACATCCATAGTATCTACAAATGACACCTCATCAAGCACCCCTGAAATAAACTCATTCTTCTCCAAAAAACCACACTGCTCAAGACTTTTTTGTTCATTTTGTACATGTCTACGCATGCCACGCTTCAAATCCTTGTTTTTTACAAAGACCAGTGACCCATAGCTAGAGAATCCCTGAAAATTTACTGAAAAGTTATTTACATTGATTGAGTCCTGCGAGAACTCATTTTCCCTTGTACCATTGGAATCCCGCTTTACAATGGCACCTGGCCAAAATCCCTCATCTCCCTGTAATTCATGAATTCTCTATTTATCTTTGGGAGTGACTGTGCTCGAAGAGACTCACGATTCCTTTCATGGTTAATACAAACTGTCAAGAACTGAACAGCTTTCTTGCCATCTTTACTCCTTATTCTTGCATATGCCATCATCCAAAACTTTTGTTTCCTTCCTCACAGCTGTAATGTAGGGTTGCCTAAGGATGAGGGGATACGATGACATCTCCTGAACAAAGAAGTTCTGATTATCTTTCACATCCCCTATAGTTACCCTTACATTTGGGCATGCTGCATAGAGCTCTCCAGATGAGTTATTAGCTGCTTTAATCATCCACCCATGATCTACATCCATTGGCCACTTACATTTGTTGTAGAGATTTTTAGCCATAAGATTTATTTCAGACCCATGATCAATTAGAGCGACATATGGCTCTTCCAAATCACCTATCTTGACAAGGGTTTAAGTGGTTGCTCTTGCCCAATGGCTCCTGGAGTAATGGCTCTTTGTAAGAACTTCTTTTTCATCATCCTCTTCCACAAAGCGCACTTGTCGTGCCCCATCAGCAGAGTGATTACATTCCACCACATTTTCTCTCTCTTCCTTTTGCTGTACCTGTACTCCATGAGTCTTGGAAGTGCTTGCCTCCCCTTGTGATGGAATAGATTCAATTATGGATTGCCTCTTCCTTCATATAATATCAATTATCTCATCATGGAATTCTTTCTTTGCAATCCCCAAGACTTCCCCCTAGTGTAAATCCACCCTGCTGTTTAGAATCCTCTCTTCAAGCACCTTTTTGAGATCCGGCTTCAATATCAGATTGAAGCTTGTAGAGTGGACTTTTCCCTTTACCCTTCTCCTTCTCATGCTTCATTTCTGCTGGTATTTCTTCCATTGATACTTCCTGTGGAGGTCTGCTATGCGGTGGAGGCATATGTGATGGCCCAGGATCCTTCTTTTCACTTCCACGTGTAACTCTTTTTGATGGCCCTCCTTCCTCATTTTTCCTTTTACGCTTCTCCTCTACCTGTGCCTCATTATTTTGGCATTTAGCAATGTAGGCATGAACAGATAAAGAATCCACAGGCTCCTCCCAGTCAGTCTCAAGACGTATACAGTCACCTGCCTCATGCAAAGCTTGCTTAGACACCTTCTTTGACGCAATTAATTCCATTGTTGATGGCCAAAAATCTTCATTCTCATAATCTTCATCATTCTCAGATCCCTGCTTTGATTGACCAGCCTTTAATCCATAGGTTGCTGCCTCAACCATAGAGATGGCATGACTAGCAGCCATATCCTCAACCAGCTTTTTCATCCCTCCTTTCCCAAAGTTTGTACTCAATGGAAGACCAGTCTCTGTAAGGTGGATTTTCCCATCTTTGAAAAACACAAGTTGATTTTTAAGGGCTTCTTTATAGCTAGCACAATCTTTCTTTGCATGTTTTGGGTCATCACACCATATGCATCTGTATGTAAACCCTTCTTTGCTTTGAGGTTTTTGCATAGAAGCCTGCCCTAATGGTAGCCCCTTTTCTTCAATCCTGGACATCTTCAATTTTAGGTCTCGCATACCCTTAATAAGCTCATCCATCGGCCCTTCTACCTTTGGGATTGTAGCAGCTGGTTTTGGTAGATTCTCAGGGGTAACAGCAGTTATAGGAGTTCCCGAGCTCATCACCATTTTATCCCTCCTTCGTTGCCGCTTTGCTAGCATGGTGACCGCATCCTCAACATCATTCCAATCACTCTTTAGTCCTTGCTCTGTATCCTTATCCTCAAGGAGAATTTCCAGTTTTTCTTGGAGATCTTTCCCAGTTGCTTGTAAGAAGAGCTCTGTTTTTTCTTTGTCCAAAGTTGTGCGCTCTATCCTTGACAGCTGGGCATAGCGCTTCTCAAACTCTCTTAGCAGCTCTGTGGCAGAAATTCCCATTTTAGGTTTTGTGATCCATTCCAAGAAAGTTCGTTTGGTCACTCGCTCAGAATCCTCCATGAAATATTCGTCCTTTAAAGCAAGCTTGAACTCCTCCCAATTTCTGCCACCATGTGCTGTCTACAATCCTCTTATGCGCTCTCTTATTTCAGGAACACATACCAGCTCAAAACTTCGAACCATATCCTCCTCAGTCACCCTGTTTAGCTCCATTTCCTTTATGTAATTGCGCAGGTACTTTGTGATATCCTTTCCATCAAATTGATCCACCTTTTTCACAATTGATTGTAGTGCTTTGGTCGTGGAAATTTGCCCCCTCTCAACAGCTTGCTGCTGTTGCATATACATAGTAAACATTTGAAACATTTGCATAACTCCGGGGTCAAAATGAACCCCCTGACCCTCAGAATTCTCAGCCATAGCTTCCCTGTATATTTCACCACACTCTCACCCCAGCAGTTTCACGTCGGGTTCACCAAAGAGCTCTCGTGACGTGGACGATGTCGCTGGGAAAGTATAAGACTTCTAGCTGTGAGAGTAGCTTCTGATTCCCACAAGGAAACTCAAACACATAACTCTTCATAGATCACAATGCACCTCCATTTTTGATATCATAAACATGTACAAATTCACCTCAATACATCCATGAATTCAGCCTGATGATTGCACATAAATTGTGTATCAAGTGACTATCCCTTTCCAAGCATAGATTTACTAGCTCCTTTTTCCAAATCCCTCAAACCAATCACATGTTGGCATAACATAACCTTCAAATATTTCCCACATACATGTGACCATTTACATTCCATACATCCAGTGTCATCAATTCCATCATTTCAAGATGTTCTTTATCACCTGAAAGCGTGCTTTTAAATTCTAACATCTCACAAACAAAAGATGGCATACGGCATAACTATAACATGCTCATGAGATTTAGAAAACTCAATGACTTGAATTCCAAAATCCGATCGAGTAGAAAGTAAAACCAACTTTCCGGAGCCTTAATGTATTTTTGATGCTTTATTTCCACAATTCTCCAAGTCCTAAGAACTTCCCATTCTCCAAAACCTTTAAAGGTTTATAAAACATACGATTTTCTAAATCGTTGATTATAATATTCAAAATAAAAAAAACCCACTTAACTGTAAGTAGAGCAAGGTAAGATTTTCATTGATTTTTCTCTATTCCTTCTATGGCGGCTTCACTGCAGACTGCGCATGGATGAATACATGTGTAAAATGAAAATCGTATCATTAGATAGCACTCAAATTGCTCTCCAATTCTAACTCCCTACATGCCATGAACAGTAGCCGCCACATTGATTTTTTTCTCTTTGGTTAGTTGGCGCACTGGTTCCCTTTTCTGCACACCCCCCCGAATTCTGATATCTGCGCTTCTCCTCGCTCTCTGGTTTTTCCTCTTTTTCCCGCAAGGAAATCGGGCGCCCCACCACCTTTTGCAGCAATATTTTCGTATTTCCCCGTTTGAAAAACAAGAGCGCCCTCTTTTTTTTTCATTAATTTCGGATATGCCTTTTTTCATTGCTGCCATGCAAGCTCCCCTTCTCGTATATCTTAAAAAAAAACAACTTCAATTTTGCAGCATTTATCCACTATGACATTTCTTGGATCATAGAGTCCTTGCATCCAAATATGTAAATTGATTGCCATGCATTGCATTTGCTTATAACCAAGCTCTTGTTCCTAACTTGATTCTTTACAACCCGCCCATGCTACTCTTCTATTTTTGTCATGGCCACTCAAGGTGCCCTCATAAGCATCATATTCCTTCTATACCCATAATGTATCCACTCCTTTTATGCAAATATATCGACCAAGGCAACTAAGGCCTTCACATGCTTAACTTGTGGGACCTTCAACATCATGTATATGCTTCAAGACACTACATCACCCATTGTTTTGCAACCTTGGGAGCTTCTTCATGATGAACATGGGCTTCATCTATAGTACCTTTCTTGAAAATTATGCATGAGTTCCATGTCACATTGATTTGGAAATGATGATGAAAAAGATCTTCATCCACATTGAGGGAAGTCCATATCATGCACATGGGTAGCCATTTACATCATTCACATAGCCCTTTTACGAGCCACCCATACCATCATTTACATAGCCACACAGGCCAAGTATGTAACTGAGTGTTTTCTACTGCAAGGTCTACCATAAGCATAAGGATCCATAATTCACACCACACTCATATACAAGCTTCAAGACCTGACTCAGCCTCAGCTCGTCTTATTGAACCTCATTTACAATATGAACATATGTACATGGGCATCATATAATGACTCGTCATAGCACTTAATCCCATGCATCTAGATTTGCATTTGATAGTCTCATATGCATGGTTTCACACCATAGACGTGCCATGGCACGACAACGCGCTGATACACGGGTCCACTACTTTTTTTCACAAGTCATTTTTAGCGGCTAGGAGCGCGGGTATGAGCCCAATCCCTTGTAGTGCCTGCATTTGTTTTATTTATTTATCATGGTACTCTATTGCTTTTGCCTTTGCATCGATCACCGTCGCCATTTGCCTCCTCATTGACCTCCCCTATATTAGCCAATGCCATTGCCATCATCTGGTGCATCGCTATCGCCAGCGCTCTCCTCTGGTTTTGAGGGTTCATCTTGCTAGCATCTCCTACCCTACGGTCTTGGATCCCGCACACTGACCCCTCTACATTCATCGTGTCTGCATGTATTGTTGATAGTTTTTAACTTAGGATTTAGGGGTCATTTCAGGGGTCAGTACCATGCAATTAGGGGCTGTCATGCACTCCACGAGATCTTTATCACCTGGTACTGACCTTATCCAAAGGTACTGCAGTGTGCTAGGGTCATGTTGCTAACGGGGTCAGTACCAAGCGATAAGGGGCTCATTCGCAACCTATTGGCTTGGAACTCACCCCCCTTAGGTTCATGTTGTGCACAAGGTCAGAACCAAGTGATAAGAGGCTCATTGGCATCCTGATGGCCCCATATCACTTGGAATTGACCCCCTTAGGTTCATGTTGCTCACGGACCCCCCATAACATCTTTTTAGTGGACTAATTTTGTGTTGTAATTAAGTACCAATGGACTAATTTTGTGTTGTAAGTACCAGTGGACTGATTTTTCACAAATTCTAATTTTATTTTTTATTCGTTGTTGCCTTTAGGTATGTTTTATCACTTCCAGAAGAGGTACAAAATTGTACCTACGTCATTGATCTCTCATATTGGCTCACTTGCAAAATAACCAGACATCATTTTTGGATCTCATGGGCTGGTTCCAAACTGTCAACCTTGATCTGGCAAGAATACTTATCATGGTTTATCATGAAGAGTGAGTCTCGTGTTAAGTTATAGATTGACATATATTAGGGAATTTGTTTGTATTTTTTTTTATAACACGTCCTGTTTCTTTTTCGGTAACCATTAGAGTTTGCTTCTTTATGGTCTGGTTCCAAACTGTCAACCTTGATCTAGCAAGAATACTTATCATGGTTTATCATGAAGAGTGAGTCTCGTGTTAAGTTATAGATTGACATATATTAGGGAATTTGTTTGTATTTTTTTTATAACACGTCCTGTTTCTTTTTCGGAAACCATTAGAGTTCGCTTCTTTATGATATTAGCCAAAATACATGTTATTTTGTAAACTCTCTGCAAGGATATCAATATGGTCTCATTAGAGAGAGTGTTCAATTCACATTTCCCTCTTCCATAAGTATATAGATTAAAGTAGGATAAACTAATGCTTGTTTTTTGACCCCACAAATATGCTTGAAAGTTTGCAAGTGTATTGGAACATCTACTATTGGAGCCAAATCTTGTTCAAAACATGAAAAATAGAAGGATAAGGATGCTAATCTAGTCTAGCGATGTCACCTATGGATGGAGGACGTGCTTGAATGCATTTCTTTTGTTAAAAAGACTTTTTCATATTCCTCATGTAAGTGATCTTTATAACATACATCTCCATCATCTAACATAGCCATGAGGTTTCTGACAAAATATTTCCCTTTGTGTGTACAGGAACTTCATTTGCACAATTGTAATATGTTGGACGTACTTGGGAGGTTCACTATATGTAAACTCCTTCTATCATGTGCGTTTAAGGCCTAATTCAAAAACCCCTTATCTGTTAAATATTCATGAATAAAATATGTCCTTTTTCTATTCAATATGTAAATACCCCCTTTAAATTTTACCCTTTTGTATGTAAAAGATGTGTAAAAAAGGGATTTTAAAAACCCCTTTTGTTGAACCCATGTTCTACGCTTACATATTTATAAGTGAACCCCCCCCCCCCCCCCGAGTGGATGTTAAACAATTTAGGACTACACCTATATAGAAAATTATTATTGTTGACCATGATTGTGGAAAAGAAGAGATCAGACGAGAAGATGAATTTGCAAGGGAAGCTGAAGAGCAAGAGTGTCAGCGAGAGTTGCAGTACCAAAGGGAAACTGAATTGCACAACCAACAAGCTATTCAAGAATATGACAGGTTAACACGAGAGGTGGAGGAATGGGTAGCATCTAGGAGAGAGGTTGAGATAGAGTCCTAGAGGGAAGTACAAATGATGGGAGGGGTAATGGAGTTAAACGACCCCATCCAAAAGACGTGTTCGGTTCAAAGTATTGCATATCATAGAAAAATATGCCATGTTTTGTAAGATCTATGAGTTTTTCCTTTGTAAATTTTTTCTTCTACATATGCATGGAAAGCATAAAAAATCCCACTTGTTCTCTCCACTAGTTGTGGTGTATCATACTGAATGGATAAATATCTGCATAATACCAAAAGATTAGATGCTTTTAAAACAACAATTAAAAAAATAACGTAAAGAAGCTATAACTGAGATATACTATTGGGACGATATCGTGGAAGACCAGATGTAAATTTTTTCACCCTCAAGTCTACATGCTAAAAAACATGTTGTATTAGTACCTCTGTCACACACTTGCTAGACTCATAGACCTTGAACTCTTTAACCCGTCCCTTGTATGGCTCCACAAATTCATTAGCATTTCTCCTCTTCCTCTTCCTCCTCTGTAAAAGTACCCAGCTCTTGATTGTAATTGTAGATGGTACCCATGTTCCATCGTCCGTATTAGAATTGTTGAATACCGTAATAGCTAAAATGCTAGTACGAGGCTTCCTAGAGGTTGCCATTTCGTGTAGTAGAAGAGAGAGAGACAAAGAAGATGAGATCTAAATTTGGGAGAAACTTAGAAAAAAAAAGTACCACTATCTCGGAGACGAAGAAGATTAGAGCTAGATTTGGGAGGAATCTTAGAGCTAGATTTCATGGAAACTTAGAGATTATCTATGACCACTATCTTTTCAGCTTCGAAGTTTGTCCGTGCAAAGAGTCATGATTATATCTTTAGTATTATTTAAAGTTGAGTGTCTATTATTTTAAGTTGAGTTATTATTATTTTAGGATGTGTTTTGAGCATTATTTAATATTAATTTCTTAAATACTTATTTTAAGGTCAGAATGAAAATGCCAAACTTCTCTGTTTTATGGAAGCCTCTTCTTCATTGGTTGAGCGCCACTCTCTCTCTAAAACTAAAAGGCCAAAAAATGAGCCCACATTTCTCCTAATGGTAGATACAGGTGGCCATCTTGATTCCAAACCCCAGTTTCTCCATCACCTTGGCCACAAATGACCAATGGACTCTGTCCATAAGCCTTCTCTAGATCTAGTTGCGACATTATGCACTTTTGATGGGTTTTCAAGGCCACATCTCTCCCTAACATGGCTGCATATATGTTGTCATATACTGACCTATCCTTTATGAAACCATATTGTCTCTTAGATATAATTTCTTGAAGAACAGGGGTGATGCTTAGTGCAATGACCTTGGCCAGGATTTTATATATAACAATCAACAAGGTGAGGGTCTCCAATGATTGAACCTATTTTTGCAGGCTACTTGTTTGGGGATAAGTTTCACTAACCCCTCCTTAAAGTCCTTATTGAGAGTTAAAAGCCTCTCTGCACACTTTCCATATACGAGATCCTTCAAAGATGGCTAGAAGGCAATAAAAATTTCATTAGACAAACCATAAGATCATTAGACAAACCATCCTACCTAGGAGACTTCTCTCTCCCCAACTTCAAAAGGGCCACCCAACATTCATGAGCATCCACCTCTCTGAAGCCATTTAGCTTTATTAGTGTCCACTCTATGATTAACTAGTCCTAGCAGTTTATTCTTAGCATGAAACCTTTTATATGAGCAATCTTATTTCAGGCTACGGGTGAAGCCTAAGAATTCTACCCCTTTTTTTTTTTTGCAATTTGATCAATTCCCCAAACCCTGCGCATTTTCATAAGTAACCCTTCCCACCATATGTTCAATTCTATCATTGGCTAGTTTCATAACTCGAAATGTTAATTTTTCATGGGTTTTGCTCAAGTCACGGTTGAAATATAAATGGGATTTTAGAATTTCAACAGGAAGGAGATTATTTTAAACGTACCATATGAATTTTGCCAGTTTTTTACAGCCTAGATGCCCTAAAAATCACGGGCTAGTTTTCATAGCGCAAGCTTGGGCATGGTTGACAGTGTTCAGTGGGTTATGCTCCTTACTCTGCGGACTCTGCATGATTCGTCTTGTCCAATCTGCTGTTTTGCATGCTGGCTATGGTGGATGACAATGCTTATCATCCACTGAACCTGAGAAATCGCTGCTGCTACTGGCGCTGTGGCCATGGCAAATTATAATGTTCATATCCAGAGCACCTGCAGCAAGAAGAAGAAGAAGAGAGCGACCGCGTTCTGTGTTCTCTTCACCGTGGAGACTTACGACCACGTCCTGTCCTGCGCCTCCACAGGCAAGCTGAACCTCTGCTCAGTTTCCGATCTTCAAAGCGTAAGCTTCCATTCCACTTTGCGACTCTCAAGAATCTCTTTCTTCTGCTTTATACAGTTCTTTCTTTCTGTTTGATCATCTCTCTCAACTCTGGTTTCCTTCTCCCCTGCACCGGATACGGATTTGTGCTTTCTTTCGCTTCAGTTCGCTTCTCTTCTGCACAGACTTAACTTTTCCCAAATCACAGTAGTGCATGTTAAAAACCTTTCATCCGATGCTTACTGGTTTTTTTTTTCTTCCTCTGGACGCTGAAGAGCCGTTTCAATCAACTTTCTAGTGCAGACATGGATTCTTCTTCATCATCAGCTCCCTGAATCTCTCGTTCGTAGCTTTCATTTATCAAAATCGCTTCTTCAATTTCTTCCTGGTTTTCCTTCTTTGATCTCACCATGTAATTTCTGCAGAAGTTCTCCTTTTTACAATAGACACTGCATGTACAAGATTTCGCCTACATTTTTCCTTTCCTACAGACGATGTGAGGAATATGCGATCGCGGACTATTGTTCTGCAGGTGCTCAAAGCGAATGGATTTTCTGCACAGGGGCTCAGAAAGGTGTCTATTCCACTGAATCAAACAGAGCAACCTGTTTTTCTAAACCAGGATGCAGGCTAAAGTTGCCAGAAAATTAAGGAAAAAGAGAGAAAAGTTCGACTTTTTTCTTCAGCAAATCTGATCTAGTTGAAGCAATAACTTTTCTGCATTTCATAAATTATTTTCAGACTTATGCTAATTTGCAGGAACAGATAGCTTCAAATTTCGGCGTTTTGACTGATCTGTATCATACGCGGTTCTCTTCGCTGATCGCCGGCGATCCTTCCATCACTGCTTTGGCCTTGGAGGACTCAGAAATCGAGAAAGATCTGGCCGCGCTGAAATGGCTCGACGGAACAAGCAACGTCGTCGTCCTAACTGCCGTAAATTCACCGCCGGAAGGCACACATTTAGGGGAAAAGCAGATACCCGACTGCTATCGGCCAGAGGTGAAAGAGCCGGAAAAGGACTCCCGCTCATGCCTTGATGGAACCACGGCCGGAGCTGATGGCTTCTCGTCGAAGGAAATTACTGCTCAATATGGAGGCACAAAGTTGGGAGGTATTCCAGAAGACGATAATTGCTACCGGCCTGAATACAATGATCAAGATCCGTTCTATTTCAACTCACTCACTCCTTTTTCCATTACTAATCTGCCTTGCAATGGCGCACTGAACTTGGACTCAGACAAGAGCCATATTTTGCCTCTGCAAGCAAGAATTGCAATGGATTTTCCCATCTCAGCGGAAGCAGAAGAGCAGCTTGTCCAGCCAGGGCTGTTTACAGGTATCCATGCCTCTGCAAGTCAGAAAATCTCAGACGACGTAGCCGAATTAAAATCAGAGGAAAATATTGACCTGATTGAGAAGTATGCCGCCATGGAGGCGTTGCAGCTAGATCTGGCTGTGACGAATATCCACCAGAGGGTGACCTGCCAAACTTTCAAATTCTACATGACAGACCACAAGAATGCTCGCCTCTCAGTTTTGTGGCTTATAATGCAGTTCTGGAAGAAGATCAGTCCAGCAATTCATTTGAATTGGGATCAGAGTTAAATTCGCCTCTTTCTGCGCTGCCTCTCTGCAGGAGCTAGTTCTCTGAGCATTACGCAAGTATCTACGGGACTTTTGGAAGAGCAGCATCCCTGCGATAGTGAAGACTATAATACAACACCGAGTTTAGAGAAAAGTTGGAAGAAGAGGCTCGGCGACTCGGAAAATGAAGGAGGAGTGGAGGACGGGCAGGTGAATTCGACAGCGCCTGAGAGTAAGAGACAGCAACTGATTCATTCTGCTGGTGTGAGTCATGAAGCCGGATTAATGGATGGCAGTGTACGTCATTAGTCCGATGATGTATACACATGAGAAGACATTAATAAGATGATGTGCTCTTAATGGCATGATGAATCAGTGTTATGTCAACATGTTGGTCACTTGCCCGGATTATTGTCTTGCACAATACTCAGATCATAGATGATGCACTCTTAATAAGATGAACGATATAATAGGTGTTCATTAATCACTGTTTTGTTGCTGTTCAACATGTTGGATTATTGGCTTGCAGCCTTGCAGTCTATGTTAGTCAGATGATTTGCGTGTTTATATCAGTTCTGGGACCTTTTATACCGAAATTGCTTGTTCATATCAATTCTGAGTCTCGTTCTCCATTGCCGCCAAGCTTCAAGCTTAATAATTGCATAAGTCACACTAAATAAATTTTATTATCAAGGGTCAATTGTTTTCTTCCATGTTAGAAAGAGAGCTTGCACCTTGCAAGTTGATGGCCACAATTGTTGGTTCCAATCCTCTAAATCTCCATGGGCCTACAATCTTGCACTTTGTCCTTCTAGAAACAGCACAATCATTTTTCTTTGAACAACTTAACACAGTTGCTTACACACGGTATTACACAAAGAAACAAAGTCTTGATAGTGCGTTGGGTCGTTGACTGACCCTTCAACCCTTTTATTATGTTTTATTGGCTTATTGTGTTTATTAAATGGTTTCGTATTATTACACACGGTATTACACAAAGAAACAAAGTCTTGATAGTGCGTTGGGTCGTTGACTGACCCTTCAACCCTTTTATTATGTTTTATTGGCTTATTGTGTTTATTAAATGGTTTCGTATTATTACACACACCTCCTCCTTTAGAAGGATAAACTCGATACTAGATAAAATTGAAAAATCCCGATTCCCAGCATGGCCGTGTTTTGACCTAATGAGCACTTTTTGATTGAAATTTGAAAAAAAAGAAAAATGGTATGAATTTTCATGGAAATTATTAGTAAAAAAAGTACTATTAGTTTTGATTTTCATGGTAAATACGGTTCTATAGATTTAGCCATATGGCCATATCAATAGAAAATGAGGTCCACAATAAAAATTTGGTCAAAGAAAGGGGGCAGATTGGAAAAACAATCCCCAAGGGCTTGCACGACTGAGGCAATGACGGAGGCATGCATTATGTTGGGCTATCAAATTTCTTGGGAACAATCTAGTTTTCTGTTGGAAGAGAAGCGATGATCTTTGCTTTGTAAACTCTTAAACGAAGTCAAGTGTGAAAAATACAGGACTGTAGTGAGGAAATCTCAGTTGTATGACTTAAAAGTGTACCTGATTTTTTATGTCGAGTTGGAAGCCCATCAAAAACTTGTTGTGCTTTTGGAAGAGCGTCACAGTTCCTACACATATCCACCAGCACAATGCCACCCATGATATATTTTTCTAGCAAACCATGTCTCACAACCTCAATATGTATTTCTGCACTCCCTACACTCAACCCCATGTGTGGTTTGTCAGCTAGTCTTTTTCCCGGATAGATTATCTAGACAAGATTTGTGTTGATGCTTTATGGAAAGATCTGGTGTTGTTCACACCCGCACCTTGGTATCTTGTAAAAGTTTCTCTATCAATAAAGAAGTTCCTACGGGGGGCGGCCGTTCAAGCTCAGTGTCATGTTCGCTTTAGCCTTGTTTATGGTTATTTTCGATGTGTTTTCACATCTTTGTTTAGCATCTGAAGTGTTTGTCCATTGATCTGGGTCCCCATGTGTGAACTTCTGCATAAGCTCCTGTACAATCTCGCCTCTAAAACTAGGTCCTTGATCTGTTAACAGCTCTAATGGCATAATACCAAACCTTGCAAAGATATCCTCGAAGACAAACCTGGCCACTTCCTTAGCAATAATTCTCTTCACACATCTAGCCTGAGCCCATCTAGTAAAGTAATCCATTATTGCACAATCTAGAGAAGCACCATCAATGTTACTACTACCAACACACCAAAAGAACCTCTTGACAATCCTAGCATCTTGCTAAGGGAAGGAAGAGGTAGCACCAATGGTCAAATGCGCATTATATCTATCCACTACTTGTCATTGGTCTTGAAAGTGCTGATTGTCTTAGGAGAGCTGCTAACATCTAAGGGCATGTTTGACACACACATCTACACCATCATGCTCCCCCTTTCCATGCTCGATATCAAAGAAGATCCAAATCACCTAGTGACCTATCATGCGATGCCAAGAATGTGGCTAATAAGATTGACAAGACGAGCACTTTTAAACTATGCCCCACATCCATCTGATCATATCCACCACCTTGTTCATGTGACCCCATGCTCTCTCAAAAATTAATCACTCTTGAACTGTACCCCACATCCATCTGACCACATCCCCCACCCTGTCCATGTGACCCCATGCTTTCTCAAAAAGTCATCTTTCATGATGATGATGGAAGCACTGCTACACAAAGTGAGCGCGATCATCTCACTAATGTAAAAGAGATACACTCTCTAATGATAACACACTCCTCTGGGGTGCTCGCTATGCCATCCACTACCACCACTCCATGCTGATAAACTAATATGCGCCATGGAGGCACCATGATGGCCACCTAGTCAAATGTTAGATTCATAGACAACAGTAATATAACATATTTAAAAGACCTTAAATTGATAATGAGACAATTTTTTCAAGCAAACCATGGTCAGAAAAGTAGTACTCTGACTAAATCTCCGGCTATGGTGCAAATGTGGAATTCTCACAACGAAGTCAACCATAGAGATTACTACGCCAATAGGAATTTGTTGCAGGCTAGCATGAAACTGATGGTCCTCTGCCACTTGACACTGTGAGAATGATGTATATAGTCATAGAGGAAAGATGTAAATGTGCTCATGAACTCATCGCATGGTGAATGGTGCTCCACTAGTTGTAATCTCCTTGACTCCCCATGTGTCACATACTGATACTTGCCATGTCACCATGCCATCCACCTAGGAATCCTCCTTGCACAAGTGAAGGATGACCAAGTTACCACATGAGGTAAATGTCCCCATGACACAAGCCATCCCATGGTAGATGGCATCCTCGGCCCAATGCCCATACAAGCCACAAAAGGCACCACCCCTCGATGTCTAGATAACGAGTGAATAAAATCCCGTGGGCTAGAAGGCACCAAAGCCTGATGCCCAGACAAGCCGTGACATACATCATACAGAATCTGAAATCCAATGTGGTACCTACAGACATGTGTCACATTGCCTTGAGTAGCACACAAACAAAATGTGGTGATCTTAAGGCTTAAAGGCACGAAATCAGAGTAAAACTCTATCTATGTCATCTCAATAAAGAAATCCCCATGCACTATCTACTCCCCACGACAAACCTATGTTGCAATGCCTTCTTGCATGATAGTGCTCCTCCCAAAAACTCTCTGTCATTGCTCTCATCTCAGGGTCTAATAAACGAGTGCATCAAGGTGGACGACCACTACTATTCCATAGAGAGCACCCTCAACTCTACTCTCTCCAAGTTTCATCTCCTCACAATCCTTGCCTAAAATTCCCTAGGAGACAAATCTAAATTAGTGGCATTGGGAAGAGCAAACAAAACTAGCCTCTATAGCATCCAAATCGTTGAAAACATCCAACACATGATAGCTAGGAGCCCTACAACTATCCTCTGAACCTTTGTTGATATAGTCAGACACCTGAACCCTCTCAACCTGAATCAATTGACCCACCAAAGTGTCCCCCTAGGTCAAATTTGACTCTCAAAATTGGTCATCTAATGCATCCCCATGATCCCTAGGAAGGTAGATAGACATAGGTGTACTCATGATACTTGATGCTATACCTTTCCTTGAGATCATGTCCACATGATCTAGCTCACACACATCAATACTGCATATATCATCATCATGTGCACCATGTGCATATGTTTCAATGGTTGGAGTCTTCACAAATATACTTGATGGCTAGAGTCCAAATAGGTTTAGATGCAAGGGTGCACCAAGCTAGCACACCAAGCTACTTATACTTAATAGTATAAGTACGAGGATTAATTCAAAAATGCAAACAGGGAAGTCCATTCCAAGTATATATTAATCTTGTTATAGTATTGATTTAATATTAGTTATCTTCAAATTTAAGTTTAATCTCTTTGTACCTACCTCTTAGCATGGGTTCACAAAGTCGTGGAGCAGAAACATTAATAGGTAATGGGATCCCCTAATCTACCTTATTCACGAGCACGATTTATGCTTAACCAAATGCTATGGATTCATGGATTCATGGGAATAATTTATGCTCAACCAGATGCTATGGATTCATGGGAGCAATCCTCTGCAAAAAATACATCTAGGTCCCAACAAACTTCTTCTCCTATTCTTCTACAACAGCTTCATCACTAGGCAAGTCTTCATCCACTGTCTCTAAATCCTTTTGAGTTGTTATGATTTTGCACCAATATGGCTTTAATCTGTACCCATTAACTCTCTTTGAATGGATTTGATCATCTAAATCTATAGGCTGGTAAGTACCATTCTCATATATGTGCACAACTTTGAAGGGACCTTCCCACTTGATTTGTCTGGAAAGTATTGTAGAATTTTCTATTGTACCTAAGCACCAAATCTCTCTCCTTGATGCCTTTATCCATTACTATCTCATTGAAATGCTCAGCTTCTTCCCTGGTCAGCTGCTACTCTTAGAGATCTAGTAGCCTCTCTTCATACTCATCTATGTCCCTCTCTTGATGTTTTTCAAGAAATTGTAAACTAGGAATTTCCACTTCAATAGGCATCGGGGCTTCCTTCCCAAAAACCAAGTGGAAGGGTGAAAACTCTGTATAGCTGTCCTCAGAATTGTTCTATAGGCCCATAGAGCTAAAGATACATGTAAGTCACATTGTTTGGTATGCTCTTCCAAACAACTTGTTAACATGGTACAAAACTCCCCATTGAATCTCTCAGCCAACCCATTACATTGTGGATACCTCTGTGAGATATGTAACTTCTGCATAAGCTCTTGTACAGTCTGGCCTCTAAAACTAGGTCCTTGATCTGTTAACAGCTCTAATGGCATAATACCAAACCTTGCAAAGATATCCTCAAAGACAAACCTCGCCACTTTCTTAGCAATAATTCTCTTCACACATCTAGCCTGAGCCCACCTAGTTAAGTAATCCACTCTAGTGAAAGATGTAGGTCATACCCCTAGCAGTTGTGGGTAGAGAACCAATTGCATCTAAACCCCACTTTTCAAAATCTCCATATAAAACAATGGTTTTCCTTGACTCATGATGCAACACCCTTCTTCCTTTCTCTTTTGACATGGTTCACCAACTTTTTCACCAATGGTAAACATCCTTTCTCAAACTGGGCCACACAGAACCTGTAGCTAGAATCTTTCTCAAAGTGAACTTCAAGGCAAAGTGCCCTCCACATACCCCTTCATGACATGAAGCCATTATGGAAAATATGTCTTCTCTGGTTGGAACCCTTCTCACAACCAAATCCTTTACCTTCATGTAAATTTGATCATTCACAACATTGTATTGCAGAGCTCAAGCTTATGAAACCTTATTTTTGTTTCCTGGACAAACTTGAAGGCACCAGACCTGTGTGAAAAAACTCAACTTCTTGTAAACTCTCTCTTCCAACATAACTAGGATGGGTTACAGTCATAGCATATAAATCCAAATCCTTGCCTAACCTCCCTTTTGCTAATGTATCTATAGCCTAGTTTTGTTTCCTCTTCCATGTTGAATATGGATCTCCTAAAATTTATGCATCATCCTTTGGATTTTAAAGCACCACTCCTTTAACTTGGGATTCTTGGCCTTCTAGACATTTTGAAGTTGTCTAACGACCAATAAGATGTCTCCTTTGAAGATTAGTGTTCTAGTCCCTCTCTTAATACATTGTTGAAGCCCATATTCTAAAGTGGCATACTTAGCTTCATTGCTCGTCTCCACTTGCAATTTAACCCCTTCTTGATAGACTACTATACCTTGTGGATTCAACAAAACTACACATCACTGGATATCCTTGAGATTGTCTTAAAGTATCCATAAAAAAACAAAGTAAAAGCATTGGACAAATCCGCTTCAGGGTCTTCTTCATCACTGTGTCCTCAATTAATATCAAAATACTATGTCTGTATGTTAAAATATCTGCCAATGTGGCTCTTGTACTATCCTCCACTATACAAGTGAATTGAAACCTGGGCACCTCCATTAATGTACACTTTAGAAACTTTAAACTTGTTTATCCATACATCCATCACAGGCAGATAATCCTTGTCTCCTTTAACCCATACTATATTCAGTTGTCCTCCTTTTTTCTCCTTCTTAGAAACCCTAGTGCTAACCAGTTTACTCCATGTTCTTCTGAGTTTAGGGCACATCTGTAACAATTGGGGCCAAGACAGAGTGGGTCCTTTTTTGTTGGAGATCCCCCTTCAAATCATAATCTACCTCTTGAGCCCCTAAAGGAAAATATTACATCCCAATCCACCTCCTAGGTCTGCTAAAGGAAAATATTGCATCCCAATACACCTCCTAGGTCTGCTCTTCCTCTTACCCTATTTGAAGTGGTCTTCTACCTGCTGTCCCTTCTTCCTTCTAGATGGTCCTACTTCATCTTCACCTTCTTCACCCGTGGTTCTTTTGTTAGCTAACATATTAACCTCCTCATCCACACCAATCAGATTAACCTCAACTAGACTAGGCCCATTTGCTAGCTATGGGGGTTGAACTTGAGGTCCTTGTGGGTTTGGAATCTCCTCTTCCCTTCTGACATCTGGCCTTTCCTCCCTTCTAGGTGCTAGAGGATATACATCTCCTCCCATTCTCTTGGGGGGGGCAAGGACACTAAGGGGAGATATTGTTGAGATTGGCAATGCCAAATTGGTTGGAGGTGAGAGGTGAGTTGGTCAAATTGATTGGAGAGATTGTATGCACACACCCAGGTTTACATTGAGGAGGCAATGCGCAATGTAAAATGAATGGGTTATTTGGTTGAGTATGGGAAACCCTAGAGGTGCAAGATATTTTGGTAAGATAAGAATGCCACATAAGATGTGTGAATGTTGAGAGCCACTTAAAAGAATGTGGAAAAGGGAGTGCCACATGGCATGATAATGTGTAAAGTGGGATAATTCTAGCATTTTTATTATGAAACAAATTATGCACGCTCATCATTATGGATTGCATTTGGAGTCTTGGAAGCTTCTCATGGAGAGTTAGAGAATATGGTGCTACCATGGAAGCTAAAAATGAAGATTTCAGCAATATGAAGACTATGAATTCTTCATCAACATCAAAGAAGCTGCCAAGGAGACAAAGGTGTCTTAAGAAGTTTGGTTTTGTGAGTTTTGCCTCATGAAATTTTGGAAAAGGCTTGCTATTTCGGGATGTGTGAATCCCTTGGTACCTTGAAATTTGGTAAGGATGTGAGGTGCATGCTTTGTTCATGTAAAAACAAGCAATTATGGCCTGGTTGGAGTGTGGAGCTGATTGTGCTCACTGATTTGCTCATGAAAGAATAGCTAGTTGTGGATGCTATTGGAGCATTCATTTTTATGCTTTATGCTCCTATGGTTTCATTTGAGAGACCATGTGAAAAGCACCCTTTAATGGATGCATGCATTGAAAGAAAAGCATGTAGAATTGGAGTTCATTTTGGAGCTCACGAAGGCCATGCCAATGGTCATGGAAGACAACTTGGAGGTCTTGAAGAGGCAAAGAATCTCGCTGGAAAAGAGAGCTGTGTTTTTGAGCTCATTTGGGAGCTCATGGAAGCCGTTTGGATGGCTAAGAAGGTCATGGATGGAAGATCAAACCTTGCAAGAGGTGTAAGAAAATTTGAAGGCACGGTAAGCCTTCATATCTTCATATGAACACTAAGCCTTCATATCTTCATATGAAGGCCTGCTATTAGCAATCTACAAGGAAAGAAGTTTTTTTGCCAAGTATTCATGGAAACTACAACAAAGATGAAGGTAGCGTTGAGTATAGAGTAATTGTGGACTTTGTAGCTCCAGTATAGCTAGAGCTATGGAAAGCTTCAAGGAGTAGAAAGCAACGTATGGCTATAACAAGAAGCTTGTGCACACAAGCTAGAGAGGAGAGACCCAACTTGTGAAGCACTATCCAGAACATTGAAGCTTGGCGAACTCAGAAAAGCGAAGTATAGATATGAAGAAAGAATATGGTGGGTGGATATAACAAGAAGCTTGTGCACACAAGCTAGAGAGGAGAGACCCAACTTGTGAAGCACTATCCCGAACATTGAAGCTTGGGGAACTCAGAAAAGCGAAGTATAAATATGAAGAAAGAATATAGTGGGTGGATAAGGACCACCCACCACTGCCATGTGCTCCAAGGGATCTCAAAGGAGGTGCAAGCGAACATCAGCAAATGTACACTACACGAACAGAAAGTTGTGGACATCAGGCAAGCGAGAGGCTTCTCTCAGCTCAAAGACCATCTCCAATGGGAGCCACGTAAGCTACATGCTGGTGTGGCAACTATACAACAATCTAAGAGATAAGAAGAGCTCTAAAGCAAGAAGGAGCTTGAGAAGAGACATACAAGCAATGAACTGCAAGCAAGAAGCAAAGCGCTTAGCCATGGTAGTGCAAAGCATCATGAAACGTATAGACAGAAAAGAGCACAGGAGAGTAGGAGATGGATTACCACATGAAAGCTTGGATCATCTCTAGGAGTAGACGGCCCATGAAGAAGCTTACTTACCTGGAGTCTACCCGCAAGACTAAGCAACCGTTTCATGTAAATGCAATAAAAACAACAGTGCATGGGTGCCATCATGACCTGCCAAAATAGAATTTTAAATACCAATAACCCTTATTAATTATAAGGGTGCATTCACACCATTGAAAAGTAACCCTTGTTCATATGCATAAAATAATGTGGCATGTGTTTGTTGTGTATATGTATTCACACATGGGTCCGCTACCCATCGACTTATGACAAAATGCTTTGTAATATATTTTTAACCCAATTCCAATGGTTTCCCATACCCAAGCTCATTGGAAGCTTCAAAACAAGAAAATGTATGAATGTGTTTAAAATTTGATGAGAGTGGTCGGACTCGTCATCATTTTATGGGGTGCCTTGCTATTGCAGATGGCATAAAATGGTTTCATTTTTCTCTCACCCAAAATTATGAGGGTAACCATACCCTAGCTTGTGTGCTCAAAATGAGGAATGTTTTTTATTCACACACCTGGTATGCGGGTTCCCTGCCCAAGCTCACCAAGAAGCTCAAAATGAATGTAATTGTGGTGTGCATTGAGTTGTGCGCATAGGCGTTGCAGTACATGGGTTGGTTCCCACCCAAACATTTATGTTCAAATTGGACTCAATGTTTTCACTCTGAGTAAGCGGGCTCAAAATGGACTTCATGTCTTGGTTGGCTAGGCACACTTGTTGAACACTCCAATTTGCATTGAGGGGGAGTGTTGAGATTGGCAGTGCCAAATTAGTTGGAGGTGAGAGGTGAGTTGGTCAAATTGATTGGAGAGATTGTATGCACACACCCAAGTTTACATTGAGGAGGGGTGTTGAAATGTGCACTGTAAAATGAATGGGTTATTTGGTTGAGTGTGGGAAAGTACCCTAGAGGTGCAAGATCTTGTGGTAAGATAATAATGCCACATAAAATGTGTGAATGTTGAGAGACACATAAAAGAATGTGGAAAAGGGAGTGCCACATGGAATGATGATGTGTAAAGTGGGATAAGGCTAGAAGGCCTATATCATTGTATGGTTCATTGTGATATGCAATAAAGATCTTGTGTTGAGTGTGCAATCTCTCTCTCTCTCTCTCTCTCTCTCTCTCTAGTCATGGAGTTTCTTTTGTGGTTTAAATATACACCTTAATTTTTATGCTTAATCTTGTGTCTATCACCATTATCAATCCCATATTAGGATTTTTAATAGATATGACCCCTCTCCATACAATTGATGCATTGAACATTCAGGTTATGGCCTCCTCTGTCTCTGGCTCTCATTCCTTCTCTTTCTCTTGCCCTGGGGGAAACCTTGCCTCCTTACAACAGAATTAGATTCAAATTCTCCATTTGTTGATACCTTGCATCAATTGATCAGCAGCCTGGAGATGGAGCAGTCCTCCCTTCTTCTGTCCTTCTCTCGCCAGCCATAATATGTCAATTCTTAACTGGAGCCTCCTTTTTGTTTCTATGCCAACCTCTGAAGCTTACATTGCTTCTCCTTTGCAATCCTCAAGGCTTCATCAAAGGTACTTGGTATTTTTAGCTCTACCTTCTCCTTCATATCAGAATGAAGGGATTGAATAAACATATCATTTTTAAGTAGTACAAATGGGTGTTGTGCTCCCAATGAAGCATCCTATCTTCCCCACAAATCCTTAAAATGATCTACAAATCTATCAAATACATCCGACAAACTATGCTTCAGTTTCTATATATCCTACAGTATAGCATCCGGAGATTCACTTTTTTGTTGTCATGCTAAACCAGAGATCTTTTAACATCCTCATATGCTTGCCCCTAATGTGGCTGACCCCTCCAAGTCTGAAACCACTTTTTTTGTATCCCCTTTCAATAACAGCAGGGACAACAGTGTCAATTTGTCCTCATCTTTATCCTTTCCAAAAGTAAAAGCTTCGAACTCCATCCCGATGAGAAAGTCCTCTGGATCCTCATTATCATGCTTGTGAAACATAAGATAAGACATCAGTGCAGCCACTTTTGAGCTTCTACCAATAGTCTGAAGGGTGCCTTGAAAGGCGTCCTCACCTTTGGGAGATGCCTCTATAGCTCCATCCAAAGCACAACACTATGAGAGGAGAGTATTACAAGCAACACAACCCAAGAAAAAACAACACTAGGAGTCACCAGCACACCAAGCTAACATCTCCTGGTCCCCTAATTCCCCAATTGGACTCTTCAAGACTCTCCCAACCTCCCTGTTTAGTCTGAAAATTTGTTCAAAATGTCCTCTAGGGTCAACATCATTGACCTCCAATTTCCTTGATTTATCGACCAAAATACTCTCGTGACCACAGTTGACTCCCCGCTCGCTGACTAGAACAGCTTCCAGCTATCACAAAATTGGCCAATAACTACCTCCAAATGCTTCTTTTTTGTTTCCTATCATAAATCTACTCTCTGGAGTCCTAAAGTGTCCTCCATCGTTCGTTAGCTTCAAATCCTTGTCTTAAAACCTCTCAAAACTAAGCAGCTACCCTCAATTAGCTTTAAATCCTTGTCCTAAAATCTCTTAAAACTAAGCAGTTGCCCTCACCTGACCTCTGTCTGATAGAGTACTCTCGTGGCTTCCCTAGACAAGTCAAGTTCTCACTGTCACTTGCCTCCAAATTTGGATAGCTTTTACCAGTACAAAGCTGATTCTCTAATGTTTTGGCACCTCCAGTGTATGCAAACAAGATAAACACAATCCCTCGACCTTCCTGGGTGTTCTGCCAACCCTCTTCCAATCTTGCCTTGATCCTCCTCTTGTAGAGTTTTGCCTAAGAATTCTACCATAGAACCTTGTGCCTTTGAAGACTACAGTAAATCTGAAACTTCTCAAAATTTTCTCCTACACACACAGACCCTCAGACACTTCTAAGCCTTACAAGATATCACCTTACATGTTAGCTCTACTGACTACTACAAGCTCACAGAGCTGCCTCTCCGAATGAACTTTTTCCACTCAACAAGACAACCTGATCTAGTTGACATATATTCCCTCTCGGCTAAGTTAACTAACACCACAAGAGTCTCAAAAAACTTAAACAAACCCAGAACCAAGCCTCAAAAACTCTCAATTTACCACTAGTGTCAGACTCTTGACAAAAAAACTCAGTAAGACAATAAGCCTTCTGACAGTTGTCCTCATACAAATCCAAAACTGTTTAGCTATGCCTAAGATCCACTTCCTATTAACTCAAATAGGTTAGGACAAGGTCCCAACTCAAATAGGTTAGGACAAGGTCCCAACCCAACTTGCTAACCTATTTGATGTCTGGTGGACTCAAAATCAACCCTTACTTATGCTAACTGGCCCAACCCAAACTCAACCATAAACATCCCTTCACTATCAGTCTTGTATACAAAGGAACTCCATCTAGGCAATATAGAAGTGAACCAAAACCATAGAAGAACTCTTTAATTTACACAACTTGATTCTCTCTAGATTCTAAGAGGATTGTGCGACACACGTGAGATACCCTGGGAATCAGGATTGAGCAGATGAATGAAAACAACAACAGAGTAAGAGAACTCACACACAAATAACCACAAAAGAAGCTAGATATATGTTCTCTACTCTAACAAGATTCACAACAATTATATTGTCCACAACAATAACTTGCATGCTTATATTGGCTTATATCAACAATTATATTGTCTACAACAATAACTTGCATGCTTATATTGGCTAATGGAACAGGGAGATACTTGAGCAATTCTCAAATGTGGTCCAAGTTCCAATGGTGATTCTATTTGGGAGGTTCTAGGACACCAGTCACAACAAAGAACCCTCAACCAACACTTCAATCCCCTGCTCTCTCGATAGATTTGAGTCTTCTCTCACAAACCCCATGCCGCTTTCTACATAGAACAAACCCACAGAAAGCTCACCATAGCCATCTTCACAACTAAACACCAGCTCTCTTAGTAGTCCCTTCTTCAACATGAAAGCTCTCACAATGCTCTCTCACTTACACAATCCCAAAAAAAACCCTTATTTGCTTCCCTCCTCCGTAACTATACTTTACCTCTATGCATGCCCTCAGTTACTCTACCCAATTTTGTTGGTTATTTTCCATGCAACCAGTAGAGCTAATTACATCTAGTTACAAGTGCATAGATATCCATGCAAGAATCCTACATTTCCTAAGGTCTTTAACCATATCCAATGTATTATTTGTTGAGATATCAAGCTCATCTAGTGAGGTGGTGGACCACTGATGACCCGCCTGGGGGATAGGCCCCACACTTACACCACTGGCATGGTTGGTGAGATCATGGGTGATATGCAGCCAGTGGGATGACAGGCTGTGTGTGACAGCCATTCTAGAGACTGGCATAGTTATAGCGCCAACTCATTTAGTTGGGTTCACACTATAGAGAACCCTAGTATGTATTTGATTAAGTATTAAGTGTGTGACAACCATTCTAGAGACTGGCATAGTTATAGCGCCAGCTCATTTAGTTGGGTTCACACTATAGAGAACCCTAGTATGTATTTGATTATCGCGTCAGCTCATTTAGTTGGGTTCACACTATAGAGAACCCTAGTATGTATTTGATTAAGTACCTTTTCATATTGTGTGTACTCTTATCTTTGTATATGGTGTGTTGAGTGTTGAGTGAAGAAGAAGAAGATTTTTAGCCTCTCACCTTGTGTGTTCTCTTTTAGGGTTTTGTGAGTGTGTGTGTGCTTACAAGAGCTTAAGCTCTCTTCTCCCCCTGCATCTTTTCATGGTATCAGAGAGAGTCTGGTTCATGCTAAGGGCTGAGCTGCAAGCAAGAGAAGCACACGAAGCAGTACGAGGGTAAGAGATTCAACTACTCTTCTCTATTTGTGTTGGTGACTACACCCTCGGCAAACAATCTCTGATTGAGGAGCTTTCTTCGCGGGAGTAAAGCTATAGGGCAACTACTCTGTCCTATCGGACTAGTTTTTTGGGCCAAAAACGCGTTTTGAGTGCGTGAGGACCTCCGTTTTTCAAAAAGCAGACGATTTTGAGCACTGCGGGGTAAGTCATCGATTCTCTACAAAACTCTATTTTAAGAACTGCAGGAAGACAGATTGGCTGTGCAGACACTGTGTGTGCTATAAGGAGGTCAACAGTTGCCATTGGGTGTATGTATGCACATTGAGGTCCCTGGTTGTGACATTTGAGTGTAGTACAGTACCGCTGCAGGAAATACAACAGTTTGTGCAGGACAAACCAGAGTGCTGTTTCTGGTAAATTTGTGTGTCTAGCAAGATATCAAATGATGGCATAAACCAGATTGTTGCTGAGAAGCTTGATAAGAACAACTTCCATGCTTGGAGGTTCAGGTTGACGAATTTCCTGATGGGAAAGGGTTATTGGGACTACATAGAAGGTGAGCATGAAGAGGCACCGTCGAAGATACCGAAGATCAATCCGACTGCCGCGCAGATGTGAAGGAGTTTAAGGATTGGAACCAAGGAGCCAAAAAAGTTATATATTGGCTCTCTATCAGTATACAAGACACCATGATTGGGCTCATACAAGATGCCAAGTCCCCCAAGGAGGCGTGGGACACCTTGGTAAAACTCTATGAAACGAATACCAAGGAAGGAAAGATACAGTTGAAGAATGAACTTCATACTGTGGAGAAAAAGAGTATGTCTGTGAATGACTATGCATTGAAGATAAAGGGTATTGTGGAATCCCTTGCATCTATTGCATCTATTGGTGTTTTAGTAGATGATGATGATAAGGTGGAAGTTTGTCTATGTGGTCTTGGGCCACAATACAAGGCATTCAAGACGTCTATTCAAACTCAAGAAAACATTCCCAATTTTACAGATTTGGTGTCTATGTTGATTATAGAAGAGAAGAGCTTAGGTGAAGTCCAACAGTCTTCACAAAACAAAAATAGTTCAGAGCAACAGACCTTCTACACAAGTTCAGGAAGAGGACGAGGTAGAGGAGGCCGTGGACGCAGTCAAGGAGGTGGCCGAACAGGTAATCAGAATTATGGCCAGTATAGCAACAATAACAACAGTCTCAGAATTCACAACAACAACAACAATACGGAGGTGGAAGAGGCCAATTCAGAGGCAAGGGGAGTCAAAGAGGTCCTAGACATGTTGAAGATGTGCCATTGTCTATGTAGGATGGTAAAGTGAAGTACCTTCTTGCAGATGTACTTCATGTTCCGAACATAACAAAGAATTTGGTTTCAGTTGGCCAGATGATTGAGTAGGGTTTGCAGGTTTGGTTTAACCCTGATGGTTGTTATGTTGAAGACTTTAAAGACAAGTGGTAGGTTGGTTGCAAAAGGCAACAGAGTGGACAGAATGTTTACATTGAATGTAAATATGCCTGAAGTGAGTGTTGCGATGTTTGCAAATGGTTCAAGAATTGTTGCAAACACAGACATTTGGCATAAAAGAATTGGACATGTGAATGTGCAGAGAAGGAAGTCTATGAATGTGCAGAGAAGGAAGTCTATGCAGACTAAAGGAATTGTGACAGGGCTGCCAAAATTTAAAGTTGAAGGTATGCAGAGAATATGTGAAGCATGCCAATTTGGAAAGAAAACAAAGCATGTATTTCCACGTAACAGAAACGTGAGCAGAAATTAGATGTTGTGCATTCAGATGTATGGGGTCCTACGAAGACCATGTCTATGGGAGGCTGCAGGTATTATGTGACATTGATTGATGACCATACAAGGAAAGTGTGGGTATACTTCATGAAGGAGAAGGGTGAGGTGTTCACTCACTTTCAGAATTTCAGAGTTATGATTGAAAAGAAAACAGGAAAATATGTAAAGTGCCTAAGGTCAGATGGAGGGGGAGAGTACTTCTCCAACGAGTTCTCTGAATTTTTTAAGAAAAATGGTATTCGGAGACAGTTTACACGCAAATACACCCCGCAGCAAAATGGAGTTACTGAGCGGAAAAACAAGCACATTGCTGAGATTGTGCGAGCATTGATGGAAGAGAAGAATATGCCGCATAGCTACTGGGCTGAGGCTGTTTCTACAAGAGTTTACATCATGAACAGGACTCCAACTGTAGCCATACATGATGTAACTCTAGAGGAGAGGTTTACTGGGGTAGAAAACTTGATTTGTCTCATCTGAAAGTCTTTGGATGCATTGCATATGTGCATGTGCCAGATGAGCTGAGAACTAAGCTGGATCCAAAAGCTGAAAAATGTGTGTTTATTGGATACTCCCTTGAGAAAAAGGGATACACGTGTTATAACCCTGCTACACGTGAGTTGAGGGGGTAAGCAAGGATATTGTTTTTGATGAGATGAGCAGCTGGTATGCTGCTGAAAAAGTTGGGGCTGATGTGAGTGGAAATGTGGTTGCACAGAATGCAAGTCAGCAATCATAGTCTTTGAGTGGACCAAGAGAGTTCTCATCTAGTGGTTCCGTTGATAGACCATGGAGTGGCAGGCTGCGTCATAATACCAGTCCTACAAATGTGATTAGTACATCACATAAAGGCAAAAGTCGTTGAGTCCCTTAGTATGCCTGATGTTTTTGCAGAGCATTCTCATGTTGATGGAGAGTCTAGTGGCTCAAAGATGAGCCTTGATGAGGAGCTTGGGATACCAGCTACTATGAGAACACTTGGTGTAAAGAAGGCTATGGAAGCCATGAATGCAAAGCTGCGAAGATCTGGGAGAGTGAAGAATCCTGTGCAGAGGTTTACCTATGATGGTTATGTGGCACATCACTATGCATACATGGCAAAGGTTGTGCAGGTTGTAGAGCCCACATGCATTGATGAGGATGTTGGAAATGTGTGTTGGGAGAAAGCTATGGATGAGGAGATGGATGCACTAAATGGAAATGAGACTTGGGATTTAGTGCGATTGCCTGAAGGCAAGAAAGCCATTGGATGCAAGTGGGTGTACAAAGTAAAACATAACAGTGATGGAAGCATAAGCACGTACAAGGCTAGATTGGTAGCCAAAGGATCTGCGCAGACATATGGCATTGATTATAAGAAAACTTTCAGCCGAGTTGCCAAGATGGCAATAGTGAGAGTTGTGATAGCAGTGGCTGCATCAAAGAAATGGTCTTTACATCATCAAATGGATGTAAAGAATGCATTCTTGCATGGGGATTTGCAGGAAGAGGTGTATATGTTGCAGCCACCTGGTTATGAGGATGTGAGTCACCCCGAGCATGTTTGCAGGTTGAAGAAAGCCTTGTATGGCTTAAAACAAGCACGAAGAGCATGGTCTGACAAGATTTCTGAATATCTTGTCACTATTGGCTTTCATGTAGCCAATGCAAATTTCTCGCTGTATGTGAGACACAGTGATAGAGGGGTTGTGCTTGTTGTCATCTATGTAGATGACTTGATCATTATGGGGGACCATGATGCAGAGATCTTTGATGTAAAGATCTTGCTTAGACAGAAGTTTGAGATGAAGGATTCGGGGGAGCTGAGAAATTTCTTGGGCATTGAGGTGATTAGGTCACCACATGGTATTGGACTACTGCAGAGACAATATGGCTTGGACATGTTGTCCAAGTATGGTATGACAGGCTGTAAGCCTATCTCAGTGCCATTGGATCAGAATGGCAAGTTGAGTGTAGATTCAGGAGAGATTTTGGAGCACTACAAGGGATCGGGCTCATACCCGCGCTCCTAGTCGCTAAAATGACTTGTGGCAAAAAAAGTAACGAGCCCGTGTATCAGCGCGTGTATCACCGTGGCCAGAGACATGCATGTAAAAGCGCGTGTATAGAAGCAGTTAGACGCGCTGATACGAGGGCGTATACACGTATTTTGTCAGTTTAGCTGCACTTAGACGTGCTAATACGAGGGTGTATACATGCGTTTTGTCAGTTTAGCTGCGCGTATACGCGTGTATTTCACAGAGTATCCACGTATATACACGCGAGTTTTTGCAGAGTTGACGCGTCTATACACGCGAGCAGAGAGCAAAAAAAAATCCAGAGAGTGCTATTTGGTACCTGAATGCTGTTTCAGTATTCCAGCACCCAATAACACTCTCTGGATTATTTTTTTTGGGTGCATTGCACCATCCACGAGGAAGATTTAACACAAGAACGACATGAATGCATACATTGTCAATACACGATTCAAGACAGACATGAATGCAATACTATCAATTCACGATTCAATATTACTATCAAAATTTTATGTGTACACATATATACAAGGGAGTCCATATGTCGAAGTAGCCCATGGCTTCAGTTACAAAAATATATATACAACCACATCCTCAATATGGAATGTGATACTATAAGTCTGAGTACTACTCAGACTCAGATGATGACTCGCTGTTCCCTCCATGATCAGATGAGCTCACATCATAGATCGAAATGTCCGATAAGTAGTGCTCACATCCACCCTATGCAGTGGCGGCGGGTGGATCATCAGCAGGTGCAGCAGAAGCAGCTTGTGCCTGTTCAAGTAATATATAGTATATAAGTATATATATATATGTAATTTAATAAACCAAAATCATTCGTTTAGAGTTTTCAAATACCTGTCGACCGTATGGTCTCATGGCCATCTCAAACTGCGCGTCCGTAATACGTCCCTCAGCTCTAAAGAGGGCCCACGTGTCATGTCTGCTATGCCGGCGAGCATACCCAGTATCGTGGGCTGTGGGCTTCCTCCCCGTAACCCGTCGATGTATCATAATCAACACAATTTGTAAGATTAAAACAATCATAGAATCAATGAATTAAGTAAACAATCAAATAAAGTGGTAAGATACAAACTCTGCCTCCCATGACTCGACACCGCCAGATCCAAAATGCGAAGATCCAATGGCCTCCATCTGGATCCGTCGTGCCTCCACATGCTGCCTACTCTTCACGCCACCCTTTGCTCGTTTCTTTGCCTCCTTCCACTCGTGTTTGTGTGCACTAGTAGGTTTCTCGGCAGGATAGCCACCCGCAGCTACATTTAGCCCATCATCGTACGCGAGTTTCTTAAGGTGAGATCTTTTATTACTTAAGATCTCCCTTATTCGCGTCCTTCCCCATACATCCGAGAATGTCGCATGTGGGGGATTGGGGTACCGACTATGTACAGCATCTATCACCTCCCCAACTAATCGGCTATTTTGATCTTTAAATCTAATAAAACAATTTCTATACAAGTTTGATACTACCCCACGCATGTACTCCATTACCTCTTTCCCCCTCGCATCCATCACTATCCCGCCCCTATCCGTCACATCATAGCAGATCACTCCCTCCACCTCTCTCACCTCCTCCTCGTCCTCACTGTCTCCTCTAACTCTTCTGCCTCTATCTCCTCTCTCACCGCGTGCCCTACTACCTCCCCCACCAAAGCACCCGCCGCATCCTCCACTCCTACTCTTCCTACTGCGGTGTTTGCTCTCCTCTGTACTGCGGGTGGAGTCACGACTGGGGGATTGTCTACGTGACTATGGCTGTGAGGGAGTACGTGATGGTGGCTGTGAGCCCTGACGTGACGGTGCCTGGGAGGGTGTGCGTGAGTGTGTCTGGGACTAGGTATGTCTCCTTGGTGGGCGTGGAAGAGGAGAAGCTGCATGCCGTCTCCTCGGACTCGCAGGCATAGACGGTAGTGGAGTGACATGGATACTCAGGGGCGGGGTATAGATACCAGGCAATCCAGGAGGGGGATGGGCATACATGTACTCTGTAAGGTCAATTGGACCAGGATGGCGCCCAAAATGATTTAGCATCTCTATCATCCAAGTGCCGTACGCAAATGGATCGGATGAAGAACCTGGATCCATAAAGAATCTGCAAAAATAAAAGTATATACATGATTGCATCAAAGCACAAATGCAAGCTAGCACATATGATTTTGTGAAGGCAAGCCATATGCAGATGGGATCATCTCTCTAAAGAACCTGGATCGCAAGCATGGGTGTAACACAGTCGCGTGTATACACCCATCCAAAAACGCGTGTATATGTGCGTGAACCTCTATGCAAACAGGTTACACCCAGACATACACGCAGTCCTACACGCGGCCTGTGCAAAAAAAATTTTGAAAGAGACCGACCTCCGACAAATCGTCCTTATAAAAAAAGCCCACTGTCATAATCGTTACAAAAGTACTACCAGAGAAGGAGAAGGACGGAGACAAACACATAAAGGAAAGAGACAATAGCATAAACAAATGGAAGGAAAGAGACAGGACAAAGGACAAACTGACTCACCTCTGAAAAAGTGAGTCTTCTTTTTGGCTGGTTTCCTTCACCCATGTGTGCTCCTTGTCTGCTCCTTGCACTTAGGTTTAGTGCTCTGTTGGAAGAGGTGGCAACGAAGGAGAGCAGATCATAGTTTCAAAATGTTTATTTGGAGAAGGCAGGTTATTTTAGGTATAGACAAGTCGTCGCGTGTAACACCGCGTGTATTTTCGCGTTTATAATAAATCAGCCACGTTTATACACGCGATTTTTAGGATGTAGCTGCATTTATACACGTGATTTTTAGGATGTAGCTGCGTTTATACACGCGATTTTAAGGATGTAGACGCGCTGATACACACAATTTTAAGGATATAGACGCGCTATTATACGCGATTTATAGAAATTTTTATATTTTTATTAAAAACTGATTATGATTTTGTGTTTGCTCTTTTGTACATTGTACATAGGATGTCATCAACCTCCTCAAGCAGTTTTGGTGAGGATGAGATAATGCGTCATCGTAATCGCGATGTGTGGTTGGGACAAAGGATCAAGTGTATGTGTAATCGATGTCAAGGATGCATTGTACGAGCGCGTCGAATTACCTTGAATCACATCTCCATGTATGGAGAATGGAATCAAACAGGTTTAGAGGTAAGTAGATGTAAATTGATAGTATTCAAATGACTCATGGTATCCAAATTAAATTAATGGAGTTGTAATATATATACTCTAATTGAAGCAGGATGTAGTACCACACCCTAACATGGTGCCCTACGTGCGGCGAGAGCACGCAAAGCATCGACGAGATGATGCTGGAGCTTCGGGATCTATTGTCAGAGATGAGTGGGAAAGGGATGACAATAGCCCTACACCCCACGAAGTTGTGGAAGAGGAAGTGTTTGATGATATGGTGCGGTATCTTTTTAAGGATGATCCCAAAGGTATGGACGACGATGATATGGAACAAGAGCATCTTTACAAGGCTTCATCGACACCGGTTTTTGAAGGGTGCACATTCTCTATTTTACGTGCTTCACTTGAACTACTCAATATACAAACAATTTATGGATGGAGCAATGCAAGTCTTGACGCATTATTGAAGTAAGCATTCTAACTTGCAAATTTGAATTAGTGGTTTAGGGTTTAGGATTTAGGACTAATTGATGATATTGGATGTAGGCTATTATCAAACATGCTTCCAAAGGGGAATAGACTACCCACCTCAAGAGACATAGCGAGGCGCTATGTAACATCTCTTGGAGGATTGGATTATGATCGCATACATGCATGCATCAATGATTGCATTCTCTTTCATGGGATGCATAAGGAGGCTCGGCATTGTCCCACTTGTGGTGAAGCAAGGTATAGAACGGATGTGAAGAGTTTTGATGTACCTCGTAAAGTCTTGCGACACTTTCCTATAATTCCTCGCATCAAACACATGTTCAAGTGCAAATCCATAGCAGAGCTCATGTCATGGCATTCCTTACATCGATCGGATGAGGGAGCTAATGAAAAAATGGATGATTATTGTGGCACAATCCAAGACATATTTAGGCTTGACTTTCGTCGCTTCTTTGTGTATGTTTTGGATGTCAAATGGCAAATGAACATGGTGGAAAAAGGGCCTAATACAATGATAAAATGCCATGCAAGTGGCTATGTAACTATTGACTCTACAAAGTTTTGGCAAACAAAGAAAGATAGGCTCGTATTGCCACAACAATGTGAGCAGGTATGCATTTTTTACTAATGTGTTTCATGTACATATATATCTAAGCTCGCGTACCCCTTGACTTTTGATATGCTAATTAATTACTGCAGTATGTGTATTTAAGTAGGTTATCTATCTGCCAATGGTGCATGACATTAAATGGTGGTACTGTTGCGTGAAAAATTGATATCTTTCATTGTCATTTTTGTGCATATTTTGATGGTTTCTCAATGGTAATAAGGTGGAAGCTTGTCCAAGAAGATTGCGGCGCCCACAATGAAATAACGGCGTGGTGATGCGGCGACTTGGTGGCTACCCCGATAACAGCATTCTATCTTCAAATATAATGGTTTTACTTGATTTAGGGTGTACACATTGTAAATGCCACAAGTATGCTTGATAAATACTTTGGTATGGTAGATAGGCTAGTGATGTGGAAAATAAAAGTGGGCCTTCTTGCTCACATGGATTTTTATTGTATTATTAATATGGTATTCACCATAAGGCTACAAGTTGGGGAGTGTGGAAGGCATGTGGAGGAGTGTGTGTAGGTACATAATTGGAAAAGATTCTTCTAGAATGCCTACATGGAAGAGGAGAATTCCGCCATGTGTAAATGGGATCTCCACCTACACGCCACTTAGACTTGGCTATTATCTCATCACACTCTCAAAGTCAAAAAGTCTTCAATTTAATAATCAATAGAAGACTTAGCCTAAGAGGACAATTGATGGTGACATCTACCCTTATGTCACTGAAGGGTTAAAGATTTTTATGTTGTAATTTGTAACAATGGAAGAGAGGGTGATTCTCCACCTATAAAAGGAGCCCTCCTCTCCCTTTCAAATCAAGGAATGAGCCTCCTCAATTGAGCATTTTGTGTCATTGCCATTCTCTTATCTTCAAACCCTTATTCCAACACTCTCTTTACATGTGAATATCTCATTTAGCATTAGCTCCTCATGCTTAACCCAATTTTGGACCTCTTTGATGATTCATGATAAGTGGGATAAGGAGTTATTATCTTGGCGGGCCTGTGACTTCTCAAGGTAGCCCTTGCCTTATTGTCGTCCTCCTTTGGAGGTACCAATGGTTTTAGCGGTAATGAGCATATGGAAAGACTTTGGGGACCATAGGTAAATCTTTACGATTGTCTGCTGAGCAATGTTAACCCTTACCCTCTAGCTTGAATCATGAAGGAGATGAAAGGCAAGAGGCTATGTGAAAATTGAGGTTTCATGCAAAGAGAGAGAAGTGCAGTTTTTATGGTCCAATACCCAAATTTCAATCGGTAATTACTCATCACTCGGGTGTTGGTTTCTTAAATTGATCATATGGCTAGGAAGCTCTTTCTATGTTCTTTCCACTCATGTAACTAATTTCTTAATCCCTTACTTCATTGATGATCAGAATTTCTCCCAAAGTTGCTAATTTTTAGGCGAATTTTGGCAGTTTTATAGTCTTGTAGTAAAATGCTCATAACTTTTCGCTCGGTTGTCCATTTTTGAAAGTTTTTATATGGACGCGAAGCTCTCTTCAAGCGCTACGCATCTATTTAATCCTCTCTTGCACAGCCTATATGGATTTAAAATTGCAATTCTCTGTGTATCTCTGTTTTTTTATAGAATTTTGGCAGTTTTATAGTCTTGTAGTAAAATGCTCATAACTTTTCGCTCGGTTGCCCGTTTTTGAAAGTTTTTATATAGATGCGAAGCTCTCTTCAAGATCTACGCATCTATATAATCATCTTTTACTCAATTTTTATGGATTTAAAACTCCAATTCCCTGTGTATCTCTGTTTTTATAGAGTTTTGGCCATTATTTCTTCTTAATCATGATTAATTCCTCCTAATCTCTTATCAAAAGGCAAACCCCATATGTCTTATCCTCTTGTAAGTGATTGCTATATTCATTTTCTTTAATATGTTCCGTCCAAATCGGGCCAATTGGAACGGATGAACCTTACCAATATTCCCCGTATATTTTCGTTCACATAATCCTGAGTCGGAAGATTTTCTTCCAACAAAGAATTGCCCTCTTGTTTGGAGCTGCAAGACTGGCAGAAATTCTTGCTTCTCCGGAGCCTTTCATCTTTCCTTCCATGAATTATGATCTCACCTTTGATGTGTATATCTTTATCTTAATCTAGGGAGAGAAAGGGAGGTGAGGAGGCTGTGAGGTTTCATACAAGTGTGTTTTGATTCTGAGAAGTGACCAAAGTCCAAACCCCAACTTCGTGTCACATCTTTTGGTGGAGGCAGCGGGCAGGTTTTACTTAGAATTATTCTATTTCAACCTCAAGGTCCCGCATGATTAAAGGAAAGTAAATTTTCCTTGTTGCTACTCATCTTTTGGTACAAGATGTTCAACATTCCGGTGTTCCGAGGATCGGAAGGAGAAGACCCGGGGAGTTATCTCCGAGAGTTTAACCGAGCATGCTGCTTGATGGGTTGGTCTATGAAGGAGAGGGCAGAAATACTTCCAGATTTTTTGGAGGGTGTGGCCTTAACTTGGCATGAGGCTTTGCCAGAGGAGTCCAAGAATGATTGGGAAAGGTTGACCAAAGCAATGAAGGAGAGATTTGGGACAATGGAGTCGCCAAATGCTTTACTATTGCAATTGGATCAAATTTTCCAAAAGGAAGGAGAGTCAGTTTCTGCCTTTTCAGCGAGGTATGAAGCCTTATTCATCAAATATCAACAAGCTGCTTTACATGTTGTTGCTTCTTCTTCTTCACCTTCTATGGAAGATTCAAAGAGTTCTTTAGCCAATGGAGCACCTTAAGATGAGCAAGTTTATCAAGGCTTTGGATCCCCGCTTGCATGGAAAAGTTCTTAGCAAAGATCCCACTAGTTTTAAAGAGGCCCTTCGTATTGCTTTGAAGAAGGAGGCCACTCTTCATATTGAGTCCACATTCCAATCTTCTCCGAGTATGCCAACCACATCACGAGTAGAGATAGCCTCAACATCTCAGGTACAAGCTCCATCCTTGGATCATAACATTGCACAACTTATGGCAGAATTTGCTGATTTGAAGTTACACTTAGTCAATTCAAGTCCACCTAGGGTTCCACGAGCTGAGAATAAACCTAGGGATAGAAGTAGTGTCACATGCTATGAATGTCAAGAGAAGGGGCACTATCGCACTGAGTGTCCAAAGTTGAGAAAAAGTGAGGATAAAAGTTTAGCACTTTTAGAGGAAACATGCTCAGAAGAAGAAGAGGAAACATTGATGCCATTAATGGCAAAAAGGGGTCGTAAAACTAGGAGTCAAGAAGAAGAACAAGAAGATAAATCTGAAGAAGAGGAGAAAAATAAGAAGAAGAAGAAGTCATCTAGGAGAAAAATTGGACAATCTGACTTTCCTCTTGGTGGACAAGGATCTCTTAGTTATGACCTCTTGACAGATCTTAGGGAGAAAACAGCACAAATCACATTTGGGCAGCTTTTGGCACTCTCTCCAAAGCTTAGAAAGGAATGGGGTAAGCTGGCTAGCACAAGGGAATCTAAGAAAAAGAAGAAGAGGGATAATGGGACTCCTATGGTTCAGAAGGTGGATATTGATGTAGGAGATGATGTGCCTGTGATTGATGTCATCATTGAGGGGCAAACAATTTCTAATGCATACATTGATGGAGGTGCATCAATCAATGTCATGAGTGAAAAAACAATGAAAGATGCTGATTTAAAGTTGTCTTCTACTAACTCTCCCTATCGCATCAAACTTGCTGATAATACTAGGGTGAAAACCTTAGGAACTGTCAGGAATTTGGGAGTGGATGTATGTGGTATTTTTGTGCCTACTACAACTTTCCAGGTCATTCCTACAAAGCCTGATGCTAGGGCTTACCCATTGATATTGGGTAGGCAATGGCTTCGCCAAGTGAAGGCAATTCAAAAGTGGGAGACAGGTGATCTTATTCTACAAGGTGAGAATAAGAAGGTCCACTACAACATCAAGAGTCGTCGCAAGAAAGTGGTAAGAGGTGAACCTTCAACTTTCGAAAGTTCAGAGTCAGAGTCATCCGATGAAGAAGAGACAAGTGATAGCTCCAAGGATTCCATCTCAGAAGGAGAAGTGGAGGGAGTTGCATTTGGTCTTTCCCTGGGAAGGGATCGAGGGGATGCTGAAGACAATGGAACCTTGGAAGGGGAAGCTTCTTCAACCATGTGCAAGAAAGGAGATGTGGATCTCACTAGTCTTCGCCAACAAAATGAACTTCTTCTTGATGAGTCCATAGCAGGTATTGAAAGGGAGAATTACTTAAAAATGTTGGATGGATTTCCTAACCTTTTTGCAAACAGCTACTCACAAGTACGCCAAGTTACCCTAGTAGAGCACAAGATTGATCTCAAGCCCCAAAGTAAGCCAGTGGTACAACGGCTAAGGCGTTTGGGAGTAGTGCAAGGAGGTAACTAATTTGCTTGAAGCTCGATTTATTTTTCCAGTAGAGAATTCAGAGTGGATTTCCCCAGTTGTAGTCACTCCCAAAAAGGGTGGAAAATGGCGTGTGTGTGTGGACTTTCGCCCTCTGAATGCATGCACAAAGAGGGATTATTATCCTCTACCCTTTCAGGTTGAGATTTTGGATCAAGTTGCAGGTCATGAGTTGTATTCAGTGTGTAATGGATACTCTGGATACTTCCAAATCCGGATTTGTGAAGAAGATCAAAGGAAAACCTCATTTATCACCCCTTGGGGAGTGTATGCCTATAGGGTGATGCCATTTGGCTTGACCAATGCACACGGTTCATGAGTTAGGTATTTGCACCTTACTTGGGGAAGTTTATAAGGGTCTTTCTGGATGATTTTTGCATTTATTCAAGCCGCATGGATCGCTTGGAAAAGTTGAGGTTGGCCTTGCAAAGTATTGATGATGCAAAAGGGTGTCTTAATCCTGGAAAATGCCGCTTGGCACGAAGGAAGGTGGTTCTCTTGGGACATGTTATCTCAGAAGAAGGCATAGAGATGGATCCTGAGAAGGTGCAGGCAATTGTGGCCCTCCCACCACCTACCAATGTACGGGAGGTAAGGAGGATTTTGGGTAAAACAAAGTATTACCAACGCTTTGTTGACATGTTCTCTAAGAAAATGTATCCTATAAATCTGTCAACAAAGAAGAATGTTTCTTTTCAATGGGGGCCTGATCAAATTCAATCTTTTTGTTTGCTCAAGGAATGCATGAGTCAAAGTCCAATTGTGCAGCCGCCTAGGTGGGGGGAGGACTTTTATGTGAACCCAAGTGTCTCATCACATTCAGTGGGTGCTATACTCTTGCAAAAGGGAGAGCAAGGGCGTATGCAACCAGTGTATTATGCAAGCCGACAACTCACTGATGCCGAGGAGAGGTATGGTGAAATGGAGAAAGGTGGTTTGTCTCTTGTTTTTGCAGTAAAGAAGTTTCGGTCATACTTGTTACCTCGCCCTTTTTTCTTCCTCACATCTCAACCTTCTTTACAATTCTTGGTCCGCAAACCCAATCCTGTAGGAGGGAAGTTTGCAAAGTGGATTTGCGAGCTTCAAGAATTCTCTTTCACTTTTATTACAGAAAACACCACTAGGGCCTCTCTTGCAGATTTGCTTACAAGGAAGGAAGAGGAAGAAGGAATAGGAGCAAAGGAAGAGGTATATGAAGATTTGGAAATGCCACCAACTGCTTTCACTATGCATTTTGATGGAGCCTTTAGCCCTTCCAGGCAATGTGGGGCTGGGGGGATAGTTTTATTCGATCCAGAAGGAAAAGAGGTATGGGCCAAGGGTAGGGAATTTCCAAAGGCTATATCAAATAATGTGGCTGAGTATAATGCATTAATTTGGGGATTAGAAGATTGCATAAAAGATGAAATTGAAGAGGTAGAGGTTAAAGGGGATTCACAATTGGTCATCCGACAAATGAAAGGAGAGTATAAGGCAAGGAGTCCTAATCTCCAAGAATTGTATAAAAGGGCAATGGAGTTGAAAGAAGCTTTTGAGTTTTGTAAATTTGTGCATGTTAACAGGAAGGATAATCAAAAGGCTGATGAATTGGCTACTAAAACCTTGGCTTCTTTCAAAGTAGCTACTCTTGCATTAATGGATACAGGTTGGCCTGAGCTCCAAGATGTTCAACACTATTTAGATACAGGATACTTCCCTCCTGGATTGAATCCTCAACAAAAGCAAAGGCTTACCAGGAAAGCTCATCCTTACACAATTCTAGGGGATGTTCTTTACAAGCAAGGTAAGGATAAGATTCTTAGGAGGGTGGTGAGCCTAGAGGAGTCTAAAAGGATTATGGAATTATGTCATGAATGTTCAGGTCACTTTGCCTCAGCCAGCACAACTCGGAGGATCCTTAACACAAGGTATTATTGGCCTCGACTCAGCAAAGATGTCCATGAGTGGTGCAGAAGCTGTGAAGTATGCCAGGCATATGGGCATAAGCAATTGGTTCCCAGACCCTTAAACCCTATCCCAGCATATGGTCCATTTGAAAGGTGGGGATTAGATTTTGTGGGCCCACTTCCTCGTTCCTCACATGGGAAGTATTACATATTGGTGGCCACAGATTATGCAACAAGGTGGGCAGAAGCAAAGGCCATGGTCAATAATAAGGCAGTGGCTGTGGCATCCTTTCTCAGGGAATACACGTGCCCGATTTGGGTGTCCATTGGAAATCCTTACAGATGGGGGGAGGTCTTTCAGGAATGACTTGATTGAAGCTTTGGTGCAAAAATTAAAAATCAAGCATGCTATGTCAACTCCCTATTATCTCCAATGTAATGGTTTAGTAGAAAAAACTAATGGACTGCTTTGTGGATCTTTGTCTAAGCTAGTGGATACTATGAAGAGAAAGTGGGATGTGCATTTGCCAGAGGTCCTATGGGCCTATAGGACAACTCACAAACTCTCTCTTGGTTTCACACCTTTTCAGTTAGTTTATGGAATGGAGGCTATTTTGCCAATAGAATTGGAAATCACAAGCCTTCGCACATCTTTTGCACGCTTGAATAATGAAGAAGAAACACATGCCCAACGCCTAGCACAACTGGAGATCTTGGATGAGAGGCGACTGCAGGCACTTCAAAATTTGGAGGCTGCACAACAACGGCGCAAGGCAAGGCATGACACTCTCACAAAGAAGAAGAAGAAGCCAGAACTCAAGCAAGAAAGCTTAGTCATGAGGTATGATGGCCGTGTGGAGAAACGGCTAGATAAGAAGCTTCTTCGACGATGGGAAGGCCCCTTCAGGATAAAGCAAAAGTTCAAAAATAACACCTATCTTCTAGAGGATGCAAGTGGCCAGGAGCGCCAATGACTACCGGCTAAAGATATTCTACCCTCAAGCACCATGGCCAGCACACCTATCTTCTAGAGGATGCAAGTGGCCAGGAGGTTCCCGGACGTGCCAATGACTACCGGCTAAAGATATTCTACCCTCAAGCACCATGGCCAGCAGACCCCCCAGACAAGCATGGAGGATCTACTGGGGGGAAAGATGTGACGTGAAAAATTGATATCTTTCATTGTCAATTTTATGCATATTTTGATGGTTTCTCAATGGTAATAAGGTGGAAGCTTGTCCAAGAAGATTGCGGCGCCCACAATGGAATAACGGCGTGGTGATGTGGTGACTTCGCGGCTACCCCGATAACAGCATTCTATTTTCAAATATAATGGTTTTACTTGATTTAGGGTGCACACATTGTAAATGCCACAAGTATGCTTGATAAAAACTTTGGTATGGTAGATAGGCTAGTGATGTGGAAAATAAAAGTGGGCCTTCATGCTCACATGGATTTTTATTGTATTATTAATATGGTATTCACCATAAGGCTACAAGTTGGGGAGTGTGGAAGGCATGTGGAGGAGTGTGTGTAGGTGCATAATTGGGAAAGATTCTTCTAGAATGCCTACATGGAAGAGGAGAATTCTGCCATGTGTAAATGGGATCTCCACCTACACGCCACTTAGACTTGGCTATTATCTCATCACACTCTCAAAGTCAAAAAGTCTTCAATTTAATAATCAATAGAAGACTTAGCCTAAGAGGACAATTGATGGTGACATCTCCCCTTATGTCACTGAAGAGTTGAAGATTTTCATGTTGTAATTTGTAACAATGGAAGAGAGGGTGATTCTCCACCTATAAAAGGAGCCCTCCTCTCCCTTTCAAATCAAGGAATGAGCCTCCTCAATTGAGCATTTTGTGTCATTGCCATTCTCTTATCTTCAAACCCTTATTCCAACACTCTCTTTACATGTGAATATCTCATTTAGCATTAGCTCCTCATGCTTAACCCAATTTTGGACCTCTTTGATGATTCATGATAAGTGGGATAAGGAGTTATTATCTTGGCGGGCCTGTGACTTCTCAAGGTAGCCCTTGCCTTATTGCCGCTCTCCTTTGGAGGTACCAATGGTTTTAGCGGTAATGAGCATGTGGAAAGACTTTGGAGACCATAGGTAAATCTTTACTATTGTCCACTCAGCAATGTTAACCCTTACCCTCTAGCTTGAATCATGAAGGAGATGAAAGGCAAGAGGCTATGTGAAAATTGAGGTTTCATGCAAAGAGAGAGAAGTGCAGTTTTTATGGTCTAATACCCAAATTTCAACCGGTAATTACTCATCACTCGGGTGTTGGTTTCTTAAATTGATCATATGGCTAGGAAGCTCTTTCTATGATCTTTCCACTCATGTAACTAATTTCTCAATCCCTTACTTCATTGATGATCAGAATTTCTCCCAAAGTTGCTAATTTTTAGGCGACTTTTGGCAGTTTTATAGTCTTGTAGTAAAATGCTCATAACTTTTCGCTCGGTTGTCTATTTTTGAAAGTTTTTATATGGGCGTGAAGCTCTCTTCAAGCTCTACGCATCTATTTAATCCTCTCTTGCACAGCCTATATAGATTTAAAACTGCAATTCTCTGTGTATCTCTATTTTTTTATAGAATTTTGGCAGTTTTATAGTCTTGTAGTAAAATGCTCATAACTTTTCGCTCGGTTGCCCGTTTTTGAAAGTTTTTATATAGATGCGAAGCTCTCTTCAAGATCTACGCATCTATATAATCATCTTTTACTCAATTTTTATGGATTTAAAACTCCAATTCCCTGTGTATCTCTGTTTTTATAGAGTTTTGGCCATTATTTCTTCTTAATCATGATTAATTCCTCCTAATCTCTTATCAAAAGGCAAACCCCATATGTCTTATCCTCTTGTAAGTGATTGCTATATTCATTTTCTTTAATATGTTCCGTCCAAATCGGGCCAATTGGAACGGATGAACCTTACCAATATTCCCCGTATATTTTCGTTCACATAATCCTGAGTCGGAAGATTTTCTTCCAACAAAGAATTGCCCTCTTGTTTGGAGCTGCAAGACTGGCAGAAATTCTTGCTTCTCCGGAGCCTTTCATCTTTCCTTCCATGAATTATGATCTCACCTTTGATGTGTATATCTTTATCTTAATCTAGGGAGAGAAAGGGAGGTGAGAAGGCTGTGAGGTTTCATACAAGTGTGTTTTGATTCTGAGAAGTGACCGAAGTCCAAACCCCAACTTCGTGTCACAGTACGTCATCCCTATTGCACCACGTTCCAAAGTGATGTATAATACATTCACTGATATGGAGCATATGAAGGATGTAACAAGCCGCAATGAAGATGATGTCGAACATGCCAATGAAGATGTTGTGATCGATGATCAAGAAATAAGAGATGATCATGATAATGAGGATGAGCGTGCCATTTCTCATGATCATAAGAATGACCCTACCATTGAGGATGATGGTGATTTTGATGAGGATGATCAAGACATCGATACCACTATCAATGGACAAAATATCGGTAGTGGACTAAATTTAATCGTAGCCTTACAAATTGATCAAATGGATATTGATGTTGATCGTTTGGCAAGGATGGATCTTATTGAAGATGAGATCTAACCCTAACCAATCCATCATTGTATCATTCTAAATTGATGACATTTCTATTGTATATGTTGTCTTTTAATTATCATCTCATGATTTATTTTTGAATATATTTCACTGTTGTAAATGCATGTAGTGGGATTATGTAATGATATATACTGTAATGTACTATGAGATGGTTTAAAGAAAATAGTTTTTAATTTTGTAAAGGAATGGAATTTTTCTTAATAAAGTTCTCGCGTGTAATAATGCGTGTATATTTGCATGTATATACACGCGCTGATACACGCATTTCTGAAACCAGTATACACGCGAATTTAGATGCCAATATACACGCGCTGGTAGACGCGTTTCTGTTACTCGCGAATTTAGATACCAATATACACGCGCCCGATACTACTCATATACATGCGCAACCATACACGCGCCTGTAACTTATCGTGTGTATGGAACGCGTGTATGGCAGCAGTGTCTTGTAGTGGAGGATCCTACTATGTATAGGCGCATACTAGGAAGCTTGATCTACATGATGATCACCAGAGCAGATTTGAGCTATGCAGTTGGGTTGGTGAGTCAGTTTATGCAGGTTCCTCATCAACAGCCGCATTTGGATGCATTGAGACGCATACTGAGGTATGTGAGGTCTACTTTGCATTGTGGACTATTTTATGAAACTGGGACAGAGATATGTGTACATGTGTACACAGATGCTGATTGGGCTGGCAGTATCTTAGATAGAAGATCTACTAGTGGCTTCATGTTTTCTTTGGGAAGTGCTGCTGTGACTTGGAGCAGCAAGAAGCAGCCTACGGTTGCTCTATACAATACAGAGGCCGAGTACAGAGGTGCTGCTATGGCAGCATGTGAGGTAGCTTGGTTGAGAAAGCTACTTGCAGATTTGGGTCTATTAGTGGATAGATAAGTTATCATTTTCTGTGACAACATTAGCAGTATACAGTTGGCCAGGAACCCAGTTTTTCATGCTCGCACGAAGCATATAGAGGTCCACTACCATTTTGTCAGAGAGAAGGTCTTGGGGCAGGAGACCTTGACCTTGTTTATGTCAGCACACAAGATCAGGTAGGTGACATCTTCACCAAAGCATTGGGTATAGAGAAGCTCCGCAGATTCAGGGCTTCGCTTGGTGTACATGAGATGGAGTTGAGCTCGAGGGGGACTGTTGAGATATCAAGCTCATCTAGTGAGCGGTGGACACTGATGACCCGCCTGGGGGATAGGCCCCACACTTACACCACTGGCATGGTTGGTGAGATCATGGGTGATATGCGGCCAGTGGGATGACAGGCTATGTGACAGTCACTCTAGAGACTGGCATAGTTATAGCACCAGCTCATTTAGTTGGGTTCACACTATAGAGAACCCTAGTATGTATTTGGTTAAGTACCTTTTCATATTGTGTGTACTCTTATCTTTGTATATGGTGTGTTGAGTGTTGAGTGAAGAAGAAGAAGAAGACTTTCAGCCTCTCACCTTGTGTGTTCTCTTTTAGGGTTTTGTGAGTGTGTGTGTGCTTGTGCAAGAGCTCAAGCTCTCTTCTCCCCTGCATCTTTTCATTATTTTCTTCTCTTGGGGTTGGGATGATCATCTCCATTGATCATGTCCTCTTGGCCATAAAAAATCCTATTAGTGGCCCCCCCTCATGTTTTCCCTCAAGGGGATTCACTTATGTAGTATGTAACCTATCACTTGAGTTCAATAGATGGACATTGTTTATTTAAGTTTTGAGAGAATCGTATTTATATAAGGGTTCCATTAATAGTATTTTAAAAAAAATACAGATTTGTATTGAAAAAGTGTTAGCTTAGGTAGTTATGTTATGTTATCATTTGTAAACAATTTTTGATTACCCTAGCCCTTATAAGTATGTAGATGTCTTTAGCCCGAGAGGATGATGTAACAACCTTTTTGGAATAAAGTGGTCTTTCCACTATAACTCACCTTGTCTTTATTATTAATTACCTTGTCAAATTTTTGGTTTTTTGTTGTTTTGAGTAAACAATATGTGATCCAAATGAAATTTCTTTTCGGGTGTAAAATTCTCTTGCCCACAATTGGTAGTGATATTATCCTATTCAATTTTATATTGTTCATTATTCTTCATGACATACTTTCTCTTCCCCAAAAAAGAAAGAAAGCATGCCTTAATTATTGGGGTGGAGGATTTTAAGGAAAGATGCCTTTATTACCATTAAAAAGTAAGAAAGGTATCTTTTTTTGTTTGGTGCAAAAGAAGAGCACATCTCTCCCACTACTATAAATATACAGACAATCTCCATTCAACTTTGTTAACCACCGTTTAGCTTAGCATTCTTAGTAGAGCACACCACCCACAACCCTCCTTTGTATTGTTTCTGATGGCCTCATCAAAAATTAGCATTGAAGTTGTTGATGCACGTATCGCTAGGGAGGTCACCAATGAAGATGTCAAGTAAAAGACTATAGATGGTGCATAAGCATGGAAAGCTCTCACATCCTTACCACTTCTAGTAGTGATGATGATATTTCTCTAGTGTAGACAAAGTTGTGGGATTAATGCTATACGGCGAGCCCATGTTTTTATTGATGATGCGTCTGAGCATCTCTTGCTAGAGGAAGTGTGGAAGCAAACGAACACTGTTCCCTTACTTTGTGCCTACACTCGGAGGATAAGCGACGCACATACTCGATGGTACTAAATAACAATTATGATAGAAGAGTAGTATTTGGAAGTTGGATGTGAATGAAATTGGTTCTATTTGTAATTGAAAGCCGTATTTTCAATCCTGAGGATGTCATGTTGTTCTCTCTCTGTCTCCCTCTTGCTCTTAAATAATAATGCCATGACCTTAGTAATAATTGTAAAATTATTAACCTTAATAATTTTACATTGTTCACCTTTTTTTATGAAACAATATGCAAGGCATACTTGATATCTTTCATAGAATGAAATTATCCTGTATGTATAATTGTGTACACTATTCACATTGTCAATTATACTCACATGCAATGATATAAAGTCGCATAAAGTCAACTTGTCAATTGTACTTGCATGTAATGATATGAAGTCACCTTGTCAATTGTACTTGCATGTAATGATATGAAGTCACCTTGTCAATTGTACTCGCATCATGCAATGATATGAAGTCACATGCAAAGGCTTCAAATGACATACAATCACATGCAAAGGCATGCAATGACATGACACACTATGCGAATGACATGCAACACTATGAAAAGGGCAGGTAGTACCATGCAATGACATGCATATGTAATAGCATCCAAATACAATGCCATGCAATGTAATGTATTGTAATGGCACATACATGCAAAAGGATAATAAAGAGAAGGTAATGTCATGCAAACACACAAATACAAATGCAAAAAATACTCTCACATGAATGCATTACAAAGGCATGTAAAGATGAGGTGAGAGAGAGAGAAAGAGAGACAGAGACAGAGAGACAGAGAGGAGGTGAAAGAGAGACAGGGGACAAAGGGAGGAACAAGGGTTGAAGATGAGCAAGAGAGGGAGAGGGAAGAAGAGATTATGCATAGGGAGGGTGGGAGAAGGAGACAGAGAGGGAAGGTGGTGGGAGAGTGACAGGGAAGGAGAGAGAGGGAAATGAAGGAGAGAGAGGGGGGGGAGGGAAGAGGGTGGAGAGATAGGGAGGGAGGGAGAGGGAAAGAGAAAGAGAAGAGGGTGGGAGAGGGGGAGAGATAGAGAGAGGGAAGAGGGAGATATAGGGAGAAAGAGAGAGATAGGGAGAGAGAGTCATAGGGAGCATGGGAAAAGGAGAAATGCTGAGAGAAAGGTAAGGACAGATTATGCAAAGGGAGAGTCGGAGAGGGAGAGGGCAAGGTAGGAGAGAGGTAAGGGGGTGGCAGAGGGAGAAGAAGGGAGAAGAAGGGAGAGAGAGGGGGGAGGAAAGAGAGTGGGAGAGGGAGATAGGAGGAGAAAGGAAGAGAGAGAGAGAGAGAGAAGGGAGGAGATAGAGGGGAGAAAGTGGGCTGGGCTGAGAGGTAGTGCTAGAGGGGCTGGAGAGAGAATTTCCACATTTTTAAAAGAGGAGTTGCTAAAGCTCCCTCCACCAAGCTCCCTTAAAAATCACACTCCCCATTGAGAAGGATATGCAGTGTGAGTAGCATTCACTGAAATATGGACTCTCATTTTAGCCCCTTAAGGATTTCCACACCTCCTCTCTATAGAAAAATGGGCTCATGGTGAAATTTATTCAAATCAACTCAAAAGTGAGCGGAGTTTGGACATTTGGAATTTACTCTTGAGACCTTTCCAATGATATATAGCATGATAGGCAATTTTAAATATTCAAGAAGTCCCCAAATTGGTGATAACGTGGCATGTCACGTCATCACCAATTTGGGGACTTCTTGAATATTCAAAATTGCCTATCATGCTATATATCATTGGAAAGGTCTCTAAGAGTAGATTCCAAATGTCCAAACTCCGCTCACTTTTGAGTTGATTTGCAAAAAATTCACCATGAGCCCATTTTTCTAGAGAGAGGAGGTGTGGAAATCCTTAAGGGGGCCAAAATGAGAGCCCATTTTTCTAGAGAGAGGAGGTGTGGAAATCCTTAAGGGGGCCAAAATGAGAGTCCATATTTCACCTAATGGTTAGACTAGACCAAAGCAAAGGGAGTGTGTGTGAGTCAAAAGATCAACTAAAGGTTGCAGAGGCAAGCCTAGGATATTTGATTGCACCTCTGTTGGAACTTGGTGATACCTAAGACTTTGCTCAACTGTTAATTTGTAAGAAGAATATCTGCAGAGGTTATTGTAGAATTCATCCACAAGGATTGAATCTATGGAGGTTCTCTCAAATTTCAAGTTTCTTTTTCTTGTTTGAGCCAAGGGTCTTAGGGTTGTTGAAACTAGTTTGGTTTTATCCATATGTAGAAGACAATGTGTTTGGGTTTAAGCCTATTGTAAATGGATGATAAAGTTTTGTGATTTGGTGTTTTAGTTGGGCTAGATATGTTGTTTTAACTAAGACTCTTGAGAAAAAATCAATTGAGAGTGAAGATCTGTAGTCTACTGAGTTAGGGCTAAATCAAATTGGATTAGCTGAGAGTCAACAATGCCAAATAGGGTCAGATGAGTATCAAGATCAAACAGTTGCAGATGTAGTAGGGAAAAACCAAACCTTTTGAGCTGAGAGGGAGTGAATTAGAGTCAGATCTAATAGTCAGAGGTTTTTCAAATTTAGTCAAATAATTTTGTGAGCTAGAGAAAGCCTATTAGAGGAGTCAGCCAGTAGAAGTCTGACAGAGTCACCTGGAGGTCAACTACTGAGGTCAACCCACAAAAGAAGTCTAACATAGTCAAGTGGAGAGGATAAGGACTTTAGTGATATATTAGTGTGGGGTCTAGGGTGTTTAGTAGTTTTCATGTCTCAGAGGAAATAACAGTGGAGTCTAGCTAAATCAACTAAGTCAGCTTAGTCAAAACTAAGTCAGTTGATAGAGAGTAGAAAGGTGCTGATATGCTCAGTAGGGTTCTTGAGCAAAATATTTGAGAATTGTTGGTCTTGGAGGAAAATTTGTGAGTCTAGAGGATAATAATCTGAGAGAGGCCAACAGTAGTTAGCTGAATCCGATAACATTCATAGCAGATTAATTGAGAGACACCAGACAATCAGTAGAGCTCACATGATCAAACAAGGTTTTGGGGAAATTTCTTCGTCTCGAGAACAAGAATTTGACAGAGGTCACATCAATTAATTGAGTCAGATAACAACAGATCAACTGAGAGTCAACTAGGGTTAGTTTAGGCAAGTGATCAGAGGAGGTCAGCTAAGGGGTTAGGATTGGATATCGATTAAAGGATTGAGAGAATTTGATTAGTCATGCATCCATTGTTACATATATGAGGTAAGTGATACTTCACATGTGGGTTTATGAGATACCTATTAAGACCATAGATCCTAGTTTCTCATGTTAGATGTGCTAGGCTATTCCTCTAGAGTTTTTGCATCCAGAGACATTTGTAATTTGACCACTACTCTTAGTTCTCATAGCTTTCTTGGCAGCGTTCATGTGGATAGAGTTCATGTATTTGTTGACACTACAATATAACCCGCTCTAGTAGCATTGCTATGGGAATTGATGTGAGTTTCTTACAAGACGCCCAACCATCCCATCATCGTCAAAAAAGCATCGCTTAAGCGATAAAAAAATCATCATTTATGCGACGCTACTGATTGGGCGTCGCTTAAAAGACGTGTGTCTTAGGGCATTGCTTAAATGATGATGGCCATTGCATAAGCGACACTCAACGCATATATTTTAAACTAAAAACGCACAGTAGAGTGTGATGGTTCTCTCTATCTTTCTATATCTCTCATTACAATACTTCTCTGTCGCTCTAGCATGTATGTGCTGAGAGGAAGCGATTGCGGTTGTACAATGCTACATTGATGGGTGATGGGTGAGTTGTGGAGGAACACCTCGATTAAGAGGGGTTGTTGAGAGATATAATCGTGGTGGTGTGTATGTGGGAAAGCATCCTAGAGGTGCAAGATATTGTGGCAAGACAAGAATGCCACATGTAATATTGAATGGTGTGTGAGTGTTGACCAAAAGAGTGGAAAAGGAGTTGCCACATGGATGATGATGTGTAAAGTGGGATAAGGCTAGAAAGCCTATATCATTGTATGGTTCATTTGTGATATGCAATATAATTGAGTGTTAAGTGTGCAATCTCTCTCTCTCTTATGGAGTTCTTAGTGTGGTATAATCCACCTTAATTTTTATGCTTAATCTTATATCTATCACCATGATCAATCCCATTTTAGGATTGTTTAACATGGTATCGGAGCTAGGTTGGGCTCTTGGTCATGGTGAATATCTATATATAGTTTTTCTTGGTTATGAGTTCTTTGATTAAGAATTATTTTCAACTTATTATGAAAAAGAATTAGCACACTCATATTATCATTTGGATTTGCATTTGTGAGGATTTGAGAGAGATTTGGAGCTACCATTCTCAAGTTTGAGAGGAGATTTGCAAAACAAGGAGGTTGCATAGAAGCTGCCCAAGAGAGTTGCAAATGGGAGTTTTGCAACATGGAGAGCCTGCTCATCATCAAAGAAGGTGAAATAAGGATTTTCAACAAGTACGAAGGTTATGGAGTCTTTAGTGTCAACAAGGAAGCTGCCAAGGAGACAAAGGTGTCTCAAGAAGGTTGGTTTTGTGAGTTTTGCCTCGTGATGAAAGTTTGGAAAAGGGTTGCTATTTTGGGATGTGTAAATCCCTTAGTACCTTGTAATTTGGCAAGGATGTGAGGTGCATTCTTGTTCATGTGAAAACAAGCAATTGTGGGGGTTGGTTGGAGCCCAAGTGGACTTGATTTTTCTCATTGATTTGCTCATGAAAGATGAGATGGTTGTGGATGCTATTGGAGCATTCATTTTTCTGTTTTATTCACCTCTGGTTTCCTTTTAGAGACCATGTGAAAAGCACCTTTGAAGGTTCAGCATGTAAAGAGGAAGGCATGCAAGGTGGATAGCTCAGTGTGGAGCTCGTGAAAGCCATGAAGATGGCTGACACCCATGACAAGGAAGTCATGGAGTGGAAGCTCGTTTGGGAGTTTTGGAGCCACAATTGTGGTTATTGGAATATCAATATGGAGTTTTATTACAAAGGCAAAGTTAAAAATCTTGATGAAGTTGCACAAGGAGCTCAACAAAGTAGTTTCAACTACGATAGTGAAAAATCTTCCTAAGAAAAGTAGACAAGCATGTGGTGGTCGTAGTAAGGAGTTGGCTGTAAGACCAAGGTTGTAGTTAAGTAGAGAGTGCAAAGAGAAAAAGATAGGTGGATTTTACAAGTTGCCATGGAAGCTGTGAAAACAAGCTATGGTGGCATACAACACAGTTGCACATATGGGAAGGAACTACATCAAGAACAATTGAATGGGAAATAACAAGCTCCCAAGCATGAGCCATGGCAAAAGGCGGTATAGCAATTGTAAAGCATGGAAGCTTAGATATAAAGAAACCAACAGATTTAGCATGGTATGACCAATCAAATGCAGGTAAAAGCAAGTTGACTTCAGAGTTTAAGCAAAGAAGGGCTATGGTATACTCTGAGCAGCCAACACTGCTAGATTACTTGAAGATTTTGGCTATGGTAATGATCTGTAGCACATCAAAACAGAGAAAGTAAGGACAAAGCAAACTTTAGAAGAATCTTGAAGATGGTCACCATTGAACCTGCAACAAAGCATCATAGTAATAGCAATAGCCTACGAAAGCTCTTCGGTATGGCACCCATGAAATTGTTATCATAGACAAGTCAAGGACTTGTAGGTTTGGCAAATGAGGACAGCGAGGTTGCAGAGGGTTCAAAGCAACACAAGCCAAGGTTGGCTATGGCAATGACTACAACAAAGCATGCAAGGCAGCGTGAAGAAGACAATGACCACAAGAGAAGCATGTGATGCAGGTCCCAATCTCCAAAAACTCAGCAAAGCGGCTTGACATGTTGTGAAGGTGTTTGGCACATACCTTGAGTGCAAAAATGGCTTGCACATTCAAGGAGCACAACTTTTCAAATATATATATATATATATATATATCATTTCATTAACCCTTAGAATTAAGGTTTGATTCCAACAAACGTTGGTTCAAAGGTTATTTTTATGGTTTCACACAGAGTTTTTTTTTTTAAGAAGATGTTCACACACACTTGGGTTGCACCTGGCTTCTTTGGCCAAAGTGTAATTGGATTATCACCCGTGTATGGGAAGGGTAATAGTACCCGAGCATGCAAGCTCAAAACGATATTATTTTTAACCCATTGGTATGAGGGTTGCCCTACCCGAGCTCACCGAAAAGCTTGAAATGGTTGTTCTAATGTGTGTATGAGCAATGCACGTGTGAAGTACACAAGGATCTCAACAAAGTAGTTTCAACTACGGTCGCGAATACTCTTCCTGAGAAAAGTAGACAAGCATGTGGTGGTCGTAGTAAGGAGTTGGCTGCAAGAGCAAGGTTGCAGTCAAGTAGAGAGTGCAAAGAGAAAAGACAGGTGGATTTTGCAAGTTTCCATGGAAGGTGTGATAATAAGCTATGGTGGCGTACAACGCAGTGTTGAGATATCGAGCTCGTCTAGTGAGGCGGTGGCCACTGATGACCCGCCTGGGGGATAGGCCCCACACTTACACCACTGGCATGGTTGGTGAGATCATGGGAGATATGCGGCCAGTGGGATGACAGGCTGTGTGACAGCCATTCTAGAGACTGGCATAGTTATAGCGCCAGCTCATTTAGTCGGGTTCACACTATAGAGAACCCGTGTATGTATTGGTTGAGTACCTTTCATATTGTGTGTACTCTTATTCTTGTATATGGTGTGTTGAGTGTTGAGTAGAGAAGAAGAAGATTTTCAGCCTCTCACCTTGTGTGTTCTCTATTAGGGTTTTGTGAGTGTGTGTGTGTTCTTGCAAGAGCTCAAGCTCTCTTCCCCCCTGCATCTTTTCATGGTATCAGAGCCTGGTTCATGCTAAGGGCTGAGCTGCAAGCAAGAGAACCACAGGAAGCGGTACGAGGGTAAGAGCTTCAACTACTCTTCCCTATTTGTGTTGGTGACTACACCCTTGTCGGGAGCTCTACGGGAGGCACCGGCAAACGATCTCCGATTGAGGAGCTTTCTTCGCGGGAGTGAAGCTATAGGGCAACTATACAATCCTACGGACTACAATTTTTGGGCCGAAAACGCGTTTTGGGCGCGTCTGGACCTCCGTTTTTCAGAAAGCAGGCGATTTCGAGCACTGCGGGTAAGTCATCGATTCTCTGCAGAACTTTGTTTTAAGAACTGCAGGAAGACAGATTGACTGTGCAGACACTGTGGGTGCTGCAAAGAGGTTTACAGTTGCCATTGGGTGTATGTATGCACATTATAGTCACTGGTTGTGACATTTGAGAGTACTACAGTACCGCTATGCAGAAAATACAGCATTTGTGCAAAAAAAAAACCAGAGTGCAGGTTCTGGTAAAATTGTGTGTTTGGCAAGATGTCTAATGATGGCATAACACAGATTGTGGCTGAGAAGCTTGACAAGAATAACTTCCATGCTTGGAGGTTCATGTTGATGAATTTCCTGATGGGAAAAGGCTATTGGGACTACATAGAAGGTGAGCATGAAGAGGCACCGGAGATACCGGATATAAATCCAACTGCTGCAGATGTGAAAGAATTTAAAGACTAGAACAAAGGAGCCAGGAAGGTTATGTATTGGCTTTCCATTAGTATAGAGGACACCATGATTGGGCACATTCAGGATGCCAAGTCCCCCAAGGAGGCGTGGGACACCTTGGTAAAGCTTTATGAAACAAACACCAAGGCACGTAAGATACAGTTGAAGAATGAACTTCATACTGTGGAGAAAAAGAGCATGTCTGTGAATGACTATGCGCTGAAGATAAAGGGTATTGTGGAATCCCTTGCATCTATTGGTGTGTCAGTAGATGATGATGACAAGGTGGAAGTCTGTCTACGTGGTCTCGGGCCACAATACAAGGCGTTCAAGACATCCATTCAGACTCGGGAAAACATTCCCAACTTTACAGATTTGGTGTCTATGCTGATTATCGAAGAGAAGAGCTTGGGTGAAGACCAACAGTCTTCACAAAGCAAAAACAGTTCAGAGCAACAGGCCTTCTACACGAGTTCAGGAAGAGGACGAGGTAGAGGAGGCCGTGGACGCGATCAAGGAGGTGGCCGAACAGGTAATCATAATTATGGCCAGCAGCAGCAGCAGCAATAATAGTCCCAGAATCAACAACAACAACAACAACACGCAGGTGGAAGAGGCAAATTCAGAGGCAGGGGGAGTCAAAGAGGCTGTGGAAATTGGCAAAGGCAATATAATGATACACGTGAATGCTATTATTGTGGTAAGCCTGGACATGTGCAGTCAGAATGTTATAAGAAGCAGGCTGACATGCAAAATGGGAAAGTGCAGCAAAACAACTATGCATCCTCAAGCAGAAATAATGAGGATAATGAAAGGTTGTTTGTTATGCAGCATGTTGTGAATGCCATGTCTGAAAATGTTGATGCAGCACAAAAAGATAATGTATGGTATGTGGATTCAGGCGCTTCGAACCACATGACGAGTCATGGGGAGTGGTTCAAGGAGATGAAAAACCCGGAAAGACCAGGTTTTGTGGAAACAGGGGATGACACTGCTCATCCAATTGCCCACATTGGAGATGTGCCATTGTCTATGCAGGATGGCAAAGTGAAGTACCTTGCAGATGTACTTCATGTACCGAACATAACAAAGAATCTGGTTTCAGTTGGCCAGATGATTGAGCAGGGTTTGCAGGTTAGATTTAACCCTGATGGGTGTTATGTCGAAGACTTTAAAGACAAGTGCAGGTTGGTTGCAAAAGGCAACAGAGTGGGCAGAATGTTTACGTTTGATATAGACATGCCTTAAATGAGTGCTGTGATGTTTGCAAATGGTTCAGGAATTGTTGCAGACACAGACATATGGCATAAAAGAATTGGACATGTGAATGTGCAGAGATTGAAGTCTATGCAGACAAAAGGAATTGTGACAGGGCTGCCAAAATTTAAAGTGGAAGGTATGCATAAAATCTGTGAAGCATGCCAATTTGGGAAGCAAAAAAAGTATGTGTTTCCACGTAACAGATATGTGAGCAGAAATGCACTAGATGTTGTGCATTCAGATGTATGGGGTCCTACGAAGACCGTGTCTATGGGAGGCTCCAAGTACTGTCACTTTCATTGATGACCACACAAGAAAAGTGTGGGTATATTTCATGAAGGAGAAGAGTGAGGTGTTCACTCACTTTCAGAATTTCAGAGTTTTGGTTGAAAAGCAAACAGGGAAATATGTAAAGTGCCTAAGGTCAGATGGAGGGGGAGAGTACTTCTCCAATGAGTTCTCTGAATTCTTGAAGAAGAATGGTATTCGGAGACAGTTCACATGCAGATATACTCCGCAGCAAAATGGAGTTGCTGAGCGGAAAAACAAGCACATTGCTGAGATTGCGCAAGCATTGATGGAAGAGAAGAATATGCCGCATTGCTATTGGGCTGAGGCTGTTTCTACAGCAGTATACATCATGAACAGGACTCCAACTGCAGCCATACATGATGTAACTCCAGAGGAGAGGTTTACTGGCAGAAAACCAGATTTATCTCATCTGAAAGTCTTTGGATGCATTGCATATGTGCATGTGCCAGATGAGCTGAGAACTAAGCTGGATCCGAAAGCTGAAAAATGTGTGTTTATTGGATATTCCCTTGAGCAAAAGGGATACAGGTGTTATAACCCTGCTACACGTGAGTTGAGGGTAAGCAGGGATGTTGTATTTGATGAGATGAGCAGCTGGTATGCTGCTGAAAAAGAAGCTGTTGGGGCTGATTTGAGTGGAAGTGTGGTTGCACAGAATGCAGGTCAGCAATCACAGTCTTTGAGTGGACCAGGAGAGTCCTCATCTAGTGGGTCTGTTGATAGACCATGGAGTGGCAGGCTGCGTCATAATACCAGCCCTGCAAATGTGATTACTACATCACGTAAAGGAAAAGAGAAAGTGGTTGAGCCCCTTGGTATGCCTGACATTTCTGCAGGGCATTCTCATGTTGATGGAGAGTCTAGTGGCTCAGATATGAGCCTTGATGAGGAGCTTGGGATCCCAGCTATGAGAACACCTGGTGTAAAGAAGGCTATGGAAGCCATGAATGAGAAGCTGCGAAGATCTAGGAGAGTGAGAAATCCTGTGCAGAGATTTACCTATGATGGTTATGTGGCACATCACTATGCATATATGGCAAAGGTTGTGCAGGTTGTTGAGCCCACATGCATTGATGAGGCTATTGGAAATGTGTGTTGGGAGAAAGCTATGGATGAGGAGATGGATGCACTATATGGAAATGAAACTTGGGATTTAGTGCAATTGCCAGAAGGCAAGAAAGCCATTGGATGCAAGTGGGTGTACAAAGTTAAACATAACAGTGATGGAAGCATAAACACGTATAAGGCTAGATTGGTAGCCAAAGGATATGCGCAGACATATGGGATTGATTATGAGGAAACTTTCAGCCCAGTTGCCAAGATGGCAACGGTGAGAGTTGTGATAGCAGTGGCTGCGTCAAAGCAATGGTCTTTACATCAGATGGATGTAAAGAATGCATTCTTGCATGGGGATTTGCAAGAAGAGGTGTATATGTTGCAGCCACCTGGTTATGAGGATGTGAGCCACCCCGAGCATGTTTGCAGGTTGAAGAAAGCCTTGTATGGCTTAAAACAAGCACCAAGAGCATGGTCTGACAAGATTTCTGAATATCTTGTCACTATTGGCTTTCATGTAGCCAATGCAGATTTCTCGCTGTATGTGAGACATGGTGATAGAGGAGTTGTGCTTGTTGTCATCTATGTAGATGACTTGATCATTACGGGGGACCATGATGCAGAGATCTTTGATGTAAAGATCTTGCTTAGACAGAAGTTTGAGATGAAGGATCTGGGGGAGCTCAGATATTTCTTGGGCATTGAGGTGATTAGGTCACCACATGGTATTGGATTACTGCAGAGACAGTATGGCTTGGACATGTTGTCCAAGTATGGTATGACAGGCTGTAAGCCTATTTCTGTGCCATTGGATGAGAATGGCAAGTTGAGCGCAGATTCAGGAGAGATCTTGGAGGATCCTACTATGTACAGGAGCATAGTAGGAAGTTTGATCTACATGACGATCACCAGACCAGATTTGAGCTATGCTGTTGGGTTGGTGAGTCAGTTTATGCAGGTTCCACGGAAATCGCATTTGGATGTAGTGAGACGCATACTGAGGTATGTGAAGTCTACTTTACATTGTGGACTATTCTATGAGACTGGGACAGAGATATGTGTACATGGGTACACAGATGCTGATTGGGCTGGTAGTATCTCAGACAGAAGATCTACCAGTGGCTTTATGTTTTCTTTGGGGAGTGCTGCTGTGACTTGGAGCAGCAAGAAGCAGCCTACGGTTGCTCTATCGAGTACAGAGGCCGAGTACAGAGGAGCTGCTATGGCAGCATGTGAGGTAGCCTGGTTGAGAAAGCTACTTGCAGATTTGGGTCTATCAATGGATAGACAAGTTGTCATTTTCTGTGACAACATGAGCAGTATACAGTTGGCCAGCAACCCAGTCTTTCATGCTCGTACGAAGCACATAGAGGTCCACTACCACTTCGTCAGAGAGAAGGTCTTGGCAGGAGACCTTGACCTTGTTTATGTCAGCACAGAGGATCAGGTAGCTGACATCTTCACCAAAGCATTGGGTACAGAGAAGCTCCGCAGATTCAGGGCTTCGCTTGGTGTACATGAGATGGAGTTGAGCTCGAGGGGGAGTGTTGAGATATCGACCTCGTCTAGTGAGGCGGTGGCCACTGATGACCCGCCTGGGGGATAGGCCCCACACTTACACCACTGGCATGGTTGGTGAGATCATGGGAGATATGCGGCCAGTGGGATGACAGGATGTGTGACAGCCATTCTAGAGACTGGCATAGTTATAGCGCCAGCTCATTTAGTCGGGTTCACACTATAGAGAACCCGTGTATGTATTGGTTGAGTACCTTTCATATTGTGTGTACTCTTATTCTTGTATATGGTGTGTTGAGTGTTGAGATATCGAGCTCGTCTAGTGAGGCGATGGCCACTGATGACCCGCCTGGGGGATAGGCCCCACACTTACACCACTGGCATGGTTGGTGAGATCATGGGAGATATGCGGCCAGTGGGATGACAGGCTATGTGAAAGCCATTCTAGAGACTGGCATAGTTATAGCGCCAGCTCATTTAGTCGGGTTCACACTATAGAGAACCCGTGTATGTATTGGTTAAGTACCTTTCATATTGTGTGTACTCTTATTCTTGTATATGGTGTGTTGAGTGTTGAGTAGAGAAGAAGAAGATTTTCAGCCTCTCACCTTGTGTGTTCTCTATTAGGGTTTTGTGAGTGTGTGTGTGTGCTTGCAAGAGCTCAAGCTCTCTTCGCCCCTGCATCTTTTCACGCAGTTGCGTGTGTGGGAAGGAACTGCATTAAAAACAATTGAATGAGAAATAACAAGCTCCCAAGCACGAGCCATGGCAAATGGCGGAAGCAATTGTAAAGCATGGAAGCTTAGATATAAATAAATCAACAGATTCAACATGGTACGACTAATAAAAAGCAAGTAAAAGCAAGTTGACTTCAGAGTTTGAGCGAAGCACGGCTATGGTAAACTCCAAGCAGCCCAACACTACTAGATTACTTGAAGATTTTGGCTATGGTAATGATCTGCAGCATAGCAATAGAGAAAGTAGGGACAAAGCAAACTTCATCAGAATCTTGAAGATGGTCACCATTGAACTTGCAACAAAGCATCGCTAGCAACAGCCTGTAGAAGCTCTCCGGTATGGCGCCCATGAAATTGTTATGAGACACAAGTCAAGGACTTGCAGGTTGGGCAAATGAGGAGGGCAAGGTTGCAGAAGTTCAAAGCAACACAACCCAAGGTTGACTATGGCAATGACTACAACAAAGCATGCAGGGCAGCGTGAAGAAGACAACGACCACAAGAGAAGCATGTGATGCGGGTCTCAATTTGTAAAAATTTAGCAAGCGGGCCCAACAAGTTGTGAAGGTGTTTGGCGCATACCTGGAGTGCAAAAATAGCTCGCACATTCAAGGAGCACATCTTTTCAAATATATATATATCATTTCATTAATCCCTAGAATTAAGGTTTGATTCCCACAAACATTGGTTCAAAGCTTATTTTTATAATTTCACACACATAGTTTTTATTTGTTTAAGAAGATGTTCACACACTTGGGTTCGCCAACTAGCTTCGGCCAAAATGTAATTGGATTATCACCCGTGTATGATGGAAAGGGTAATAGTACCCGAGCATGCGAGCTCAAAACAAGATTTTTTTAACCCATTGGTGTGAGGGTTTCCCTACCCCATCTCATCTAAAAGCTTGAAATGGTTGTTGTAATGTGTGCATGAGCGATGCTCGTGTGAAGCGCATGTGCATGGGTTGGTTCCCACCCGAACTTCTATGTTCAAATCGGACTAAGTGGTTCCATTGTGAGCGAGTCGGATCAAAATGGACTTGGTCTTTAAGATGGTAGACACGCGCACACATGTTTGGTTGATGAACAATCTAATGTATCATTGAGGGGGAGTGTTGAGAGGTAGCGATTGCGGTTGTGTAATGCTACATTGATGGGTGAGTTGTGGAACACCTTGATTAAGAGGGGGTGTTGAGAGATATAATCACAGTAATGTGTGTATGTGGGAAATCACCCTAGAGGTGCAAGATATTGTGGCAAGATAAGAATGCCACATGTAATATTGAATGGTGTGTGAGTGTTGACCAAAAGAGTGGAAAAGGAGTTGCCACATGGATGATGATATGTAAAGTAGGATAAGGCTAGAAAGACTATATCATTGTATGGTTCATTTGTGATATGCAATAGAATTGATTGTTGAGTGTGCAATCTCTCTCTCTCTTATGGAGTTCTTAGTGTGGTATAATTCACCTTAAGTTTTATGCTTAATCTTATGTCTATCACCATGATCAATCCCATTTTACAATTGTTTAACAGTATGTGCTTTGGAACAACGGTTCTCTCTATCTCTCTCATTACAATAGTTCTCTCTCTCTCTCTCTCTCTCTCTCTCTCTCTCTCTCTCTCTCTCACACACACACACACACACACACACATACATACAATATCAAAGTACTTATTCTCTCTCTCTCTCTCTCTCTCTCTCTCTCTCTCTCTCTCTCTCTTCTCGAATTGGATTGATCTCACACATGAAAGACTTCTCTCTCTCTCTTGCTCTCTCAACTCGAATTGGATTGAGCACACATTAAAGACCTCTCTCATTCTCAAAGGTCAACCACACAAGTGAGCAAAGATCAGTTCAACATGGTGGATTATAACATCGGTAAGCACATAATTATACTTCAACAATTTACATTTGTGCACAAAGTTGAACAAAAATAAAAGCTCATGTAAATAGATGTAAGCATACAAGGGTACAAAGTAAGTGATCAAATGTCTACTAATGGTAAAATATGATGAGTACAAATGATAGAATTTGAGGTCGGTGTAGTCTACCTAATCCTATACTCATGTCTATGGGTAATAGTACATATAGCTATGTACAATTCCTCCAAATACAAAATGGGGCTCGAAACAAGCTAGGGATCTAGAGCAAGGAGAAGGAGAATCCTCTAGTCTCCATGATATGTACCCTTGTCATTATCATGAGCATCATTTCTCACCACAGGCTACTCCGTCAACATAGATTTGGGCCCAATGGAACTCTGTCAATCTACCTGTGTCATGTTCTCATCACTCTGCAACTCCTACAGTTTAGAAAACTTAATTAGTTGATGTTTGAATACTTTAATTAGAAGTTGAATGACTTTTAATCTCTAGATTACTTACAAAAATAGCTGGTGGTGGAGGTAGTTGGGTCTTCAGATGCCTATAACCTTGATAGGTGGTCATCTCTATCTCCTAAAGTAGTGGGCTCACGACCATAGTCCTTCACCTATTATTTAAAAACCACATGAGTTATCAACTGATATATAAAGAACATATGATACACACCTACATGCACGTCTAAGAAAAAATGTAAACATTCTAATATGAACATACAAAAGTGGCAATGAAGCTCTTCTTTCCCATCATGCCAAGACGTGATGTTTGCCCATCGTGTAGCCTAGCAAGTGTTGCATCATATAAACATATGTTCCAAATCAAAAAACATGTGTACATAGACCTCAAATTTAAGACACACACCAGTACATAGCTAGAGAGTAAATATTATATACCTTCTGCTGTAGAAATGTGTCTTGAGTTGCATCTCCCACTGAAAGGCCCTCCACGACCCAAGATGCATACTAGTGGGGCAAGTATTCTCTGCCACTGCGCAATATCTCCTACACATTTCGAAGAAGTCACATCCAAGTTAGAATAAAAAATAAATACATGTACCAATAATAGTGAACTGTGAAACACTCACCCATCAAGCTGTCACCAAATTTTATATCACGTAAACAGTGAGTCTAAATATAGATTACAACTAGATATAGTATTTACTAGGTTCATATGATGCAAAAAATTGAACATGCTATGAATACTTTTATTGCAAACTCATACATAACTAACTTTAATGAATAGTTTTTGTAATTTTTATTTTGTTCCAATGGCAAACAGGTTTTGACTCATCCTATGGTACACCGCCTCCTCCAGCATGGCTGCAAGCTCCTATGATAGGGTGAGGAGTTGTGTCCTCGTATCCATCAACATCTTTTGTGACGTTGTCAGGCAAAATTTTGTAAAGGTGTTTTGGGCTTGTGTACATACGGGATGCATGGCATGTAAAAAGACTTGGCCCTGAATTCCCTGGCAAGTGTACAGGGTGGATGGCTTGGTAGTGGGCTAGTACAGGCTTGTCCAGAGCGTGGTCTACTGGAGATGGTATCAATCGTTTGGTTGCTTTGTATGTGTGCACGTACCAAAAAAAATAAAATGGCACTTGTAGGTTGTGTTCGAAGGTGTGCATGGAAGCATAGGGGCAACTAATTGTTGGGGGGGCAATATGATATATGTATGAGGAGTGAGGAATATCCAAGATTTAAAAAAAAAGCATAAATGGAAGGTAATGGACGTGTGCGTGGCGGTGAAGGAGGTGACACAAGAATATTTAACGGAAGGAAAGATGCCCGATTCAGGCAGGTTGGCGGGTTCTTCCAGAACACGTCGATTGCAGGCGCGGTGGTTGGTGGGGGACAGAGTATTTTGCAGGGAGAGAGATGGGCTGGGGAGCCGCCTCTGGTAGCAAGAAGGTTGGACATGTAGCTATTTGGTGTGACGGCTAACAGTGAGGAGGTTGGTGCTGACTGCAGTGAAGCAGTGAAGGGGAGGGAAACACGTCGATAGCAGAGAGGAGAAGTGGTGGTGGCCGGCAACTGCAGACGAGGGGGGACAGAGAGCGTCGCCGGTTGTTGAAAAGGAGAAGAGAGGGCCGACTCTGGGGAACGAAGACAAAAGGGGATTTTTGGGGGTAACGCCGGGTATGCTGCCATAGCTGCAGTAGAGGAGGCTACTGTTGAAGGAAAAAGCCAAGAGGGGAGTGCAGTTATGTAGGAGAAGAAGACGTCAACTGGTGGCGAGATGAAGAGAGGGAGTTTATCGTTGGAGTTGGCCGCCTCTGATAGCGGTGAGTCTTGGAGGTGCTGCTATTGGGCGCAACAGCTAAAGCGAAGTAGAGTGAAGGAGAGAACACCAACTGCAAGGAAGCAAAGGGGGAGCACGTGAGCAGCGAAGCTGGAGAGGAAGAGGACACCGACTGCTATGGGTAGAGAAAAGGAAGGGGAGAACATCAGCAGGAGAAGGAGAGAGAGCATCAAAGGCAGCCAGTGAAGGAAAAAGGTGGCGGCATCTGTCTTTCTGGGGTGTAAAAATGCTGCGAGCTATGAACACAGAGGGGAGTTTTTTTAATTGTTTGTTTAGCCACCAGGTGGTGATGAGCAGCTAGCAGGTGATACAGAGGGGCTACACACATGGATAGAGTGTAGATGATGCAAGCTGAGGCATGGACTCCTTCTCATGGTAGGGTCAACCACAGGATGGTGACAAGCAGGTGATGCTTAATGGTGCCGACCACCACGGAGATGCTGCAGTGAGTGATGTACCTGGTTGAGGATGCCGCCTCTGAGTGTAGAGCTCATGGGCTGAGGTGATGTTGTTCTAAGAAAAGGTGTGAGAGGGATTAGCCAAGATGAAGCAGGGACAGCCTTGTGAGTATACACCTTGTGTTGATGTGGAAGTGTCGTGTATGTGAGATGGTTGTGTGAGGAAAAGCTTCTGTGTCGGAAGAAGCTTGTATGAAGTGTTGGTTGGGAATTTAAGGATGAATGATATTGGTGATATATCTGGCTATGGTTGTGTGTTGGTATCCTATGTGTGTTGATTTGCAGGAGAAGGCGTGATTGACGTGTTTGGTGGTGTAGTCCACGGGTTTACACTCTCACAGTGCACTTTGTGCCAGCCTTCGATTACCTCGTCATGCACACAGTGGAAGTGTATGGGCTTGCTGGGTGTTTACTTTGACTATCGTGCCCCTGTTTTGGCTGTTTTTCTGGTGTGGGTGGTGTGGTGAACCGTGTGAGAAGTGTTCCAGCTAGTGGGCTGGTGGTGCCTCGGGTTGCTAGTGATTCCAAGGTTGGGAGAGTGGGAAGCTATAGAGGCCTGTCTCCGTGTTCTTCTCTCCACTCCACAACGTCCTCTAGAAAAATACAGAGCATGAAGCTGATGAGGCACATATGTACTACAAGGAGAGAGTTCCACATGTGTTGGTGTGTGAATTGTCGAGGCACTCATCGACGGACATGATGGTAATGCCATATCCAATGAGCTAAAGTTTGGAAGATTTCATAGTGCACCAGTATCAAAGAGACATGATCATCCTATGGTAAGTGATATTTCTTTTTGAATCATTATACATTCACTCGTTCAAATTCTATATGATCTTGATAGATAAAGTCATGTCTAACATGCATCTAGGTACAATCATGACCAAACTAGTTGTATATCTTTCTAATAATGACAATGGCTTCATGGGCTTGATCGATCTATGCTTCCTCACATGCGCGATAGTCAATCTCTTCTTCAGTTACAAATGGACGCATGTGCACACCAATTACCTCCTGGTCCTCACTCCGAGATGCCATTCCTTACCCAGTTGTCTACTACATCTCATAAAGACATATAATCACATGCATTATAGTGGCTGATTGGGTGTATCACTTGATGGAGAGATTTACAACTTTTAGGGTGCTCACTATGTGATCGTGCCATCTACCAGTCTAACGGGGGTCGAGGTCTTATTATTGCATAGGATTTACATGTCCAAGTTTACTTTGAGGTCACTCTTATGACATTTTGTGCACCTATCTATTTATGGGGTCCATGTCATTAGCTTGCTCACTACATCAAGAGTATGACCACATATGGCCACTTGAGGAAATATATTAGGGCTAATCAATAGTAGCAGAGGGAGGAATGAAAGAACTAATTGTACTTTTGTGGAGTGTGTGACACTGGTCATGAGCCAATGCACATGAGTAGAGACGTACCTAAATACATTATAGTCAATGCTATTAGATTGTTATGTGTTGGTGAGGCGTTACTAGTGAATTATGGTTGGCATAGGCAACTACCAGCTCCACATAGAGAAGAGATGTATTTATAACATTTTTAGTGCACATTTCTTTTGTAATACGGGCTTCCATCCAACCATGAAATTCTAGTAGTATATTTATATTTTTCACTTATTATATCTTGTGACACTAAAGGTCCTATTAATTTAAGTATATTTGAAACATCATGTGTACATGATGTCAGAATTTAATTTGATGAGACTTTGCAAATGTTTTTACTCGTACTTTGTTGTCACTTGTCTTATTATGAATTATTATGTCTTTATGATTGTCTAATTTGTATTGGATATCACAGGTTCCAGACTATGATATTGTAAAGGATGTGTCCTTATATCATCAAGGTCACTCTCAATCATCAGTAAAGTGTATGTAGATTCTTAGAGCACAAGATCCTAGTACTTTCAAAGGTTGAGAGAGTAATATGCATGTCAAACACAGCAACTTGATGATGCAGAGCATGATGCTCACAACATGACTATATTTCTTGATGATTGGTTTCAGAGTAATACAGATGACAATGATACTCATAAAAACATATCTCTAGGAAGAAGCACTCAAAAAGATATATGAGGGTTCTTTTATGACGAGATTATCTATGACCTTCCTCATCTTGAACCTCCAAGCTCACTACTCATGGTGCAATGTATCAGTTTTAACATTACTAACATAAGTGGATCATATACAATAATACATGGATGCTAAGTGATAATGTATGTTTATTTTCCTAATAAACTGTTGTTTTGTTAGATTACTTTCTAGTAAGATTCTACCACGCCTAATAACACCATCCCAAAAATAAGGAATGAGGTATGAAAGATGATGAAGAGTCTTGGACTTAACTACAAAACGATCCATGAATGCATCAATGATTGAATTTTGTATCAAGGAGAGCATCAAATCTCTGTTCTCCGTCCCAAATGTGGTGCTTCACGTTTTAAGGAGGGAGAAACACTTATTCCTCATCATAAGGTTCTAAGACATTTTCCAGTATCCCCACAAATAGAGTACCTATTTTAGAGCCTAGAGTTGTCAAAGATTATGGATTGGATGGCAAAGAATGTGAGCGCAGAAGGGATCCTACGCATTTCATCCGACTATGAAGCTTTCAAGCACATTGATAGACCATGGCTAGAATTTAGTCAAGAACCCCATCACTTAAAATTTGGTGTTGGTCTCGATGGAATCAATCCATTTTCACATAGATCAAGAAAGTGGTCAACTTGGCCGGTGGTGCTGTGATCAATTATAACCTACCACACCATTCATGTCCATAAAGAAGGAGCATCTAATATTGACTTTACTAATTCTAGGTATATGCACAAGCAAGATGGTTTGAAATTGTATCCACCCGATATGTTTATACTTCTTGAAAACTCTAACTTGATACAGCACTTCAATGCAAAAAAATGACAAGTCAAAGATATTACGTAACATCACTCATCAAATATCTACAACAATTAGAGAAGGGATAAAAGTGCTTGAAATGTCCAAGCATATAGGAAACGAGGCTTTGAGGTTCGTAGCATTCTAACATGGACTATTCATGACCATCCCACCTATAGCTGTTCTTCACGTGCATGGTTATAGTTACTTTGTTTGGATTTGAAGGGAAACATGAAATAACAATTGCACTGACTGTTTGTAGGTGATAAAAGATTGATAAAGAGAGAGCACACACACAAGAGAGCAAACCCTTATCCATTAGTGTAACCCTAACCAAAGAGGGAAGCCATATCCACTCTCACACATAATGCATAATAGAAGAGAACTACACACCACACACTAAAATGTGTTGTTTTCACACACCAAATAACCCTATCTAATGTCCACACACTATGGCCAAATAACCCTATCTAATGTCAACACACTATGGCCAGCTGGATGCGGCCATTTATTGTCATACATATGCTACTATCTACCATGCCAGCACATATCGTGCCTAGATCTAGTTTTCATCGAGCTTGTAATCTCAACAGCCCCTCTCAAGATCATGATGTACAGCCATAGATGAAGAAGATGAGCTTGGGCTATCAACACTGCCCCTCAAGCTCATCATATCCATCTCTCGTACTCCAAGCCTGTCTCAGAAGTACTCAAACTTGTCCTTCCCAAGTGACTTAGTGAATATGTCTGCGAGTTGCTCATCTGTCTTCACATAAGAAAAATTAATTTGTCCATCCAACACTTTCTACCTCATGAAATGATAATGGACCTCTATGTGTTTGGTCCTCACATGATAGACTAGCCAGCTGTATACTCCTCATGTTGTCACAGTGTATGACAACTCCATCAATACAATGCTGACCCAAATCACCAGGTAGCTTTTTCAGCCACATCACCTCACATACGGCCATAGCTACACCTCTATACTCTACCTCTGTAGTACTAGACAAGGCAAGTCTAGGTTTCTTCTTACTACTTCAACTCATTGCAGCACTCCCAATGCTAAATGCATACCCACTAGTAGATCTCCTGTCATATGATTTTCCTACCCAATCTGCATCTCTGTAACCACACACATTCAACTCTTTACCTGACTCATAAAATAGACCATAATGGGTAGTGGTCTTCACATATCTCATAATCCTCGTGATAGCATCTAAATGAGGCTTCTTGGAACTCTGCATAAACTGACTCACTAGTCCCACATCATGACATAAGTCCGGCCTCGTAATAGTCAAGTAGATAAGACTACCAACCATTTTCCTATACATGGTGACATCTTCTAGTTCATCACCCAAATCAGCCCCATAAGATTCATATTCTACTTTGAAAGGTGTCATCATATGATTACAACATGTCATTCCATACTTTGCTAACATGTCTAAGGCATACTGCCTTTGCACCAGCCATATACCATGAGATGTCCTAATGACCTCAATACGAAGAAATAAAATGAGTTCACCCAAATCCTTCATATCAAAATGTGTTCTTAAAGATGTCTTCACATCCTCAATGTCTTTTCCATGATCACCTGTCACAATCAAGTCATCCACATAAATGACTATCACACACTAATCCATTCTGTGTCTTCTTCACATAAAGTGAAGAATCTGAGTTTCCACATGAAAACCAATGCTCATAAGATACTTGCTTACTTTGTCACTCCAACCTCTTGGTGCCTACTTTAAACCATACAATGCTTTCTTCAACCTGCATATACGTGTGGGATACTTAGGGTGTACCTACCCCTCTGGCTGTTCCATAAATACTTCCTCTTGTAGCTCGCCACTTGTAGCTCCCCATTGAGGAAGGCATTCTTCACATCCATTTGAAGCAGATTCCATCGAGGAGAAGTAGCCTTGGATATCATAGACCTAACTGTAGCCATCTTAGCCACTAGGTTAAATGTCTCATCATAATCCAAACCATGTGTCTGTGCATATCCTTTTGCAACCAACCTTGCTTTTATGCCTCTCTATTGAACCATCTAATTTACACTTCACTTTGTAAAGCCATTTAAAACCAATCACATTCTTTCCATCTAGCAAGTCTACCAAATTCCACATGTCATTATGCACCAAGGCATACATCTCCTCATCCATGGCTCTTTCCCATGTCTCCTTGCCAATAGCCTGTTCAAAACATGAAGCCTCTACATGCTTTACCACTGATGTCATATATGCATAATGCATAGCATAATCCTTGTATGTCAACTTTTGTACTAGGTATCTCACTCTCTATGATCTCCTCACTGGTTGTGGCTCACTACAAGCTTCATGTGCTCTAGCATGTGGTGGCACATACCCGTCATTTCTAACACCGAGGGTTCTAATTTTTGGAATCCCCAAAATTTTCACTTACTTTGGTATAACTAAAATCCTGCTTTGCTTGTGTCAAATCACCTACAATCCGCTCAAGGGTGTTTAGCTTTACTTACCCGTGGTCCTAAGCTTTCAGATCTATTGAGTAGGGGTGTGCTTCGAGCCACTTCTCTTTCCTCCAAGCTCCAATCTCCAATCTCCAATGGATAGCTCCAAAATAGAAATTTTCCCTCTTCTTTACTCACTCACAAAACACTAACAGAGAGCACTAGGCTCTGATACCATGATAAAAGACATATAAAGAGAGAGCACACACACAAGAGAGCAAACCATGATCCATTAGTGTAACCCTAACCAAAGAGGGAAGCCATATACACTCTCACACAATGCATAATAGAAGAGAACTACACACCACACACTAAAATGTGATGTGTTCACACACCAAATAACCCTATCTAATGTCCACACACTGTGGCCAATTGGACGTAGCCATTTATTGTCACACACATGTTGCTATCTACCATGCCAGCACATATCATGCCTAGCTCTAGCTTTCATCGAGCTTGTAATCTCAATAGTTGGTCTATCAACAAAGGGTTACAAGGCATGTCCATCATGCGAAGATTGGCTACGATTAAAATATAGCAAGAATCTCAACAAGAATATATATCACCGACATAGAAGATTTCTGATGGAAGGACATATATTGCAATTGAAATAAGCAAGACATTTCAATAAAAGGATTGAGAGTGGAGCATGCCCTATATGAATGACTCAAACTGGTATAGAAAATGGACAATTGGGACTATTATAGATCCAAATGCATAGCTCACAAGCGATGAGGAAGATGACGATTATAACAAAGATAGAGGAAAAAAATCAGTGATACCTATGCTTTCAATATGGTATAGTTTGAAATATTGTAAAGAATTGGAAATCACACATATTCCTGACCCCATTGCATATTTTCAATATTGTATAGTTTGAAATATTGTAAAGAATTGAAAATCACACATATTCCTGACCCCATTGCATATTTTCAAAAATGTTGGACACTTGCTATCTTGTGGGTATCAAAGATACACAGGTTGTGAGGGAAGATTAAAAGAAACAAGACTATAAACCATCTTTATGTCCTATACTAAGTCCTAAAATAGGAAATATGACTTACTATCACACACCATGACTCCCGTTGGTGTATGAAAAGAGGCAATCACACTTTTCACCTTATTGTGCTCCCTCTTGGTTAATACCCATGGTGCCTTTGGTAGGACTATTTTGCCACTCACTTTCAATTGGCCATGCACTTTCAAGGCATCCAATGTTTTGTAAGTCATCCCTTACACCCTTTGTATCTTTTTTACCAATTAAATGGTCCCAAAAATTTGTTGCCACATTCTGGAACATATGCATGGGATCTAAGAGATGATTGATCTTCATGTCACACCAATATGGAAGTCAAAAGAAGCTTTAGTGTCTAGACATCCCATTGGATGGTGGATTGGGAGTGCTTCTCCATGCCTCAAACCAATCTCTACCTCTTATCTCAAGTGGTGAGACATCATGTGGCACATACTTTGGGATGTGAAGGAGGGAGAAATCAATGATGTTTGTCATACATCACCTTCTTAAGTATAGAGGGTCTTTCTGAAACAAGTGATGGTCCGCAAATCGGACATGCATAATGTTTGGAGGTTGCCAAACCTATGTTAAAATTGAGATGATTGAGATAGAGATATAAACATAAAGTTTAAAGGATAAACTCTTATGCATGTAAGGTTTAAGTAGGTACCTGAGCACTCCGAGAACCCGCGATAGTCATGCATGTTGGAATTAGGGTTGCAGGAATGCACACACAACTTCAAGAAGATGAGGAAGCTTGAGCACAACACAGTAGTGTATTATGAGTGCCAAAATGAAAGATAACAAGCCCTAGAAGATAATGGGCGTATATACAATGCACGGGGGAAAAAACCTCCTAGTGAGGGAAAAAGTGCCCCGACGGTCCTAAGTGTGTTCACACACATCACTACTATAATATGGTAACAAATCCCCCCTGGAGTGATGCGGTGAACAAGAGCTAGCACTCATGTATAGGGAAGTGTCTAGCTATGTGGACGAATCCACAAAAGGGAGTAAGCCCAAAGCTTTGCGAAAAGCTTCGAACTTCTCACGAGGCAGAGCCTTTGTGAAAAGGTCTGCAAGGTTATCCTGTGTTGGCACATAAGCCAAACTGATCTCTCCTGCAGAGAGTCTCTCCCTGACATAATGGTAGTGCACCTCAATGTGCTTCGTACGAGCATGGAACACTGGGTTCCGCGCAACTGCCAATGCGCTCTGACTGTCAGTGAAGATGGTGGTGGCAGATGGCTGCCCAACACCCAAATCAGCCATAAGGCGTCTGAGCCACACACACTCAACCGTAGCTGTGAAAGCTGCCCTGTACTCAGCTTCACAACTAGAAGTGGCCACAGTAGGCTGCTTCTTGCTCAACCATGATATGCATGAGCTTCCAAGCATGAAGCAAAAACCACTCGTGGACACGCGTGTGTCATAACAACCAGCCCAGTCAGAATCTGAAAAAGCATGTAAATCTGGCGGCAATGATCCCCCCTTGGGATAAAACAACCCTAGATGCCGAGTACCACTCAAATAGCGAAAGATACGCTTCACTGCCTGCCAATGCTTAATGCCTGGGCTATGCATAAATCTGCTCACCTGTGAGACTGCAAACTGAATGTCTGGCCTCGTAATGCATACATAAATGAGGCAACCAACAGCTGTCTGATAGAGTGTGACATCAAAGTGATCTCCAGCATCATGAAGACTCAACTTCAAACCTGTCTCCATTGGAGTAGCAATAGGCTTGCAGTTTTCAAGGCCAAATCTCCGCAACAATGTTTCAATATACTTTGTCTGACACAAAGCAATACCTCCATCACACTGCTTAAATTGTATCCCCAAATAATGATGCAAATGCCCCAAATCTGACATCTCAAAAGAGGCATTCAAATCAGCCTTAAAATCAGCAATATGACTCTCATTTGGTCCTGTGAGCAGCATGTCATCGACATAGAGAGCAATGATTAGATGTACACCATCCACACGTTTAACATACAAAGTGCTTTCTGTTGGACTATTCTGAAACCCATGTGCAGTCAAATATGCATGTATTTTTTCATACCAAGCTCGTGGAGCTTGCTTTAAACCATATAAAGCCTTTTTTAACCTGCACACTTTGTTTTCCTGCCCTCTTTGAACAAAACCACGAGGCTGCGATACATACACCTCCTCATGCAAATCCCCATTTAAGAACGCAGTCTTTATGTCCAGCTGATGTACATTCCAACCATTATGAGCTGCTAATGCACAGATGCTACGAACAGTGGTCATACGACATGTGGGAGCAAAAGTCTCATCAAAATCAATGCCCTTCTCTTGAGCATAACCTTTTGCAACAAGCCTAGCCTTATGGCGATCCACTGTGCCATCAGGCTTACGCTTCAATTTGTATACCCACTTAGTGCCAATGGCCTTCTTGCCAGGGGGCAAGTCACATAAAGACCATGTACCATTCTTCATAATAGCATCATATTCTGCTTGCATAGCAGCCATCCAATTTTCTGAACTTTGTGCTTCATCAAATGAAACAGGCTCACTTTCATCGCACATACTAGAAACAGCCAATGCATAACAATCTGACGCATAAGAGGCACCATGAGAGCCAGAACGAGTGCGACTAGACAAAGGGGCATCCAACTTGCTGTCACGCAAAGTCTGCACCAGCCATCTAGGCATATTCCTAGAGCCCTCAATCTCTTGTCTCTCATCCTCAAGTGCATCATGCACATCTGCATCAGATATAGGCTGATCTGTGCCATCATTTAAAACCTGCATAGGCTAAAAAACTGCCTCATGAGGTATTGCACTTGACTGTGCACCACTGAAAAGAGGCAACAATGTATCATAGACATCACGTGAGCTGATATCTGTCTCCTTAGTACATGAAACCAAGGGCTGAACTGCATCTTCCACAAATACAACATCACGGCTAACCAAAATGCGCTTTGTCTGTGGATGATACAAACGATAGCCTTTGCTCTCAGCACTATATCCAACAAAAATACATTTGACAGCTTTGTCATCCAATTTTCTGCGATGTTGCACAGGCACTAATGCATATGCCAGGCAACCAAAAACACGTAAATGGCCAACAGATGGCTTGCGGCCATGCCAAGCCTCATATGGAGTGACAACCTGTAATGCTTTGGTGGGACACCTGTTTAGTACATAAGTGGCACACATGACAGCCTCAAGCCAAAAACCATGTGGTAGACTTTGACTCTTAACCATACATCTTGCCATTTCCATGAGAGACCTGTTTTTTCTCTCAGCCACACCATTTTGCTGTGGTGTATACGGCACTGTACATTGGTGTTTTATCCCACGCTCAGCCAGAAATGCATTAAATTCTGAAGACATATACTCCCCCCCTCGATCTGAACGGAGGGTGCCCATCTTACTTTCTGACACATTTTCAGCCATAACCAAAAACTGTTTGAAGCACAAAAACACTTCGGACTTTGCCTTCAAAGGATATACCCATGCATGCCTGGTAAAATCATCAATGAAAGTCACGAAGTAAAGGTAGTTTCCAAATGATGGAGTTTGCATGGGACCACAAACATCACTGTGAACAAGCTGCAATCTGCGTTCAGCTCTCACTGATCCATCTTTGGGAAAGGAAGCACGCTGCATTTTACCCAATATGCAGCCCTCACAAACATGCTTGACAGGTGCCTCAAGCTTAGGCAAAGAAGACACCATTTCAGATTTCTGCAGGCGCAGCAAACTTGCAAAATTCAGATGACCAAAACGTGCATGCCACAGTTTTGCATTTGAAATAGCCTGCGTATCCATAATAGCACATGCTGAATCCTCTACACATTTGCCATCCATATTGAGCTTATACAGCCCTCGACATAGTGAACCAGATGCTACAATGATGTCACCACAAGAGAGATCATGAACAGTACATCTGTCATCCACAAATTTTACAACCAAACCTGTTTTGGCAAATGCGGAGACTGACAGCAGATTCTTTTTGATCCCTGGCACATACAATGCATCAAAAAGTGTAAAGGTGTTGCCATTTGCAACATTCAGCACAATCTGTCCAACTCCTTTAACGGGATAAGAGGAGTTATTGGCACAAGTGACAGTATTCCCTGTGGGAGCAGACTCAAGGAAAGTGAATAAACTGCGCTGCGAGGTGATATGCTTAGTGGCACCACTGTCAAAGTACCATACATCTGAATCTACTGCAGACATACATGTGTCATGCAAAGATGGGTCATAACTGCACTGCGCATTGAATGCCCATTCTGTATCTAGCACAACATTAGCAGATTCATTGTTAGAAGGAGAGGCATCTGCAACAGCCATACCAGCCTCTTTCTTCTTAGCCTCTTTCGCAGCCAGCTTAGGACACGCTTTGATGACATGATCATTTCCCTTACAGTACTTGCAAAATGTCTTCTATTTGTCACCCTTCTTCTCATCTTTGTCTTCCTTCTTTGGTTGCGCAGCATTTGCAGATTTCTGCTTACTAGAAGAAAAGCCAGCTTTACCTTTCCCGCTTCTCTGACTAGCAACGAAAGCTTGATCTGCGACACGCATATTATTCCTGTTTTGCCTTGACTTGTCTTCTTGCAGCAAAACAGAAACTAACTCCTCAAATGATAAGGCATTGGGATTGCCTTTCATCATCAAGCGAAGAGTGGAAGCAAAACCCTGATAAGAATCTGGTAGACCATTCAAAACAGTCTGCACAAGTGAACTGTCTGACAGGATTTCATCTGCAGAAATGAGCTGCTCTCTGAAATCCTTGATCTTTGTCAAAAAGCTATCCATAGAATCACCTTCGTTCATATGCTCATTCTCCAACTGTTTTCGGAGATAAGCAACACGAGCCTCATTTCTTGCCTGATACAATGTGGCAAGTACATCCCAAGCATCCTTAGAAGTCCTGCAGGAGCGAATATGTGGGATAATGGTACGTTTGACAGACAGCGCAATCAAGGCATGAGCCTGCGCATCTCTACCATCCCAACGAATCTGCTCTGCTGAAAGTGGTGGTTCTCGAACAGCTGCTACAGCACTTGTGCCTGCACCATCATCAACAGTACCTGTTTCTGATGTGTTTGCAGCATTCCCAGCCACAATAGGACGTGCATCAATACCCTGCACAATATTCCATAACCCCTTTGCTACCAATACATGTCGCATCATATATGCCCACAATGGATAGTTGGTGCCATCCAACTTATCCTCAACAGCCAACATGCGGAATACATCATTGTTGTCAGCCATGGCCAATGACTGTACTACTAGATGTAAATGCTGTCTGCAAGAGGTAAACCTGTATAAAATCGACCTGTGCTATATAGCACAGCCCAAAACAGACGAATGGGCACCTGTCCTGCAGATTTTAATCTTGACAGAAAATCTGCACAGTAGGACGATTTTGCCTGCGCAGTACTTGGAATGCAAAAACGGAGGGCGAAATGACTTCAGATCAAAATTCTGAAATGACCAAGCCCTACGGGCTCTCCCACGGCATATACTAACCTGCAGACGCTCGTGAAACCTCGTTGCAATCGGAGGAGATGAAGCGGCAGGTGCCGGTGATGCTGCCCGGGAGGAGGAAGCCTGCTCTGATACCAATTGTTGGAATTAGGGTTGCAGGAATGCACACACAACTTCAAGAAGATGAGGAAGCTTGAGCACAACACAGTAGTGTATTATGAGTGCCAAAATGAAAGATAACAAGCCCTAGAAGATAATGGGCGTATATACAATGCACGGGGGAAAAAACCTCCTAGTGAGGGAAAAAGTGCCCCGGCGGTCCTAAGTGTGTTCACACACATCACTACTATAATATGGTAACAATGCATTGTCCAAAGCAAAACTCCTTACACCTCCGCCTCACGCCTATTTATTGGCCTTGCAACGTCATGTACTTTGATACCTTGCCATAGTGTGTCAAGATCCTCAATCAAAGGCTTGAGGTACACATCCATGTTTTCCACCTTATACTTGCCTAGTACAAGGAGAGAAAGCATAATATGACCATTCTTGATTGTAACCCATGGAGGGAGGTTGTAATTCACCAATACAATAGGCCAAGTATACCATGATGTGGAATTGAAGCCAAATGGGTTAACACCATCCATATCCAAGCCAAGACATAAGTGATGAGGCTCATCTTTAAACTCTGGCCATTGATGCTCCACATGTTGCCATGTTGGTGAATCAGCTATGATCCTCATGATGCCATCAGTCGTCATCGAGTGATGATGAGTAGCATGCCACATCATGAGTTTTTCAATCCCCTTACATTTAAACATGTGTTGGATGCAAGGAATGATAGGGAAGTGTCTCAAAACCTTTTGGGGAACTTTATATCCTTGCAAATCATCCCTATAGTGGCTCTCCCTACATTGCAAACATTGTGTTGCATCTTTATTGTAGGTAATCATTGGGACATGCATTTATTTTTGTGTAATACATGCCTAGCATACAGAGCATTTTACGACACCTATCTTGTGAGTTCGGTAATAGATTTTGAGGAGAAAGAATCTTCTTGAGAATCCTACAACATAGGGTAAGAAATCATATGTCAAAATATTAGCAAAAAGGAGAGTATATAGAGCATGAAATATTTTTAATAGAATGAGGTGGTCTTACCGAAGAAGACTTGTGACGCTTGCATCATTACATCCATAAGTTGTTTGCAAGTTCAATAGCTCCAAGTTTTCTTGCAATGTGGAGTATGAATATTCCTCATACAAAGGTGTGCTTGCCTCTCTATGCAAGGTTTCCTCCTCTTGTGACATTGGAGCTTCCTCACTATCATCTATGTCCTTTCGTCCAAAGAAGTAATTCACCATGTCGTCCATGATAAGATTCTCTTCCCCCTCATGTGGCAATGGTGGAGACACCTTGTTCATTGGTTGGGGAAGATGAGTCTCCGTCATGCTTTCCATATGAAGCCTTGACACCTTCCGCACTCTACCCAATGCCACCAAATGGTGTGGCATGTAACCTAGAACTCTCCTATGGTTCTCCTCCATGTCATTAACCGCACTTGGTTCGTGTCACTACCTCATGATAAAGACCATACGTTCGGACATGCTTAATTGTTATACGACGTTGTCGTATATACTGGCCCTTAAATCAATCACACACCACACGTTGAGTTTTTTCTCTTAACCATGCCTCAAATCCAGCTTCCGGCCCTTGATGATCATTGTTACACATCTTTAACCTAGCTAAAACTGATTTGAGGTTCATACAAAACACACGACAACACCTAGTACTGCAAACAAAAATTTACCCAGGTTTTTGCTGCTGCTAGAGATAGTGACCAAAGCAGTGTTTTTTTGCTGCACAACAGCAAAAATACGCTTGTAAGATTCCTCCCCAACCTCTCAAGATCTCCAGCATCTTCCCCTGTAATCAAATCCCTCTTCAGAAATATAAAAGATCTTGTTTCTACCAGTTTTGGCCTAGAGAGAGAAAGTCTTCTAGAGAGGCTTTATCCTAGGGGTCCAGATTTTTAAAAAATTTTAAATTAAGGTTCCTATGGACCAATAAGATTCATCCAAATGTAGGAAGGAGATAAATAGAAGAATAAAAGGAAAATCCTTCAAAAATGAGTAAATACTCACATAAGATGAAGAGTTGACTAAGGACAAGGTTAATAGTTAAAAAACAAAGATATTTAGATGAAATGATGCATTTTTGACACCTCACTATGGGGGAATTCCCCTCATGAAGGAGGCACCTATTTCACATATGTGGGAGAGTTTTACACTCCCAAATAATGAGATATTTTTATCTCTCCTCTCTCCTGTTTCAACTAGATCCGAAAAGTGGACTAAACTGACCCAAAAATGGTCAAAAATTGACCAAACTGATCAGGAAAATTCTAGAATCAGTTGGCTTGGTTAGAAGCTCACTTTTTCCTATAAATAGAAGCCTCCCCCTTTGTTGAAGCTTAATAGTGTTTTTGCACTATTACCCTACTTCTCCCAAAGACCAAAAAACTGTGAATTTACTCATAATTCATTAGTTTTTTGACTTTCCCTCTTCTAAAGATTGGTGGCCACTCTGTTTCAATAAGAGTAGAACCATCAAGCCAAAGGAAAGCTCTCAAATTCCTTCGCTCGTAAGTTGGAGATTCTTGTCTTTTCTATTCATTTTCTGGTTTTTTTTTATGATTTTTGTCTTCTCTAAATTGAATGTGATGTTATGCCTCATTGAAAAAAGGCATTCCTCTCTCTTCTTTAGTAAATCCAGCCTATCCTAGATGAATGATTAATGGATAAAATCAAGTTTTTCATAATGTTTCTCTTTGATAAAGTAGAAAATGTTTACATTAGAATGATTTAAATACTCTTGGTGAACTTCTAATTAATTGTAAAGAGTTAAAAATTGAAAAATGATCAGCCATACAAAGGAGGTTATGGCAAAATTTTTCTAAAATTGTGAAAAAAAGTTTTACTTTTTTATTCAAAAGAGTAATTCTCATCGTATATGTATTCCTAAAGTGTTATTTTTCATCCTAGGTATAGAAAAATGATTACTAAAAATATTATATAAAAAGAAAGTGTTACTTCTTTTAGAATTAAATTCTATGTATAGAAGGAAGCTTATTGAAATTTTATTTTGATCATAAATGAATGATTTTCATCACAAATGATTTTTATGCATAAAAGATATTTTTTTATATATTAAAAGTGTGATTTTCATCATAAATGATTTTTATGCATAAATAGGTGCATAAAAGATATATTTTTTATATTAAAAGTGTGATTTTTATCATAAATGATTTTTATGCATAAATAGGTGCATAAAATATATTGTTTTATATTAAAAGTGTGATTTTCATCATAAATGATTTTTATGCATAAACATATGCATAAAAGATATTTTTTATATTAAAGTGTTATTTTCATCATAAATGATTTTTATGCATAAATAGGTGCATAAAAGATATTTTTTATATTAAAAGTGTGATTTTCATCATAAATGATTTTTATACATAAACATAAGCATAAAAGATATTTTTTTATATGAAATGTGTGATTTTCATCATAAATGATTTTTATGCATAAATAGGTGCATAAAAGATTTTTTTTATATTAAAAGTGTGATTTTCATCATAAATGATTTTTATACATAAACATAAGCATAAAAGATATTTTTTTATATGAAATGTGTGATTTTCATCATAAATGATTTTTATGCATAAATAGGTGCATAAAACATATTTTTTTATATTAAAAGTGTGATTTTTATCATAAATGATTTTTATGCATAAATGGATGCATAAAAGAAATTCTTTTATATCAAAAGAGTGATTTTTATCATAAATGAATTGTATGCATAAACATATGCATAAAAGATATTTTTTATATATTAAAAGTGTGATTTTCATCATAAATGATTTTTATGCATAAATGGGTGCATAAAAGATATTTTTTATATTAAAAGTGTGATTTTCATCATAAATGATTTTTATTCATAGACATATGTATAAAAGATATTTTTTTATATTAAAAGTGTGATTTTCATCATAAATGATTTTTATGCATAGACATATGCATAAAAGATATTTTTTTATATTAAAAGTGTGATTCTCATCATAAATGATTTTTATGCATAAACATATGCATAAAAGAAATTCTTTTATATTAAAAGAGTGATTTTTATCATAAATGATTTGTATGCATAAACATATGCATAAAAGAAATTCTTTCATGTTAAAAGAGTGATTTTCATCATAAATGATTTTTATGATGATAAAAGTGTGACTTTCATCAGAATTGGATTTTATGCATAATTAGATGCATATAGAATCTTTATAATTAAATAAGGGTTCTCTTTAATCCTTTGTTAATTTTCGTAAAAAATTAAAAAAATGAATAAGTTGATAATATGTGAGTTAAAATTCTATCGTTTCATATTCACTAAGATGGGAATGAGAAAATTCAAATAAACTATCGAAGTCGGAGATCGAGATAAATGATTATTTTATTCCTCCTAGGAATTCATGATTAGTTTAGAAATTTGTAAGCAAATATTCAATGAACGAAATTTAAAAAAAGAGAAATTGAAATATTACCTTTCAAGAAAGATAGTTTAGGAAGAACCTTTCCAGACCCTAAACTCTGATTTAGACTATTGACCAAGACCTAATTCCTTTGTCAGTTTCAATCAATGACGATGTGCCCAGTTCAGGAAAAATGCACTCAAAACACCCACCAAATCCGAAACTAAGTTAAGACTTTTGATTTTGATCTGAGGATCAAGTTAACAGAATTTGAGGAATTATGTCTGGAATTCAGACCAGGATCTAGAAGTATTGGGATACGGATTTAAGATTTATTCATGGTATTCAAACAAAATCAAAACTGAAAACTTGCAAAGAAACCCTATTTTCTTAAAGGACTATCTTACGCCAGAATGCTGGAGGGAGCATTTGGCATATGTGTTTAACTAAGGGTAGTTTGGTTGCAACAGTTGGTGGGGAGTGTTCGAGGGACAGCTCACGTGGCAAAAACCTGCCCAAGTCATGACCAGCCTGGGTATGGTTAAAAATGGTGTGCTTCCGGTACGATGGGCGAGGGCCGACGAAGCGATCCCTGAGTGAAGTGCCAGGATACCTAAGGAGGATCCTGGAGGGTTCTGACCACGCGATGCACGGGCTCACAGTGCTTAAGACACCCTTACGTATGTCGAGGAAGATATATATATGTATGTTGATGAAATGATTATTGTAATCTATTACTGTGTCTCGTTGCTGACCACCTGGTCCCAACAGAGAGTCCAGATTGGTACTGTTTTTGTGAAACAAGGGATTGAATGGAATTTTTGAATTATGAAATCTATGATCATATCTGTTTTGTTAATGGATTATTTTTATATTAAAGTTTTAAAGAGAAGTGTGTGCGTATCTGTTTTCTAAAGCTAAAGTTAAGAAAGGCATTTCAATTATGGGTGGGTGAGTACTTGTTTGGATCTACCGATTCCAGTGGCAGGGTGGTGGCTAACCCATGGGCCGGATGGGGTTTGGCTGGAATCAGTGGAGTTTTATAATCAAAATGAAAAATCTTAGGATTACGCTAGGATTCGAGTAGCTAGTTATTTCCCTAATAAATTTCTCAATTGAGTGGATCAATGGCTGAGCCTGATCTTGATTACGAAAAACGCGTTAAAATTACTCAAATGATCAAATTATATGAGCGATAGTTTCCTTCTATCTGGTTTATTTAGGTGAAGGATAGTTTAGAATTAATCTCGTTAGAAAAAAATTCATTAAGAAAATTCAAAAAGGTGGAATCGTCCCTGCTTTTCAGGCATGGGAAATTTTCCTAGTTTCGGTTTTCGGAGTGACCACCAGCCTAGTCTCGTGCCCGGACATTTGTGGGCAAGGCCCCGAGTGAGAAACCCTACCCCACGCATGAGGGGGCTACTTCCACGCCCGGCCCGCGGAGACGACAGAGGGATCTCACAGTTGGTATCAGAGGAGAAATTGCCTAAATTTTTATTAGAAATCTGGGAAAGAAATGTTTTTCACTTGTTAATACTATGAGAATGAACTTCAAAAATTGAAAACTTATAAATTGAATTGGAAATTTATAGATAGACACCCTGAACCTATCTAGAATTCCTGGACTCTCTCAGAGTCAGGATTTGATAGCTTTTGCATTTGATCACCTCATCAACTCTGCTACGATCCGAATGAGCAGAGTGAGACTCGCTCACCATATTGAGAGTCTTTACTTTCTTGATCCTCTTGAGCGAAGTCGGTATATGTGGTTCTGCGGAGGACGATGTATTAACATCAGTACTAGTCAGCGTCAGAGGCTCATGCAAAATATTTCCTTGGCCATGATTCTGATAAGACTAGGGCTTGTTCAGCATGTTCTACTCTGTGATCATTCACCCAGGAACTTCAGAACTTTATGCCAATTTTTTAGACTTCTTAGCCGCTTTATCCCTAGGAATAGAATTAGAGCACCTCTTTGTGTAATGAATCGTGTGTACCATGGTATGTCTTCTTCACAGTTTCGCTTCTTTATACGATTACGACTGAGGCAGTGATTCTGGAGCCGAGCTACTCTATGTACATATTGCAACTTTTATATAAATATAGAAATGTTTTCTGAAGAAAAATTCCCTGTGGTATAAGTGATTGTTTACGGACGATCTGATAAAGAAAAATCTATTATCGGACATATGTCATAGATCTCCAATAAGATCATTGTCTTGTTTAAGAGATTGTTTTCTGAACCTCTTAAGTCTTAGGATCTTGTGGATGATATCAAAATAAAAATTTAATAATATATAAATTTTTGGCAGAATCATGAGACGAGGAAAGCGTGGCTGTCAGCCAGACCCTCTCACTGAAGATGACGAGCTTGACCCTGATGTTCACAAGGCTCTTCATAGGACTCAGCCTAGGACCCTTCAAAGGAGAAGGGGAGAACCTGGGCGAGGTTGTGGAGAATGGGTGGAAGCCATGGAAGAATATTTTGACGTCACAGGCTACAATGAGCCGAGCAAAATGGCTCTTGCTCGGCTGAAAATAGTGGAAATAGCTAGGGTAGCATGGAGGAACCAATGTGACACCAACCATCTGGACAGAAATACTCAGTCCTAGAACAACCTAAAAACCTATCTAAGAAAGAGATTTTGTCCCCTTGGATTTTTGGAAATCAAAATGAACGAATTCTTAGAACTAAAGTAGAAGAGCAAAACCATCGAGGAATATCACTAGACCTTTGCTCTTCTACTCAAATATTCACCACCTCTAGATGAAGAACAACTCATGGCTAGGTTCATTCAGGGAATGAATGAACCCTTCGACACACTGGTCAAAAATGCCAAGCCATGGCTGAAGCAGTAAGAATGGCAAAAGATTTTGCCAAAGCCTTTGTAGTAAAGGTCCCACCGCCTAAGCGTTCACCCTCTAACTTTAAAAGATTCCAAGCCTAGGGAAGTACTTCAAACTTTCCACCCCCGAAGAGGCAGCAAGGCCCGAATCAAAATCAGGATGCAGGAAGACTCCGCAGTGAAGGAAGACCCTTCCCTCAGGATACTTTCTCAGGAGCCCCACCTCTTTCAAGAAATCAGAGGGATGAGCTCGGAAGTGAAAACCGATGTTTTGGATGCCAAGGTTTCGATCACCAACTGAAAAGACTGCCCGACTCCTGCCATGTCAAGGGGACAGGGAAGTCAAGGACCTCGAGTTCAGAGACCAACCCCTTCATACCAATCTAATCAGGGTCCGTCTCGCCCAAGCCAAGGAAACCCCAGAAGAACTCCAGCGCAGCCATCTACCTCTGTTCAGAGTAACCTCAAAACTCCCTCCCAGAACTGGGGCAATCAAAGAGAAAGAGTTCCACCTCAGACTGTAGGCAGCCAGAGCAGTCAAAATTTCAGATGTAGTAGAAGAGGAAAGCGGGCAGATCTTTGCTTCAATTGAAAACCAAGGACCTAACCATCAATTCTTAGTCATCCATACTCCAACAGAATATCAAGGTAAGCCTTTTAAGCTTTTGTTTGATTCAGGCAGTTCTCATTCATTCATTTTCCCTAGATGCTTGCGTAAGCTAGTCTTAGAACAGAAATCAAGGAAACCTATGCAAGTTGAATTGGCGAGTGGGAAAACTTTTTTCACTCATCATGAGACAGATCTTATCCAGTTCAATCTAGATGGTAATGAAACCGACTGTGAGTTCAAAGTCTTACCTCTGGGAGTTTTTGACGGGATCCTTGGAATGGATTGGCTCCACAAAAATCAAGCTGACATACACTGTCACAATGGAACCATTTCCTTCCATGACCTTCATGGGAACAAAGTTCAAGGAACTGGAGTTTTCGGATCCCCAGACCTTCAGTTAGTAAAAGCTTCTAGGTTGCTGAAAGGACTTAGAAAGAAGCAGCAAATTTATGTCGTCAAAATGAACCTAGTAGACTCAAAGCTTAAGGCTAAAGAATCAGAATGGTTAAATGAATTTGATGATCTATTCCCAGCAGAGCTAACTAAAATGCCTCCAATCTGGGAAGTAGATCATGTGATTGAATTGACCCCCGAGCTCAGCCAGTAGCCCTGCGCACGTACAAAATGCCAGTTCCTGAAGCCATCAAACTCAAGGAACAGCTTAGACAGCTGTTAGAACAAGGGTTTGTAAGACCCAGTGTTTCACCTTGGGGTGCGCCAGTTCTCTTTCAGAAAAAGAAAGATGGAATGCTTAGACTCTGTGTGGACTACAGAGGTCTAAATCAGCCTGATAGTTAAGAACAAGTATCCTATCCTAAGAATTGATGAGCTTCTGGATAGGCTAAATGGATCCCAGATCTTCACAAAGATAGATCTCAAATCCGGGTATTACCACATTAGGATTAATGATCAAGATATACCAAAAACAGCCATCAATACTCGTTATGGGCATTATAAATTTACTGTCATGCCGTTCGGAATAACTAATACCCTAGCTACATTCAATCGCCTAATGCAGGACATCCTCAGAGAATACTTGGATGATTTTGTTCTAGTTTTCTTTGATGACATTATGATTTACTCAAGGAATGCAGCTCACCATGAGACTCATGTCCGAAAAGTTCTTGAGATTCTAAAGAAGCACCAACTCTTTGCCAAAAAGAGAAAATGCACTTTCTCTGCCAACCACGTTGAATACTTGGGCTTTCTGGTATCCAAAGATGGAATTTCTCTAGATTCTGCAAAAGTCCAAGCAGTCATAGATTGGCCTGAACCAAAGACAGTGAAAGAAGTCAGAGGATTCTTGGGATTGACTGGTTGGTATAGAGTTTTTATACCAAAGTATGCTCTCATAGCTTCCCCCATGACTAACCTTCTCAAAAAGAATACCCCATTTCAGTGGTCTGCGAGGTGCCAGAGTGCTTTTGATAAGCTGAAGACCACCTGGTAACCAGTCCCATTCTGAAGCTACCAGATTTCTCTCTACCCTTTGAAGTAGTAATAACTGATGCAAGTGGTTTTGCCCTAGGAGGTGCACTCATGCAAGAAGGTCATGCAGTGGCCTATGAATCCCGAAAGCTCAGAACACATGAGAGGAATTATGCTGTTCATCATGACCTTACCTGGAATTACTTTCAGTAGTCTATGCCTTAAAGTTGTGGAGACATTACCTACTGGGAAAAAGATTCACTTTGATTACAGACCATCAGAGTTTAAAGTGAATCTTCACTCAGAAGGACCTCAACTTGCGCCAAAGAAGGTGGATGCAGACTCTGCAGGAATTTGATGTTGAAATCAAGTACCGTCCAGGCAAAGAAAATGTGGTAGCAGATGCCCTCAGCAGAAAAGCCTCCTTGCTTTCAATTACTGTAGTATCAAATCCTTTTATTATTGAAGCAAGACAGAAGATCATGCAGGATAGATTCTTTGGCCCTATTGCTACCCTACTTATGCAGGAAAGCAAAACTCCTTAGGAGTTGAACAGAGTTCAAGGGTACAGTCTGGATGATGGCATTATGTATTATGATCGTTGCAGGCTATGCATTTCCAATGATGAGGGAGCCAAGGATCAAATTTTGAAGGAAGCCCATGATAGCCTTATAGCAGGGCATCTAGGTTTCATCAAAACCTACATGTCTATAAAGAAAAGCTTCCTTTGGCCTGGTCTGAAAAAGGATATACTTAATCATGTACGTCAATGTCTGACATGCCAGAAAGTCAAAGCTGAAAGAGTAAAAATGCCTGCGAAGTTACATCCATTGGACATCCCTCCCAGATGAAGTAGGAATGTATCAGTATGGACTTTATTACTGGATTACCTTCAGTGCAATCAGGTTACAACTCCATTTTTGTGGTAGTTGATAGATTAACCAAAGTTGCCCATCTGATCCCAGTAAAAGAAACCTACACTGCAGTGGATGTGGTTAGAGTGTTCCTCAAAGAAATCTTCAGATTGCACGGCCTACCCAGGAGAATAGTAAGTGATCGAGATCCCAAGTTTACTTCAAGGTTCTGGACTGCATTTTTCGAAGCACAATGGAAGTTCTATCCTTTTGAAGATGCCACCTAGGAGAATGAAGCCGATATGTTGCCCGGGATAACCCCCAATTTGCGAGATGAGGGCATCTCGCGTTTTTCAAGTGGGAGAGAATGTAAGATTCCTCCCCAGCCTCTCAAGTGTCCAACATCTTCCCCTGTAATCAAATCCCTCTTCAGAAATATATAAGATCTTGTTTCTACCAGTTTTGGCCTAGAGAGAGAAAATCTTCTAGAGAGTGGTAATTCAATGTTTAAATATTTTTGGATAGAAAAATATCTCATCGTATTAAAATAAGTTCCCCTGAAACAGAAGTTCAAAAAGCTTTTTAGAAGGTGCATTAGAAATTAAGTATAATCTGTTCAAGAATCTGTTCAAGAGGCATTATCCTAGGGCTCCAGATTTTCAAAAAATTTTAAATTAAGGTTCCTATGGACCAATAAGATTCATCCAAATGTAGGAAGGAGATAAATAGAAGAATAAAAGGAAAATCCTCCAAAAATGAGTAAATACTCACATAAGATGAAGAGTTGACTAAGGACAAGGTTAATAGTTAAAAAACAGAGATATTTAGATGAAATGATGCATTTTTGACACCTCAGTATGGGGGGATTCCCCTAATGAAGGAGGTTCCTATTTCACATGTGTGGGAGAGTTTTAAACTCCCAAATAATGAGATATTTTTATCTCTCCTCTCTCCTGTTTCAACTAGATCCAAAAAGTGGACTAAACTGACCCAAAAATGGTCAAAAATTAACCAAACTGATCTGGAAAATTCTAGAATCAGTTGGCTTGGTTAGAAGCTCACTTTTTCCCATAAATAGAAGCCTTCTCCTTTATTGAAGCTTAATAGTATTTTTGCACTGTTACCCTACTTCTCCTAAGAGGAGCCAGAAAACTGTGAATTTACTCATAATTCATTAGTTTTTTTACCTTCCCTCTTCTAAAGATTGGTAGCCACTCTTGTTTCAACAAGAGTAGACTTTCAAGAAAGATAGTTTAGGAAGAACCTTTCCAGACCCAAAACTCTGATTCAGACTATTGACCAAGACCTAATTCCTTTGTCAGTTTCAATCAATGACGATGTGCCCAGTTCAGGAAAAATGCACTCAAAACACCCACCGAATCCGAAACGAAGTTAAGACTTTTGATTTTGATCTCAGGATCAAGTTAATAGAATTTGAGGAATTCTGTTTGGAATTCAGACCTGGATCTAGAAATATTGGGATACGGATTTAAGATTTATTCATGGTATTCAAACAAAATCAAAACTGAAAACTTGCATAGAAACCCTATTTTCTTAAAGGACTGTCTTACACCAGAATGTTGGAGGGAGCATTTGGCATATGTGTTTAACTAAGAGAAGTTCAGTTGCAACAGCTGGTGGGGAGTGTTTGAGGGACAACTCACGCGGCAAAAACCTGCCCAGTTCTTGACCAGCCTGGGTATGGTGAAAAATGGTGCAGATGATCTCGATTGTTGCATGAAATATTGAAGACTTATTAGACATATTCATCAGAAATAATACTAGACACGATGATTATACAAAAAGACAAACAAACTTGACGAATGTACAAAGATGATATAGGATTGTCTTCTTTTATTCCAAAGAGATAATATAGTAATAACAACCACAATAACAACAACCTTTAGAGTTCTGATTACATCATTTTATACTGCTTAACTTGCAATCATAGGGTGACAAAGATGCCCTCGTACTCTGAGCACGAGACTAATTTATAGAAGTTATAACTTGTTAATTGGTCTTACATTTCGAGTGGCACCGTCACTCCGGCTTAGTGGCGACGGTTGTTTGGTTTGTTGCAACTATCTGTTCGGTGGCTTTCCGCGGCTCATAGCCAACAACTATGCAAGAATGTAAATGAATGGGTTACTCATGCATGCCTAAGGGAAAAACCCTAAGGATGGCCTTGCAAGATCTTGAGAACTCGATTTGATTGAGCAGAAGCAACTGTCATTACTGAATGAATTAAGGGCTGAACATGAACTAAGGCTGGTTACCCTGTAATGCTCTAATATCAATGTGACATGATGAGGGATTTGATCGTAGTAAAACAACCTTAGCCTTAACTAGACTACACTTAGATGTACTTAAGAGATAGAGAATGGTTTCAATGTAAATGCAATGCAACTATATTAAATGAGATGGTTTCAACGTAAATGCAATGCAACTATATTAAATGAGATGGTTTCAACGTAAATGCAATGCAACTATATTAAATGAGATGGTTTCAATGTAAATGCAATGCAACTATATTAAATGAGATGGTTACAACTGAGATCTCTAAAAATCTATGATGATGACTTTGATTGGATGGTTTTTGAATGCTGAATTTCGGATATTGAACTCCACCTCGGGGTCTTGGGGTAAAGATCCCCAAAATGATACAAATGCCTGGACTAAATAATGTGCCATGCTTTTATATTTGAGTTTACTACTGGTCACGCTATGCAAAGTGCTATCGGTTGATGTAAATGTTTAGTTGGCTGCTTTAATGATCCTGTCAGCTATTGTATTATGCCCACAGTCGACTATAGGGTTGGTCGGTGCTGGCTAACTAGTTGTCTTGTCTTGGCCAACTAGTCACCTAAGCCACTAAAAGGGCTGGCCGACTGGGATGCCTAGGTTGCTAAAGTGCTTATGATACTAATGATGCCTTCACATGTGTTGCTTGAAATGATTTGGTGTTGTGGATGCTATTTTGCCCATGACTAGGATGCTCTATGTTAACATACTTGCTTAATTCTCATGAATGCCAAGATTTCCATGCCACATGTACAACTGGGTGTGCATGTGACACATCCCAAGTGGCACAGGCTCTGGTGATGAGGGTGATGCAATACCTGAGGGGTGGTGAAGAGAAGAGAGGGTTGTTGTCCTGAGTGAATGTCGAATGAGCAACCATAAAATTTAGCCGGCACATAGCTGTAGAAATGTCAAGCCAACAATATAAAATATATACCTCCATTTAGGTACTGATTCTTTTCTAAAAACTATAGGTCTTCATGCAATAGAGTTGGTACAGTAAGTACAAATATCCATTCAGTTGGTACAACAATTACAATGGTTGGTATAGTAGGTTAATGTCTTGGTACAATAGGTACAATGGTTGGTATAGTAAGTACAAGGGTTGGTATAGTCGATACGGTGGTTGGTAGTACAAGTACAAGGGTTGGTACATGTACGGTGGTGGCTGGTACTATAGGTACAAAAAGTACAAGGTTTGGTACAACATGAATAGTGGTTGGTATAGCCCGCTATAGTGGTTGGTATAGGAGGTACGATAAGTACACAGGGGAGCCTAAATTATCTACAGAAGTGCATGATAATGGGGCTAAAGAAATAACCACACTGTAGAGTTGTGACCCAAGTTGGGTACATGGGAGCCTAAATTATCTGTAGAAGTGCATGATGAATGGGGACAAAGAGATAACCATGCCACAGACTGAAGTTAGGCAGAAGGAGGCCACCATTCAAGAACTAAGAAGTCAATAGGCAAGAGCATGACGAGCCCCAATTTCTTGGAACATCAATGGACATAATCCCCGATGATGAGCTGCAAGAGCATGTTTGGGCAACAACCAAAAGATTGGAAGAAAGGGCTAATGATGAACCTATCCTCCTCTGAGGGCCCAAATCAAGGAGTATAAAGGGATAGTGGAAGAATACAAAGAGTAGCAAAAACAAGACAGGGAAACAATCAAAGCCCTAAAGAAGGAGGCAAGAACAGCTAGAACGAGAGTCGCAAGAGTGAAATGGGGCAAGATGACAGTTAATGAGATGAACGTTGCTCTGAGGACAGCTCATGCCGATCTGAAAAAGAGACATGAGCCACTGGACACTATGAAAAAAGCTCACGTCATGGACTTGAGAAACAAAGAAAAAATGATTAAAGACTTCCAGAAATGGGCAAAAAGAGAAAAGGCATAAAAGGAGAAAATGCAGCAGAGATTCCAAGAAGGGAGGAGGCAAGGAGGCTCTAAGTTCTACAAGGAGACAGCTCTCAAGCATATGAGGAGTTTGATCTAGGCTACCAAAAAAGCAAGAGCAATGCAACCGCCCAATGGAACGTAATTGCACTATTTATGAACTAGCTCGACAAGGGTAGAGAAGCTCAAATACAAGGGAGTCAACACGCAGGAGGATCCCCTCATCCAGATCTTGGCTGTACGATAAAGTGGGGGAATCTTGTGACCCGTGGACTCGAGTGAGGAGGCAACAGCTCACGCATAGGGCGGAACTGCCAGTGCCCCTACAGAGCTTCTTGGGCACAAGGAGAAGAGACAACAACCCTTCCGAAACTACCAGGAAAACCACCCTATGGGTGGAAGTGGAGCCAAGGAGAAAGAAGGAGACCAAAACAGCCTGAGTAGATAGTATTCAAAAATGCTGCCATCCTCCCAGAGCTAATGGAGCCACATGCTGGAAAGTGCTAGGAAGAAGTACCCCTATGCCAAGCCCATCAAAGTGCCGTTCCGGAGGGTGGATGAAAGGACAGGGGTTGGCCATGTAGGAATAAGTAGGAGGAGTAGGGATTACGAGCCCAAGTATGGCCTAGACAAACCAATTAAAAGTGTATTTGGGGGCTTTGCCATAGAAGAAGAACCGGAAGAAGGGGGCTTGAATAGGCCTTAGGAATCATATCCGGATTCCAAAATTAAGGTTTTTTTAATTTTCAGAGGAAGAAAGTAACCGGAGGCCAAAACAAAAAATTATGTGCGCTTTGCTGCTTGCGTAGTGTCCACTGTGATTGCCAAGTGTTGGCGGCCACCCCAGCAGTGGACTGCCGCTATCCATTAGGCAACAGCTCTGGATCTTTCTTGTAACAACCTTGTAACTATTCTTGCCAACAGATAGTACCCTGGTGGATGTAAAAGAAAAGGAGAGTAGAGAGAGATAGTGTGAGGCAATATACGCGCTAAGCCTTACTCAGTAATACAGGAGATTGTTGGCGTTGTCTTCATCTATAGTTCTATGCAAACCTGTTTGATTCAAGTTGTGTCATTGCTCTCTTTGTTTTTAACATGTCTTTTAACTTCTGTTTGTGTCCATAGTCAATCCTGTCCAGAAGTGAAGATTAGGGCTCATGTTAAGACTCTCTCTAGATGAAATAACTAACTACAACCCTATTGCAACCAACTCCCTTAACCTAGGCAGATCGGTGGTGCAACATGCTAGCACTGGTTTATCTTCGTGGGCATAATAGTATTAGTCGTTTCTCCTCCAGAACCGACTAGGTGGTCCAGAACCACACAAGAGCCAAGTCTCGACCGGACATCAACAGATGATCAAAACAAAGGACAAGTTTTGTTCCTATGGTAGGCCCACATATTGTGACACAATGAGGCATTACTGACTGTTTCATATGGACACACACATAAAAGCAGAATAACTAAGTAGATCTCAGTCATGAACCATTCTACTCCTAAAATGCCAACAGTAACATGGATATATTGAGGATATAAGCATAAACAAAAGAATTTGTTGGCACAACATTTCAAAAGACAAGCGCAGTTGGGTTTGTGTTCAAGAAAAGCAACTCTCGTACAGTCCAATTTATTCTTAGATAATCCAGTTTATTCTTTGAGTGATGGCATTTGAGTAATATTTTTTTAATCATCACGACCCAATTTATTCTTAGAGTGATGACCTTTTAAATCATCATTACGGCCCAGTTTATACTTAGAGTGATGGCCACGTTGATGTAAAAAATTAAATAAAATTTAAGAAATTTAAAAGGATTCTCACCATAAAAACAACAAAATAATTAAAATTTAAGAAATTTGACATGCTTCTCTCCACCAAATTTGAAGGCTTCTCACCACAAAAATTTATTTTGTGAAGAGGAGGGGAGAGAGAGTGATGGACCAAGTGAAGAAGAGGGGAGAGAGAGAGAGAGGTAAAGTAATAGAAAGTGAGAGAGACACACCAACAGAGAGGGAGAGACGGGGGGGGGAGAGAGAGAGAGAGAGAGAAAAGTTTTCCATATTAAATTTTTAGTGTTGTTAATCTAATCAAAATAAAATTTTCACTTTAATTTTGAGTCATGGGAGCCGAGTCCTTTTTTTGGTTGTCTGCCCCTAGCCCTTTGAAAGCATCCAAACCCTTTACTTGCCCATGGTTGAACTCTAGCATTCTATCACTTCCACACTTTGCTCTGCAGACAAGGGAAGGTCGATCTCTCCATGTGACCAATAAAATGCAGGTTAGTCCAAGTATATGCAGCAGTGCCATCGATTTTGTGAATATGTAGCACCGTAGATTTTGTGATGCTTTTTCTGGTTCACGCACATAGCATGTGCCGGTGTGGGCTACATGCTAGGCTATGGCACATTTTTGCTTTGTGGTTTTGTTTGATTTGTTTCTTAATTGGATCGCATTTTGATCTCTATTGCAGATTGGGTGTTTGGTTCACCCGTGTAGCCCACGTAGGCATGGGCTACACGTTAAGGAAAATATGGCTATGGTTTAACTATGGGATACATGCTAAAGAAATATATGGCTAGGCTATGGTTCAACTAAAGAAAATATGGCTATGGCTATGATTTAACTAAGGAAAATATGGCTATGGCTATGGTTTGCCTGTGCAGCCCGCGTCGGTGCGTGCTACATGCTATGGCTATGGCTATGGTTAGCTGTGTTCAAGAACTCGATTTAGATACCGAACAAGCATTTTAGGGTAGGGTAACGCCCCAAGAAGCGTTATGTAAATTCTTCTTAATTATGCTTATGCATGCCTTGTCTCCATCATGCCAATTATTTTTTAATGTAAGCATTCCTTTTTTGAATGTCCTCATGCATGCATAAGGAAAATATGGCTATGGCTATGGCTATGGTTTGCCTGTGCAGCCCGCGTCGGTGCGTGCTACATGCTATGGCTATGGCTATGGTTAGCTGTGTTCAAGAACTCGATTTAGATACCGAACAAGCATTTTAGGGTAGGGTAACGCCCCAAGAAGCGTTATGTAAATTCTTCTTAATTATGCTTATGCATGCCTTGTCTCCATCATGCCAATTATTTTTTAATGTAAGCATTCCTTTTTTGAATGTCCTCATGCATGCATTCTCTTAATCATGTTTAATCTTCTTGACAGTCATATTTGATATTACTAATGCATGTGTTGTCTTCATCATGTTTAATCTTCTTGATTACAATATTTGATATTTCTCATGCATGCATCATTGTATTCACTGGATTAATCATGTTAGTTCAAGAGACCAACTCTTGACCTCTTATATTTCACACATCCACCTTTACGAGTTGAGCTACTACCCAATGATGAAACTGTGCTAATGGCTGGTTTAACATGATATGGCTATGGCTTGCCCACATTTTTATTTTGTTTAGAGAGCCCACACCGGCACGGGCTACATGCTATGGTTTTGGCTATGGTTTGACAACCTAGGCTATGGCTATGGCTATGGTTTGCCCACATAGGCTATGGTTTTACATGCATAACAAAAATCATAGCTTATGCATACAAATGATTAATCACGGCTTATGTATACAAATTATTAAGCATAGCCACGCATACAAATGGTTAAGCATAGCCATGCATAATACATGATTAAGCATATATCCTCCTAATTCCCAATTTTGGGAAAATCTCAATTCCCATTTTGCAAGATCAAAAAATGGGCGGTATAGTGAACCCTTTTAAGATTTTATTAAAACCTCTAATATAGTCATTTGATGGGTATGTGTGTGTGTTTGTGTAAGCCCCTTAAGTAGACCTCATAGGCACGGCTACAATAAAAACTTTGTTTTTGCATTTTGATGTCCAATTAAACCCACATAGACTGGAAGGTAGAAGGGGTAGAAGAGGACCAAGACTTAGCAAGGCATATTTGATTTCAAAGACTTAGGAGGATAACATTGAAGGCTATGAAAATAATGAAAGAGTTGATGTGGGCATTGGAGAAGACAAGGCTACAAAGAACAACAAAGAAAAAGAGAATTAGAATGAGCAAGAGTCAAGATTGCAAATCGTGCCCTATGTCTTGCAACTGTAGGTTTTGAAAGAAGATACAGTTAGGAATGAGAGTAGCATTTCCATGTTCCAAGGTGAAGCCATCCTCAAGAAGGTCAGAATAGTGACTTATTTCGAATGTCCTCCGATTCCACTTTGTTAGATGATTCCATATGCTAAAGTCACTGGTTTGAGAGATGATATTTCTGGTTTAAAGATCGCTTTTGGTGGGGAGAGAGGGTTATGTTCTAGAGAAAGGTGTCTTCATTTGTTTCAGTGTTGATATGTGACATAGGTGAAGCTTTAGGTAGTGAGGACATTATGGCAAGCTAGGATCCAATATGCCATGACATGAATAGGCACTTTGAGGAGAAGACATAGAAACCCGACCTAATCTTTAGATGCTTGCAGGGCGTATTCTTTATCTATGGGAGGGCATTAAACATAGAATAGTTGCATGGATGGAGGCAATACGAGAAAGACTTGCTAACAAAAGAAAAAAGCATGTCCGAGTGTTATGCTCCATTATTGATCCTTAACGAGTTAGGGAGATTGCGCTTCTCTCATGCTTACAAAGAATGAACTTGTAAGTCCTTACATTTTTCTTTATTGTTTAAACTTAATAGTACTTACTTTTTTTATGTTGATTAAAATATTAATGAAGAATGTTTTATGTTTTGATTGAAGTGTTGATGAAATTTTTTTGAAGTGTTGGTGTTTCTGGATTGATGTAACCTCAACATGCATGCAGTGGTCGCCACCTCTTTGATAGATGAATTAGTGAACACAACCAACATTTGTTTGGCAGATCCAGAAGATTATTTGAAAGAGTTGCCCATTCAGGATGTCAAGATCATTGCAAAAATTCAAAAGAATTTCACCAAGGGAGTTGAGTCTTAGTTTCCACTAATACAGAGATACTTCGGCAGATTGGTATATAATGTAAGTCATTTAATGTTTATATGTTATTTAATTTTTAATAATATGTTAATTTTAGCATTCAAGACGTTTTCATATACAATAAGACAAGGGCATAAGCAACAAGCATCAAGTGTCTTTGAATTAGATATTTTGTGTTGGTGAGAGCATAATGTGGTTTCCATAGGTTCAGTTCTTCAAAGATTTACATAAGAAGCTAGAACCAATGAGTTCTTCTTTATCTAAGAAAGATTTGAGAAAGGTAGAGAACAAGGAAATGGATGAATTGAGGTCTTCTTTATCTAAGGAAGAGTTGAGAAAAGTAGATAAAAAGTAAATAGATGACTTCACTAAAAAGTACAGTGACAAAATTGGAAAGGTAACTTTCTACGAAAAACATGGAATGAGTATATAAATAAATGAATCTCATGTAATATTGGAAATGTTATCTTTTTGTAGTTGGCTTCAAAGAGAGGTTGTGTTGGAGAAGATAGTTTTGAGAGCTTAAGATGTGCTTAAGGATTTCATCAACGTGTCTGGTGGAATTATAGTTCCTATCGAGTTCCCTTTTCTTGATTACTACGAGGAGGTAAGGATTGAGAAAAGAAAGTTCTTGTTTCATATGGTTAAGCATGCGGAGGGAAAAGAGAATGGTGCTGATCTTAAAACTTTAAGAAAGCTTGACTTGATTCAAATGGCTCTCAGAGACTGGTGTACATGCATACTATTTTAGAGCGATCACTTGCATGCAAATCTATGTTTGTTGGTTGTTTTCTAAGTTTCTCTTGGTAGCATGTGTTTGAAATTACACAGGTGTCTACTATTTTAGAAAGAGAATGGTCACATTATTTCTCTACCTCTAAGGGATAGGTAGTGATTGTGTGGCTACCATGATTGTGTGGCTACCATGATGTATCCTCCTTACATGCACTCCCTTTCAAAAGGAGAGTTAGATAAAAATCCATGGTAGATCAATATGGATAGTAGTGAAGCACTAGAGAGAAAAAAGGAGAAGCATGCACAATTCAATAAGGAGCTGGGACAATGTGGTAGGAGGGACACATCTGTAGACTTGCCTAGTAGGATCAATGTGTTTTGTTTTGGATACAAATTAACAATGATATATATTCACTATAGGCCTATGTATTGGTTTTGGTAGGTCATGAGAAATGTCGACATCAAGCTAAGGAGACTATCCTTTTAGAGGATAAGGAGCCTGTCCTTTGAGAGGACGATATTTATTTTCGTGGTAACAAGACATTCCATCTCATATGCTTCTTAATTATATAGGTTTGGTGTAGTTGGCTCAAATGAGGTGACTCTTTGGTTGTTTGTGTTTGGAAGGGAGTGCAGAAAATGAGTGCTTTCTAAGAAAACAAGCCCTTTTGTCTATGTTCCCAAGCATATCATAGGAAGGGAGTGCGAAAAACGAGTGCTTTCTAAGAAAAGAAGCACTTTTGTCTATGTTCCTAAGTGTATCATGGATTCATTACCTGTTAGGATGGAGAATAAGTCTATAGCCATTGTTGGTGATTACATTGTCATAGGGGTAGATTTCTCAAGCAACAAGAAGAATCCCATGTACATAGAGATTCATGAGCACGTCATGAGATATTGGCCTCAAGGTAGAGAGTGTGCGAGGAAGGTGAAGGGCAGCAAATTTTATTTTTCTTGATCTCCCCTTCGATGGATTTCTTTATGGTTCTTCCCCCCTTGACCTACATGGGATATGATCACAGAGGAGCACGTGCGATATGCGACATCAGGGGGGCGAGAAAAGGTATTAGTTAGATGTAAATGACCTTACCCATGACTCTAGATACTTAGATGGGATAAATATTACCTTCCTTGAGAAATTAATTATGTAGATACCCTAGTATCTTAAATGACCCTTTATGATTTTAAAAATTGATTAAGGTTGTTAGGTTATTGCATAATACCAGATACGACCATATTGGAGAATTTGGAAAAATCTCGACTTTGGGAATTTTCTATTCAATCTACTTTTTGGTGTGTCTTAAGCATACAAACTCAAAAGTTGTTGGAGAATGTGTATTTAGAACCTCCTCTTTAAGCTCTTTCTAATGATATGTCACATGAGGGAGTTTTGACAAAGTCTAAAAAAGCTTCATCGTGGGCTCTTTTTTAAATCTTCCAAAATGGGAACTGGGATTTTTCCAAATTCTCTAATATGGTGTTAAATTAGATTAATAAACCTGAAAGGCATAGTTGTATACCCAAATCTATTTAATTCCTTTTGGTAGATTTTTAGGAGATAATTTCACATTAGATTACTCAAAAACCTAAACCAAAATTGATGATTAGTTCTAGGTAAATTAAATGTGTTAAAGTAATTGTGTACCAATTTATGTGCAATCATGTGCATAGGAATATGGACTAAACTTTCATGAGAAACCCTTACTAGTTTTAGGAAGGTATGATGGGTGAATTTTGAAATTTAATACATAGGGAACTATGATTCTAGTGTTTTGACTGTAAAAGGGTCTTCTTTTAAAAAGAGAAAATCTAATTTTTATGGACAAAAATTTATGGGGTAAATTGTAGTAGGAGAAAGCTAGGTGATGTGAGTAATTCCTCTTGAAATAGGTAGATTTTAGAAAGAATTAAGGAAAAAGAGAAAAGTATGGTTTAAAAACCTAGATAAAATTTTACAGAGAGAAAGTTCTTTTCAATCACCACATAGATATAGATAAAAGTGAAAGATGAGGATGATAAGAATAGGTAAAAGTGAAAGAAGAGGATGATAGGAAGCCATTGACATTGCATTACCCCTTTTGCTAATGACTTAGAAGAGAAACAATTCTACCTTGAGATAAATAAGCTATAGAAAATGACTTTAACAAAAAAGGGATACTTATCCTAGAGAGAGAGATTTTTAAAAGAGAAAGAGAGAAAATTAAAGAGAGAGAAAAGCCTTCCAAAGATAAAGAATAAGAGAAGTTTCATCAACAAAAATTTAGATAAATTAAAGCTTGCAAGCTAGAAGGAACAAATTGAAATAGCCAAATTATAAACCAAAGTGTAGTACAGAGGAGATTTAAAAAAAGGTTCCCCTAGGTTAAAAATAACATTTAATTGACTCTTACCAAGGTTATTAAGATGTAAAGAAAAGATTATGCTAAGTGCATGTGAATCAAAGATATATAGAATTTTAACCTAAACCTTAATAAACCTTAAAGAAAAGGTTAAAAACTGGGATTGAAAGTCTCAAATGGAACAAGTTTTTGTGTCTGAAAACCTAAGAGATGAATTTTCTCTTAAAGATAAAAGAGAATCCCTAGAGTGAGCAAGACCTTAGAAGACTTAACATTTTGAAACAAGTCATGACACATGACTTAAAATGATACTCGATGAAGTTACTGAGAGGATCATGACAGACTAGAGAAATGTCATTCAGAGATTTGATGGAGATCAAATAATGTCTCAGTGATCTTACAAAGGTTTACTTAGTCTCGGTGTATGATGTGTCTTGACATGTTTTCTATATTTTTTCATGTATGTATAATTGTGGAATCATGTAAAGGCAAAACAAGGGCATTTTGTTTTCTATATTGTTTTATGTATGTCATCCCAAGCGGTGAATAATATTGTGGAGATGGTCATCCAAGACCTTGACCCATCTCAGTGTGGGTACTCCTAAAATGGTTCGTGTGATGGATGGGAGGCAGCTCCCATTGTACCAGGAAGTGAGTGCTTTTGGGACTTGGATCAAGTGTCAACATTCTTTGCTACTACCGAGCTCTTATGCATTGGCTGGCTAGAGCATTCTTATCTTGGAAGTGGTATGGCTATTAGAAGTGGCTCCATGTGATTTTGCACGATTGGATGATCTATTTGGTGGAAAACTTGTGGGCTCCTTACAGTGGACAATATAGTGGTCCTAGAGTGTTTAGGCCTAGTAGTGCATACCTTCCTGGTCTGCGGATCATGGTCATGGTATGTGATAGGAGATATATGGACATATGTGATATTGTTTTATCGGATAGCTAGATGGAATCAGTATGTAGTTTTCAGTACATTTTGATATAGCAGAAGATTAGAAGTTTAATTAAATTCTTGGTATTCAAAAGAAAAGTATGACGTGGAGTATGTGCGTAAGTGTGTGCGTAAACTGTTTTTACTACTTTCAGTTGGGTCCGTGAGTAATAAATAAGCAATATCAATTATGTGTGTGTGAGTTCACGTCGACACCGTAGGCCCAGCAGTGGGCAACAAGCTAGGCACATTGGGATCATATGGGATCTAGGCTGAGCCTATGGATTTGGTTAAAGTCAAAAAAGCATAAAATACTGGAAAGTGGGTGGTGGGGTAGACTAAAGCATGCAGTGCCTTCCAAATGAGACCAAAAGTTATTTTAACTTTAGAGACTTGTGACAAATTAGAAAACTAGATTGCTAGGATATAGAAATGTTAGTTGGAAAATTAGTACTCAAATTGTATCTCTCCATAAGATGGGAACATGTAGTTCTTAGCAAAGTCCATCATTGAGATAACCACACCAATGGGAAACTTCTCCAAGCATACATGAAGGTGGTAGTCCTGCCACTTGGGACAATGGGTGTGCCATATTTAAGGGTTAATGTGCTCTTAAAAAGATGTAGTGAACAATGCACACAAAGTATGTTTTTTTACGAGCTACAACCTCTTGGATTTCCCCCCACCATCGAGCTAGAACACTACATACTCATATTTGCACCAATGCACTACCTTGATGTCATTGACATATCCTTCAAGCATAGGTTGTGCTTCCAACCCCCCACATGCACCACCTCGAAACATGAGAGGTGATGGTGGTGTAAGGCTTCTTGCTGACGTGGACACAAAAGAGAGTATAAAATCACCACCTCTTGACACATGGGAAGTGATGGTATAAGGCATTTGGCTCACATGGACACAAAAGAGAGTGTATGAAATCACGTGGGGTAGTACACATCCCATTGTTTCCACTAAAGGAATGAAACACATTATAGTAGAGTTGAAACTCCACATAATATCGATAACAATACTTGTCATAATGGACTGATGGGAGTAATACATAAACAATGGCTTGTATAACTCAAAAGATCTTTTGGCTACTTCTCAGGTACGGATTTGTCTCCCCAAACTGCGTATAACTCGGTTTGACTCACCTCAAAAAAAATCTCCATGTTTGATGAAGACACGCTTTAAGACTCTTTTTCACAATGCTTTATGAACACTGGGGCAAGGATCTATAATGCTTCTCCAAAAAATAATCTAGTATTGCCCTGGTGCCATCCTTAATAAAATGATTGCATCTAGGAACATGACCACTAGAAGATAACCGCTAGAAGCCCACCAAACCCTAGCATCATCAACATCTAAACTTTACCTTCTCAAGGAACCACCTCTAAGAGTGTGGTGCTATGAGAAGAATGTGATATGTAGCTCTCATCTCGCCTACCATGTGGGGCCTACATATGGCTACTATAATAGCACGAGATGAGTGGCCAATGCATTCCTCTTCTTGATCAACACAACTACACCCCTTTATATTATAACTGGCTTTCAATTAATACAATCAATTTATTTGTGTAATTCATCTTCTTGTTCTTGGTACCTATCTCTGTGCTCTCTATCTATGGTGTTCTTTCCTAAGGACACCACAATTTTCATTTTTCTATAGACACACCTTATTTTGGAGCGGTCGGATCAATGAAGAAGTGCGAAGGTTGGTGCAAAAAAGTGATCTCTTTGTTGAGATCTCCGTAGACAAAAGCCATTTGGATATTCGTCTAGTGGATATAGTAGTTGTAGTGTGCTGCTAATGTGACAAGTAGTCAAAAAGATGTCATACTAAGCACATGAGAAACATTTCACCTTATGGATATAGATCTCTAAGCATGCATAGAGGTCTATATCCATAAGGGAGAGCCCTCTATGGATATAGATCTCTATGCATGCATAGAGAGCAATATCCATAATGTTGAGCCCTCTATGCATGCCTATAGAGCTATAAAAAAGATAGAGCCCTCTATGCACAACAAGAAAAAGCACCTACAGACGTGCACACAGACGCGTTTACTCAACTAAAAAAAAAACTTACGAGCGCGTCTATTTCCACGTCTATTAGCGCGTCTACAGACCCGCATCTAAAGGTGTGTTTAAAAGGTAGCAAATATACGTGCCTATAAACGGGCCTATATATAAGCATATATATAGGCCCGTCTATTTCCACGTCTATTAGCGCGTCTATTTCCACGTCTATTAGCGCGTCTACAGACCCGCGTCTAAAGGTGTGTTTAAAAGGTAGCAAATATACGTGCCTATAAATGGGCCTATATATAAGCATATAGACGTGCAAATAGACCGTCGGGGAGAAATTTAAAAAACAGACAAACGCGCAAATAGACGCATGTATAGACACGTTTATACACGCAAACCAGACGCAGAGTAGATGCGTTTATAGACGCGCAAATAGACGCATTTTGAACAGACAAACACGTATATAGACGCGTTTATAGACGCACTGCAGAATATTTTTTTAATTTTGTGTGCTTTAACAGAATGCTATGTATGTAGTGTATGCTATGTAGTTAAAGAAATCCCATTTTCACATTGTGTAATTCAATTCTTACAGTCAATCGCATTTTAATTGGCGCTCTTGCAAGCATGTCTATAGCCGACATTAATTACAATTCCAAATAAAACATTACAACTCCGAAACGTTTAGTTACAAGGCATTGATTGATAGCTCAAAAAGTGCTTGTATGTACATATAGCACGAAGCTAAGCCACGTCATGTGGCTTCAAGTACAAAAAAATAAGAGGAGTGTATATACAAGAGGCACGAAGCCAAGCTAGTGGCTAAGTACAAAAAAGAGTAGCTAGCACTACTCCTCGCTCCCTTCTGTGCTCCCTTCTCTGCCTCCTTCTTCCTCGTCTTCACCCTCATCTTCTTGTGCAGGGTCCTGTAAACAAGGGACAACATATATCAATGTATGAAAAATTAAATCTTTATTTATAATATTGACATTATTTAATTACTTTCAAATACCTCGGGGGACTCTCCAGTAGCCCGGATAAACTACTCCTCAGTAATCAACCCATCATTATAGAAGTGCCTCCATGTATCTCCTCTGCGATGGTGGCGGTGGTAGGCTGTCTCGACAGGAGTAGCGTACCTGCCCACGATATCAAGCTGCAAGATGACACAATTTGCGGAGGGGTTAGTACAAAGAAACAACCTCCTAATAAACTACATAAACAATATAATTTGAGATCGATACTTACAAACTGGGCCTCCCATGATTCAACACTCCTTGCTCCAAAACGCACGCTTCCATATCGCTCCATTTGGATCCTTCGTGTCTCCACGCGCTTTAGACTGGGTTCCTCCTTCTCGCTGACTTCATTGCTTTCTTCCACTCACGCTTGTGAGCGGTGTGGGGCGGGCCCCTTGGTGGTTGACCTCCCTGGAGCCTGGCAAGCTCCGCTAGTGCATGCCTCTTAAGGGAAGATCTTTTATTGCTAAGTATCGAAACAATCTTTGACTTGGCCCATTTATCTGTGAACTGAACATTGGGGGGTTAGGATACCTAGAGCGAACAGCAGCGAGGGTCTCATCAGCTAACCTCTTTGGTTGATCTTTGTAGTGAATAAAGCAATCTTTGTAATTGTTAGCAATTACAGAGCGCATGAAGGCCATGATGTCCTTCCCCCGTGCATCCATCAAGATGCCTCCTGCCGTTTGAGTGATGTCATAGTAGATTGTACCATCACTCGGAGGCACGTCTTGATCATCTGAATCATTCTCGTCCCCACCACCATCCCTCCCAAAGCACTGTGCCATGCATCCCCCACCGCTCTCCCTACTACTACGCCTGCTACTACTGTGTCGTGTCTAGCTACTACACTGGCCACCTGTAGTAGCTGTTGGTGGAGAACCAAGTCTCGACTGCACGGGAGTACACCAACGGCTCTGCGAGGCAGAAGGGCCTCCTGATGACGGCATGGGGGAAGGGACATAGGACGGCATGGGGGAAGGGTCTCGGCTATGTAGCCGACTGGGCTGTGTTGACTCCACTGGGGTAATCTCAAAAGGTGTGGATTTGGGGTGGTTTGGAGTCTGTAGTGCCGACTCCTAGGGGGTGTTTAGAGTACCCATCGTCATGTAGCCGTATAACTCCGCAGGACTGGGAGGGTGTCCCAAAAGGTTATATAAGTCCCGAAATATGGATTCCCAAGGATCAGGTGAGCCTGCAGCGCTTCCTGGCCACATGATAAACTGAAAAAAAGAAAAAAAGAAGATTACCGATGAACTGAGAAGAGAAAAAGATAGAAAAAGAGAGAAGGAAAGAGAGTAGAAAAGGCATGCATAGTGGGGATAAAAGAGACGAGAAAGGAGAGGAAAAGAGAGGAGAAAAAGAGGGGATAAAAGAGAGAAAAAGAGAGGAGAATAGAGAAAAAAAGAGGGAGATAAAAGAGAGAAAATGAGAGGAGAATAGAGAAAAAAAGAGGGGGATAAAAGAGAGAAAACGAGAGGAGAATAGAGGAAAAGATAGGAGAAAAAAAGAGAGAAAAATAGAGGAGAATAGAGGAAAAGAGAGGAGAAAAAGAGAGGAGATAAGAGAGAAAAAGAGAAGGAAAGAGAAGGAAAGAGAAAAAGAGAAAAAGAGAGAAAAAGAGAGGAGGGAAAAAAAAGCAGCAAAAAAAACAGCGTCTATCTGCGCGTTTAACAGCGCGTCTATAGACGCGGCTACCTGTTTCCAACACAGAGTAGACACGTCTATAGACGCACTTTTAGACGCGCTTTTAGACACTCTCTCAGATGCGTCTATAGACGCACTCTGAGACAGACATACTATTCCAAAAAGGTGAAAAGGACATGCGTTGCGCCCGACGTGCCCGACACAAAAACACAGTTGTTGTACCAAAAACATTCGTTTCAAAGAGAGCAAAGGACGAATCAAACGAGAGCAACTTTCAAAGAAGATCAACCCTAAAGAGACTTACCTGGGATAGAGGTATGGAAGCTTCTTGTCCTTCTTCAAAGCTACTTCTCTTTCTTCTCTTCCTTGTTCACCCTTTGCTTCTCTTTCTTCTCTTCCTTGTTCACCCTCTTCTCTTGTGTGCTTTGGAGATGATTGTGTAAGCATGGAGATAAGTGTGGGTGCTTGAAGATAAGTGTGGATGCTAGGCTGTGGATCTGTTAAAAGCAAAGCAAGCCCGTTAAAAGTATGTGAAGAAAAGCAAGCGCGCTAAAAGTAGGTTTGAAAATGAAAATCGCGTCTACAGGAACGTCTAAAGGAGCGTATAATGTCGCGTCTACTATCGCGTCTAAAACCGCGTGTAAATGCGCATTTACAGCAGTTTAGACGCGCTTGTAGATGCGGTTTTAGACGCGCAAATAGACGCGCCACAGAGTTTTTAGGTTAATAATTTGACACAAGAGCAATTTTTTTTGGGTTGTTTATTTGTAAGATGTCTTCATCTTCAACAAGTAGCTCCAGTGAGGATGAATCCCTCCGTATCCACCATCGCAAAATGTGGTTGGAGCAAAAAATCAAATGTTTGTGTGATCGATGTCGAGGAAACATGTATCGTGCACGCAGGATCACACTCAATCACATCTCAAAGTATGGAGAATGGGATGCGACCATAAACATGGTAAGTGTTAAAGAGTTAAGGTTGATTGAGATACCTATGGGTGTTCATATGTTTGAGTTATGATCCCATTTTAATTTGATACAGGATGCAGTGCCACACCCGCATATGTTGCCCTATGCTTGTCTCGTTGATGAGGACGCAAAGCGTCGGCGATATGAGGTCAGCTCTTCAGGAGGGATCGTTACGGATGCATGGAGTGATGGTGATAGTAGCTCTCCGCCATTACCTCATGAAGCCGTGGAGGAGGAGGTGTTTGATGATATGGTGTGGGATTTATATGTCCATCAATCTGAAGGGAGGGATGATAGCATGGAGCAGGACGATCTTTTTACCGCAGCATCGACTCCAAAGTTTGAGGGGTGCACATTCTCTATTCTACGTGCCTCCCTTGAGTTACTAAACTTGCAAACCATCCATGGATGGAGCAACGCAAGTTTGAATGCATTACTCAAGTAAGCTTTAAAGTCTATTTTGCAAACATGGTGAATTATGCTAGTGGATCAATTACTCGAATGCTTTTCCTCATTTATGGTCTTCACATGCATGATATTGTGTAGAATGCTTCCAAGGGAGAATAAATTACCAACCTCAAGAGATATGGCAAGGCAACATGTGACCTCTCTTGGAGGATTAGATTACAAGCGCATCCATGCATGCGTCAATGATTGCGTTTTGTTTCGTGGACTACATAAGGATGCAAGAGAGTGTCCTACTTGTGGAGAGGCAAGATATAGAGCAGATCTCAAAACTTGGGACGTGCCTCGTAAGGTTGTGCGACATTTTCCCATAATCCCTCGCATCCAACATATGTTCAAGTGCAAATCCATCGCAGAGCTCATGTCATGGCATTCCTCCCATCGATCAACCGATGGCAAGTGGAGAACTCCCGCAGACACTCTTGCATGGAAGGATATTGAAGACACATGGCCAAGCTTCAAGGAAGAACCTAGGAGCTTGAGACTTGGATTGGGTATGGACGGTGTGAACCCATTTGGTCTCAAAAACACCTCTTACAGTGTATGGCCAGTAATATTTGGTGAATTATAAACTTCCACCCTCTATGGTGATTAAGAAAGGACATGTTATGTTATCCCTTCTAATTCCAGGGAAACATAAAGTCAAAAATCCTGATGTTTATTTGGAGCCTTTGATTGACGAGCTAGAGATACTTTGGAGAGGTATCGAGGTGCATGATGTGAGCAGGCCTCTCTCATCCACGAGACTTCAACTGCAAAGCAATCTCGATGTGGACGATGCATGACTTCCCAGGCTATGGCGAGTGTTCAGGTAAGCATTGCACTTCTAATTATGAGTAGGCAAAGGATGTGGCACCCTAAACCCACCTTCAACTCTTGATTGCATCTATTGCTCAGGTCTCACTACATCGGGTTACCATGCATGTCCTGTTTGTGGTCCTTCGCTTGTTGCCTCACGGGAAGACGCATTGAATAAGGTCATCTATGAGAATCACCATCGATTTCTCGTACCTGATCATCCTAGATATGTTGCCCCTTGGAATGAAGTCCTCCCACAATCACTCACAGCGGGAGATTGGATGAGAATTTGGGATGGTTCCACGACGACTCCACCACTTGGCATGAGCCGGTAAGGGTTTGTAACTATTGTGTGCTATATTGGCAAGAAATAAAGATTGCCCGCTAACACCAGCTTTTATTTAGATACTCCATCTTTTATCGTTTACCATATTGGTCCCACCTCAAGATCAATCACCTGCTTGATCCCATGCATATCTTCAAGAATGTGGCATCTACCACTTGGAAACATTTGAATGGGACATGAGATTCCGTATGCATAAGGGAGGATCTACGTACCACAGGGAGGATGCATGAAGCTTGGCCACAAGAGAGACCAAATAGGCGTGTTTTTTTACCTCGTGCACCGTGGAGGTTATCAAAGCTACAGATGGTCGCGGTGAAGCGTGCTATTACTACAATTCGTACTCCCACTGGATGCATGAGGTGTTTGAAGGGGGCCTTTACAAAGAGCAAGAAAAGAGGTGTAGAGCAATTATATGGGTTGAAATCTCATGATTGGCAGAAGATGCTCCAAGTAAGTATTTTATGTGCATAATATCTTTTTCCTTTCAAATTTGTGAGTGAATTAGAAGCAACTAATCAACCATTCCTCGTGTGTTTAGTTCATACTACCTACTAGCATTTCTCGTAGTGCATCGAAGGAGGTGAAAGATTGTATTTACAAGATGGGCGAGCTTGTGAGGTACTTTACATGATACAAAATGTGATGCGTATCAATGCTCCATGCAAGGTGTTCATATTGCTAATATGGTGTACTTTTTCATTTCTAGGTATGTGAGCTCAAAGGAAATAGATCCCACCACACTTGAGAATGCTCGAGTTATGTCAGTGGAGGTGGTTTGTTTAGTGGAGGAGACATTTCCACGTTCTATTCTCACAAGCCAACTACATCTCATAGTGCATTTGGTGGATGAGATTGCTATATGCGGTACTATACATGCACGATGGTTGTTCTTCCTCGAGCGCTTCATAAAGACCTTGAAGGGTTTCGTGAGACAAAATGCAAGACCCGAAGGTAGAATGGCCGAGGGTTGGTTGATACAAGAGTCACTTGTATATATTTCTGAGTTTCTTGTTGATGTGGATAGCTCTCTGCCACGACTATGGAGAGATGATGAATACCTAAGGATGACCTCTATTGTGCCTCAAGGGAAAGGACGCAACAAAGTAATAGACACGGAGTTGCTTAATAATATCAACCTCTATTGCGTGCTTAATAGTGATGTGATGAAAAGATGGGTGACAAGATACGAGGATGCGAAGGCAAGAAGACAAGAAGAAAGGGCCCTCTTTTGTACACACCATGGATCTCGTGTGCCATACCCTCAGTATCTAAGAGCACTTCCAAAGGATATTCATGTGGATTGGCTACTTGACGAAATGGAGAAAGTAGAGAGGGGATGCATATCACAATGGAAGAAATGCATGAGCAAGATCGGTATATAGAATATTATGCATAAGTTAGGAGCTTTCAATAATTTAGATTGCTTATTTAATTGATTTTGTCTTGGTGTAGTGCACTATGTTCAATGCTATATGGTGTCAGGGCAAGCATTTTCGAACACAACGGATTGATGATAAGAGAAACACACAAGATTGCGGCGTCATTGCTAGCTTTGAGGGATCCAATGGAGCCATGGATGATTATTGTGGCATAATCCAAGATATTATTAAGCTTGACTTTCGACGCTTCTTTGTGTATGTTTTGGATGTAAAGTGGTTTAAGGACGTGGTGGAAAGAGGCCCTAATGCAACAATCAAATGCCATGCAAGTGGCTTTATAACTATTGACTCCACAAAGTGTGGCAAAGTAAGAAGGACACACTAGTACTACCGCAACAATGTGAACAGGTACTGTACACACATATAAAAGTACTCACTTTTAAATATTTGATACCTTCGATGTAAGGAAAATAACATGATTGTATTTGTGTTTGAATTAGGTTGTCTATCAACCAATGGTGGATAATAACAGATGGTGGCATGTCATACCTATTATGCCACGTTCCAAAGTGATGTATAGTATATTTATGAATATGGAGCGTATGGAGGATACACTACTGCAGATGTATTGCTGCACATGCTACACTATGACACATGTATTGCTACACATGCACATGCTATAATGCACACCAAAGGTGCAATTAGTCCTTATATTTTTTTATGCTAATTTCTAATGGAGATAATTCTAAAGCCCCTAGGGTCAGTAACAATATGTCCTTATTTTTCTCTCCCTTGAGAAAAGGGGGGAATATACAAGTGATGTTCATCTTCAATCTCAAGAGAAGTCTAAAGATGTTTATGCTGATTCAAATGTCAAAGTGGAACTAGTCGTATAGGTTAAAAATAAATCTAAACATCTAATTTTCTATATACGCAAAGCTGAATTTAATCTAGGCTTAACATTGTAATAAAGCATGGACATGTATTAGCCTAGGATATTATACACAAGTGTGACTTACCACACACCCCTAACCCATGGGTGATGCATGCATCTTCTACTAACAAGGAGTGATGATTGGTGCCACTTATTCTCCAAGCTCAAGCACGAGTCACATGCACTATGTATATGTAGTATAATAAAACTCAAGAGTGTCCTCTCTTTCGTTTTAGATGAGGTGGAGAATGTTGGAATAATGTCCTTATGTGTGAACACCCAAAAGCGTATGTAGCAATTGCCAACAAACTACACCCTTTATATTGTACCTAGATTTCAAGTAATTCATGTTATTCATCTTCTTATTCTTGGTATGTATCTCTATGCTCTCTGTCTACGGCATTCTTCCCTAAGGCCACCATGATTTATAAAGGGCCGATGAGCCTGCCTGCCTTTCCTCCGGATCCATACTTCGTCACACTATACTTTATCAATTGACTCATGTGTGTAGCCTTTTGTTGAGGGTGTTGAGTACCCTCCATGGCTTCCTCCTTAGCCTGCTTCCAGTCCTTCATGCAATTGGTGGGCATTTGTTTTCCTTCTTTTGTGCACCTCCTTGCACGAGACCTTCCATTATTGAGGATCTTTATAATGCAATTCTTCACCCACTCATCAGAAAAATGTGTATGTGTGGTGGGTTTAGAAATCACTCATGCATGCTCTGAACTACATAGATGAAGTCTTTTTCTTTTTGTTCTCCCCATGGTTTGAAGGCATCCTTCTAGGTTTGGTTAATTAAATGATAGAAGGCATAATAAATCCTCTATCCATGTCATCCCCATTAAACGCCCACCTTGTTCCTCATCTAGGGTGTAGTAAATCATCCCACCCTCCTTGGGCATGTTGTTTGTTGCCACGGGCAAAAGTGACCATGTAACTCCCCAAAAGTATCCAATACACCCATGTGCCCCCCTACTCAATCTCTGAAGGTTCTTAGAAGCCCTCGAGCTATCATCACTTGAGTGGCGTTGTGAGGATACCGCATGCTGGGGAGATGGCAATGTGAATGGGTTATAAGTATGCTGAGTACTAGGAGGAGCTGAAGGAAAAGAAGTAGGGAAAGTGGAAGTATGAGGAGTAGGTAAAGTAGAAGTGAGAGGGGTAGCGAGAGTGGTGGGAAGCATGGATGTAGGGGACTGTGGAATAAGCTTTATGCATAAATCTTATGCATAGAGCTTATGAATAAATCTTAATGCATAAGTCTCATGCATAAAGCTTAATGTAGATGCCATAATACATGAGCCTTATGCTTTATGTATAATGAGATAAAATACATATGCATTAATCTTTAAGCATATGACTTATGCATAAGGCCTATTTATGCATATGTATAATGAGATAAAATACATATGCATTAATCTTTAAGCATATGGCTTATGCATAAGGCCTATTTATTAAGCTTTAAGCATAAAGCTTATGCATAGATCTCAATGCATAAGTCTCATGCATAAATCTGAATGCATAAGCCTTATTCTTTATGTATAATGAAATAAAATACAATAAAATACTCCCAAGAAGCTGCGGGTGCACCATAAACAAGTAAAGAAATGAATTTTGAAAGATAGGTAATCTTACCTTGAGAGGAAGAAAAGTTGAGTTTGCATTGTGAACTTGATCTCTTTATGCTAGGAAAATCTACAAGTTTTAGCAAAAAACACATTGAGGTACATCACCACCCACTTCATCACAAGGAGAGAGTCTTGGCAAAAGCGACATTGAGTTACTCTACGTCAGCACACAGGATGAGGTCATTGACATCTTCACACGAAGGCCTTGGGAGCTGAGAAGCTCCACAGATTTCAAGATATGCTTGAAGTTCATGAGATGGAGTTGAGCTTGAGGAGGAGTGTTGAGATGTCAAGCTCAACATGAACTCACACTCACGAGGCGCCTGCATGACTGTTTGACATTCATGTCACTGGCGGGTTTGGTAGTTGGCATCGACATATCTTCGCCAAATATTCTATAGCTAGACTACATCAACTAGTCCACGTCTACTCACTCCTCTTAGCGTGTTCACATTATGGACCACTTGTATATAATCTATTATATGTGTTAGTCACTTTATCTTCTTTGTAGATCTATTTTGTTGTGTGAAAAAGAAGAAGAATTTTCAGCCTCTCACCTTCTGTGTTCTCTTCTACGGTTTGTGTGAGTGTGTGTGTGCTTGCAAGACCTCAAGCTCTCTTCTTGCCTACATCTTTTTATCTTTGCCATGCTTGCTTCTAGCCTTGCTCTTTGTCTCACAAAGTCCTTTAAGGTTTTCATGAACCTTTCAAGGAAAAACATACATCAAACATGAACAACACAATGCCACTTCATGAACAAAATGCACCACAAGATGCGATTGGTGGCTAGTGAGAATTATTCTAGGAACATTGTCCTCGATCATACACATTACCATTGAGACGAGACATCTCAGTGGATGTAGGATCTATCTCCTTTAAGGATATGTACCTACATACATAGCAATCATGTGTACTTTTTACTAATACATAACTTGTGAGCGCATGAGAATACCAAATATGCTTGATATAACTTATCTAGTGAATTGAAGAGAAGATTTATACCTCACCAAGCTTTCCATTTTGTAAATAACCTCTCTCACTTTCTTATCTTCACAACCAACTATAGAAATTGGAAGAATAAACTATGCATAGAAAAAAATAGAAGTTAGTATATGAGCCTACAAGTTATGTACTATAAAGAGAAAATGAATAAGAGAATTTTTATATACCTGTAATATCTTGTGCCAATCATGTGTATTGAGGCCATAAAATTATATCTCTCCTTTCATTTTGGTCTTTGTGAAGGCACCCTTCAATGAATGCATTACTCTCGTTCTCAGGGGGTTCACCTAAAAATATGTAAGTATACCACGTGAGTTTAAATGAAGGGGTTTTTTAATTGAACATTTTAATGTAAATTTATAAAAATAAATATACATCAGGCATTTTTTAAATCATTTTATTCATGAAAAATTTATAGGTAAGGGATTTTTTTAATACCCCTTGAACGCACGTGATATGTAGGGTTTCTTACTAGTTCACCCCTCGAGGTCCCATTGGTTTACGAAAAGAGGTAATTACACTTTTCACCTTATTGTGCTCCTTCTTGGTTAATACCCATCTAGGTATCTTTGCTAGGACCATGTTGCCACTCTCACTTTCAATTAGCCATGCACTTTGAAGGCGTCCAATGTTTTGTAAGTCTTTCCCTGTACCCTTTGTATCTCTCTTACCAATTAAATGGTCCCAAATATTTGTTGCCACATTCTTGAAGATATGCATGGGATCAAAGATATGATTGATCTTCATGTTACACCAATATGGAAGTAGAAAGAACATTGAGTTTCTAGACATCCCATGGGGTGGTGGATTGGGGATGCTTCTCACAAGTGATGAGACCTGATGTGGCACATCTTCAAACTATGTCCATTGATACTCCACATGTTGCCATGCTGGTGAATCAACCACGAGCCTCATGATTCCATCAGCTCAACGATGAGTATCATTCCATGTCATGAGTTCTACAATCCCCTTACATTTAAACATGTGTTGTAAGGAATGATAGGGAGTGTCTCAACACCTTCCAAGAAACTTTATCTCCTTACAAATCATCCCTATAGAGTCTCTCCCCAGATTGTAGACATTGTGTTTCATCTTTATTGACCCCTCTAAATAGCATGCAATCATTGGAACATGCGTGTATTTTTGTGTAATCCATACCTAGCATAGAGAGCATTTTATGACACCCATCTCGTGAGTTTGGTAATAGATTTTGAGGGGGGAGAATCTTCTTAAGAAGCCTACAACATTACATAAGAAATCATATGTCAAAATATTAGCAAGGAGAGTATATAGATCATAACCCATAAACCCTTGGATATACCTAGTGTCGTCCTTGAGGTTAGTGAGAACTCACCTATCCCAAGCATGGATTATCAACTCTTTAGGATAATTGTTTATTATGAGAACCCCAAACCCATTCAAGAGGTGAAAATTCCAATATCACCAACACTCTCATATGGCAGAGAGGTGATAGGTACTACCTTGAACATCCATAAATTGTTGTTCATGACTTCAAAAACAAATACCACGATGACTACGTGAACTATTCAAAGCATTTAAAACTCTTTTAAATGGAGAACTCAACGCAAGGCTATCACCATTTGTAGAAACCCACAAGACTCAACCCTACTATGGAATTTCACCAACTCAAGTCATAAAAGATCAAAGAACCCAAGTAGAGGATGGGTACACGAAATCAATGGTAAAAATTTCATTAAATAAATTGGGTCAATACTTTGAAGGTGATGAATCCAACGCATTACTACCAATACCACCAAAAACAAGGGCATCATAGTAAAATGGGAGTCCTTGATGGTGGTGCCAAATTCAATATAATTGCCAAAAAATGTTGGGAAAAAATGGCCAAAAACATTAGGGTTAAAATGCCTAATGGTACTATTGCCAAACCAATGGGAATGTTACACAATCTTAAGACTAAGGTATTGAAACATCGGGTGTGATATACGTTCATTGTGATGGACTTTTCCAAGCAACCCGATTCTTATGAAATGATCTTAGGAAGACCATTTATGCGTGAAGCGAAAATGGTCCATGATTAGTCCAAAAAACATGTCTACCTACAATTTGATGACTCAATCCTTAGAGTAGACCTGGTGGCTGGTCACATACATCTAATGGGTAGTGGTGGACTATCTGACCAGAGATCTGATACTACCATCCATTCAACCCCTTTATAATACTACTATACTTGTAGCAGATGTTAGGAGTTTTTCTGAAAGGTGTTTTGAGCTTGTGTACATATGGGATGCATGGTTTGTGAATAAGCTTTGCCCTGAATGCCCTAGCAAATGTACAGACTGAATGGTTTTGCAGTGAGCTAGTATATGCGTGTTGTTTTTTTTGGAGCAGGTGCTTGAGATTGGAAGTTTTTTTATTGCAGTATAGTGTGCGGGTGGTTGCCAAATGCAGGGCACTGACCGATTCGAATGTGAGCCGCCTTTGGAGCATGGGGAATTGGTCGTATTTTGGTAAGTTATGATGCAGCTGATGGAGTGTTGTGAGCAGTTCTTGCATCTGTTTTGGAAGGAAAGTCATGGGCGCAGTATGTTCACCTGAAGCAAGGAGAAACAAGGGGCCCTTGTAGCATTGTGTGGCCATCCTTAAGGCTTTAAAAAATTAATAAATAATATACTAACATGACCAGCTTGAAAATGACCACGTGGAGCTTTGTTTAGCTGCCAACACGTTGGCCAGCACATCCTCTGGAAGGCTGGCGAAGACGCGAAAGGTGGCCGCCTCGTAGTAATGGGACACCTGGATGGTGGTACTGTGGAAAAAGACGAGAAGGCTAGGTTGCCTCCTTGTGCAAAAAGGCTCTCGGGTGAGAGTGGCTGGAGCATAGCCACAGGCGCTGAAGATGGAAGCCGCCTCTCGCTGGTGATGTTTGGAAGAGACTATGTGAGCAGGCAGAGCTAAGGAGCCACTTGGTACTGTGGATAGCTGCCGCCTTTGATGCTGGTGTCGAAGACCTCAAGGAGCTAAGCTGTTGGCATCGACTAGGCAAAGGAAATCACCTAGGGGACCAGCAAGAAGAGCGAAGGGGAGATATATGTTTTCCTTTGTGTGCGTGAAAGACTGACGCAAACCAAGAGAGAGATGGGTTGGTGACTGTAAAGGTGGGCGGCCTCTGTGTGTGTGCAGGAGGTGGCGCCAACTGCAGCGGACAAAGAGAGGGAGCTGGCGAGTCGACTGTCAGTGAAGAGAGCAGCGAAGGAGGAGTCAAGGCGGAGGCAGCTGACTGGGCGCAGGGGCCTCTGGTGTGTGCCATGACTGGACAAGCTGGGCATCAGTGAGCCGGGTGTGTGCATTGATGTGTACTCGGGAAAGTCTATTGAAGAGTGCAGTGAGTGAAGAGAGTGGATTGGTGAATCAAAAGAGTGGGTATGTGTGTGAGTTCAATTTTGGATGGCAACCTGTGTGGGCTCTTGTCTATGTGTTTAATGGAAGGAGTGATTTTGTGGGTGGTTTGGGAAGGGTGAAGTGTGAAGAGAGAGTGTGTTGTGTTGGGGATTGTGGTGCCCCATTGTCTATGGTTTCGACTGCAGGAGAGGATACGTTGAGCCGCCAAGCTCCGGCCTCGATGACCTGGCCATTCCCATAGGTTGAGAGTGAGTTGAGTGTAGTGAGACGTGTGTGATATCATCTCTGGTGCCCCCATATTGTTGTATTCCAAAGTTGCGAGGTGGAAGGCTATAGAAGCCTTGTGTTTTCTTCCTTGTTTTTACCTCACATCTTTCTGGTGCCCCCATTGAGGATCTTTCTTCAGGTCCCTTCAATTTATAGGTTGCAACCATGGCGTTTGCTTATCCTGAATTTCACGGTGATAAGAACGAGGATGTAGAGGATTTCTTGGAGAAAATGGAGTTGGCATGTATTACCAACCATGTGGATAATCCGGATCAAATTTTAAGGCTCTTCCAGATCTTTTTGAAGGGCACAGCGGGTACATGGCTTCGAGGGTTTGAAGCAAAAAGAATGATTGGTAGCCCATCTCGACGAATGACGATGGTGGAAAACTTGAGAGAAGCCCTTACAAAGTAGTTTCAGAGAAGAGAAGATCCCAATGACGTTTGGCAGAAGCTCCAGCAGAGCAGCTGAAGCAAGGTGAAAGCCAGAGTGTGGCAAGTTATGTTACAATTTTCAGTGAGCTATGGACAAGATGGTGTTTAGCTCTTGAAACAGAAGTTCCCCCCATGTTTGTGAAGGGTTTGAAGCAAAGTTTGTTGGTAAAAGTGGACTTGAAGCAACCTTCTACTTATGAAGAGGCGGTGAGGATTACGGAAGAGAAAGAATGGAAGCTGAAGAAAATGGCAAATTATGGGATGATCAAGGAAGATGAAGTGGTCAAGAATGGTTGTCTTGATGTGAATATGGTCCAGGTTGATTTTGTGCAACAAACACCTACTATGTACCAACAAATTGGCAGGGGAATGTACCAGGTAAATCCTAAGGCAGTCGCCAAAGATTTTGGGCAGTTTAATGAGAGCACTGTGAAGTCTATAGCGCTGGATGTTATGCCAGCTTATGGTTATGAGAATTACCAGATTGCTGATAATGTTTCCACTAGTCAGGGTGTGTTAAGTGATGTTATTTATGCTTCTAAAGTTCAAGCAGAGAAAATTCTTGCAGAGAATAAGGTTTTGCCAATCATAGGTAGGGATTTAGATGTCGAGAGATGCTTCTCTTAGCTTAAAGAGCCAGTTCAGGAACCTAAGGGGAGGAGGGGAGAGACAAAAGATGGTCTACAAGAAGAGGATGGAGTGGAAGAGCAAGTAGACAAAGAGATTGAAGGAGATGGATTACAAATGGAGGATCTAGCATGATTTGACACGAGGGGTGAGACAAGGGAGAATCCTGAGCGTGAAGAAGATCCCAAGGTGGTTGGCAATGAGGAAGTAGAGGACAAGATGATGCTTGAAGGACCTTCGGAAATGAATCTCTTTTTCGAAGAGGACAGTGGAAGTGGAAAGCTGGTCATGGATGATCCTGTGAGTGAGAGCAATGCTTATCTGCTAGATTCTGGGAATTTTCTTATTGAACCGGTTGAAGAAGAACTAATGCTTGAGCAACACGGCATGTGGGAGCCAGAGTCAGGTGAATTTGGGGTTATGAGGTCTGGGAATGCTATGCTGGAAAAAGACGAAAATTTTTCCACAACAGTGAATGCTTATGAGAGCCAGGTAATCAAAGGCCCAAGGATTTGGGTTGCAAAATGTTAATGCATATGCTTTTGACTGTGGCTATGAAGTGGGCAAGTGAGGCCCAAGTATGTTTGGAATTGACCCAAGAAGAAGATGTGGATGAGGGTTATGCAGACCCAGTTTTTGGTGATGCTAAGAGTGTGCATGAAGAGGATAGTCAGAATGGTGAGATGCCATTAGTTTTGAATGAAAGGGACTCCCAATCGGTATATCACCTAGATGAACTAGATGGGCAGGCATGTATAATTGGAAGAGACATGCAACAGTGGCCTTTTGACCCTGGAGGCTGACAGTTTATGGATACTAACTGCTAGGACATGAATGTCCTGCAGGCTAGGTGGTTGGCAAAGTATGTTAGGAGTTTTTCTGAAAGGTGTTTTGAGCTTGTGTACATATGGGATGCATGGTTTGTGAATAAGCTTTGCCCTGAATGCCCTTGCAAATGTACAAACTGAATGGTTTTGCAGTGAGCTAGTATATGCGTGTTGTTTTTTTCGGAGCAGGTGCTTGAGATTGGAAGTTTTTTTATTGCAGTATGGTGTGCGGGTGGTTGCAAATGCAGGGCACCGACCGATTCGAATGTGAGCCGCCTTTGGAGCATGGGAAATTGGTCGTATTTTGGTAAGTTATGATGCAGCTGATGGAGTGTTGTGTGAGCAGTTCTTGCATCTGTTTTGGAAGGAAAGTCGTGGGCGCAGTATGTTCACCTGAAGCAAGGAGAAACAAGGGGCCCTTGTAGCATTGTGTGGCCATCCTTAAGGCTTTAAAAAATTAATAAATAATATACTAATGTGGCCAGCCTGAAAATGACCACGTGGAGCTTTGTTTAGCTGCCAACACGTTAGCCAGCACATCCTCTCGAAGGCTGGCGAAGACGCGAAAGGTGGCTGCCTCGAAGTAATGGGACGCCTGGCTGGTGGTACTGTGGAAAAAGACGGGAAGGCTAGGTTGCCGCCTTGTGCAAAAAGGCTCCCGAGTGAGAGTGGCTGGAGCGTAGCCGCAGGCACTGAAGATGGAAGCCGCCTTGGCTGGTGATGTTTGGAAGAGACTGTGTGAGCGGGCAGAGCTAAGGAGCTGCTTGGTATTGTGGATAGCTGCCGCCTTTGATACTGGTGTCGAAGACCTCAAGGAGCTAAGCTGTTTGCGTCGACTAGGCAAAGGAAATCGCCTAGGGGACCAGCAGGAAGAGCGAAGGGGAGATGTATGTTTTCCTTTGTGTGCATGAAAGACTGACGCGAACCAAGAGAGAGATGGGTTGGAGACTGTAAAGGTGGGCGGCCTCTGTGTGTGCGCAGGAGGTGGCACCAACTGCAGCTAACAAAGAGAGGGAGCTGGTGGGTCGACTGTCAGTGAAGAGAGCAGCGAAGGAGGAGTCAAGGTGGAGGTAGCTGACTGGGCGTAGGGGCCTCTGGTGTGTGCCATGACTAGACAAGCTGGGCATCAGTGAGCCGGGTGTGTGCATTGATGTGTACTTGGGAAAGTCTGTTGAAGAGTGCAGTGAAGAGAGTGGATTGGTGAATCAAAACAGTGGGTATGTGTGTGAGTTCAATTTTGGATGGCAACCTGTGTGGGCTCTTGTCTATGTGTTTAATGGAAGGAGTGATTTTGTGGGTGGTTTGGGAAGGGTGAAGTGTGAAGAGAGAGTGTGTTGTGTTGGGGATTGTGGTGCCCCATTGTCTATGATTTCGGCTGCAGGAGAGGATACGTTGAGCCGCCGAGCTCCGGCCTCGATGACCTGGCCATTCCCAGAGGTTGAGAGTGAGTTGAGTGTAGTGAGACGTGTGTGATATCGTCTCTGGTGCCCCCATATTGTTGTTGTATTCCAAAGTTGCGAGGTGGAAGGCTATAGAGGCCTTGTTTTTTCTTCCTTGTTTTCACCTCACAGCAGACAAGAGGCCGATGTAGGGAAATATCTCCTTAAAAAAGATGCTAAAAAACAAGTTATTGAGCTTGATGATGATCTAAACTAGATACATATGATGGCTACAAACAATAGCTGGGAGCTAGAGGATGTACATGAGTTACACCTAGCTCCCTGAGGTCATTCCCCCAAGAATAGCACAATTTTTTGGTCTCAATGCAAGCATACTGATAGTATCATGATCTTATGTGGAGCACCATAAGTACTTTGAGATTTGGAATGGAAAGATTCTCATGTTCTTGACAAAGGCTTATGCATTGTAAGGGTGGTGTGATGGTTATTTCATGGTTGCTCATAGATAACTCAATCTATGCAAAAGGAAGATGGCATAGTTCTATAGTTTTGTGTGAGTATGATCATAGAGCGTTGCCTCATGTACATCACGTGATTGAAGTGGAATGATTGTCATTTTTTTGGCACAAACATTGAGATGTACATCTTGAGAACAAAAGCAATAGACTGAAGATGAATTGCAGCTTATATGGTAGTCTTTGAGGATATTGTCAAAAGGATGAGGATATTATCAGGTAGACAAAGGGTAAGAGAAGGCATCCTTAGATATTTCCCATGCCATTTATAAAAAACAATGGGCTATGTATGGGTGGGTGCAACACTCACAATAGAGGCCCATCTCAACGGGACCTACCATTTTCTGAGTTAAAACCCACAAGCTCTCGAGCTAAGGTATCACAAAGGAGGAGTAATTACTAACTTTTTGAGAAAAATCACATGATCGCACCAGCATATTTATCAAAAAAATATGGATATATTATTCAATTATGTATTTTTTAAATTCCAAGAAAGAAACATTGGTATTACATGATAGCTAGAAAACAAGCATAATTAAATATTAGGAGTTACATGTGAGGGTGGCATGGAGAGAGACTGGTGGATTTAAGACACGTGAATGTAGGCATATGTAAAGGAGATCATGCCCATGTAAGAGAGTCCTCTCCATGCACTTAATCAACAAAAGTAGGAAGGACAAGGAGTTCATTGGTCTGTAGAGGAGATCATCCCTAGATACATGGTAGGATAGACTTAAGTAATGTCGCTAAAAAAAGCATACGAAATAGCTTTTAAACTTATCCAAATGCAGATCTAGATCTTTATTTTTGTTTTTTTCATATTAAATCATGTTTTTTGTATGATTTAACCCATTGATTGCGCTTAAATGGTAGTTTCCCTTCCCTTTTTAAGTGGTTGGATGACTATAGGACATTAGATGTGAGAGTTATGGCAATTTTGAAAAGTTATACTTTTGCCACAACGAAAGTAGTTGGGCCTGCCTTCTTTCACAAGTTATCCCAAGTTCTTTCTCTAGGGAAAGTAGTTGAGCTTGCTTTCTTTCACACCAAGTTATCCTAGTTCATGTGCATGCAAAGGAGATCTTGCTATCTTAGGGACTCCTCCTTAAGTACTTTCCCTAAGGGGTAAGTAGAGAGGAAAAGGAGATCATGGTGATGTAATGGAGAACATAGGGAAAGGAGATCATGGTGATGTAATGGAGAACATAGGGAAAGGAGATCGTGGTGATGTAATGGAGAACATAGCCATGATAGGGAATCTTCGTTTCTATAAATAAGTAGAGAGGATGTGGAGGTCATGTGTGGTTGTAGAGGAGGCCATGCTAAGAAATTCGACTGAACATGTATCCCCACTAACCCTTTTTTCGAGTATGTTGTTGTATAACTTCTTGGATAAATATATGAATGAATGCATGTTAAAAATTATAGCTCGGAATTTTTAGCTCAATAATTGTGCATACCCCATCTCAACTAGGGATTAAGGTTTACAAAATAGACGTCAACCATACCTAGTGGGACAGTGCCACAGTCAACAACCACAGAAGCAATTCTAAGAGAACCATGTAGTTGCATGGTCCTATAGGCCATCTAGCAATGGCATGGGACAATGTTTGAGCCAATGTCGTATTACCAATTATAGGACTCCCATTTCCTCTCATTAAAGCTGCATGGTTTTTACTACCATATTGCTATACTACAAGGAAAGATTCTAGTACAAAAATAAAGGAAAATTAGCTAATTCCAAGGTGGCATGGTGCTCTCCCTGAAGAAGCCAATGAGAACAACACTTCAAATGTATAGATGGTAATGTTTACAATGAAAGATCTTGGATATTGGATAGCTCGTAGCTATGGACATGGCAGCAAAAAACTCAAACCAAAAAATTAGACAAGCTTAGAAAATACTCAGAGTGAGGAGAGAGTCATGCACTCTACCTTTTTCTAAAATGAAGCTAGATGGTGGTTTATATAGATTTATTTGTGGGTAGGAAAGTCTTCTGCTTTCACTCCCTTCCTCTACCTTGATACCCAAAGGAATGGTTTTAAAAAAACTTCTCTGCTCAAATTTCCTTCTTTATTTTAGCCAACTGGCTTCTTTCATTAAAAAAAAAACTTTCTTTGAGAAAAAGGGAGTCCATGTTGGAATAATTATGGAAGAAAGCCTTGCTTTTTGCATGCATGTTCATGAGAATAGGTGGCCGAAATTGATTCATCCACACGGTCAAGGTAAGGCACATACACATGAGTAGCCCCCCATAGGGTACATTGTGGCCACATTGGCCAAATCCAATGCCAATCAATGGGAAAGGCCAAAGGCCTCTCAAAAAAAATGTCAAAGGCAAGGAGATAGAAAATGAATCCAGACTAGCACACGCACAGATCCCAATGACCAAACCACCACTCCAATGCCTTTTTCGTGTCCTCCTAGGCACCACACATCATCATATTATTTCACTTTCAGTTTTCTATAGCTCCCCAAGGACCATCTATCTTCCTCTCTCTCTCTTACTTCTATTGGCTGGGTCAAGAATGGTAAAAAATTATTCCATTGTTGACTTCGATATATAGGGCTCACAAAAATCAACAAAACAAGCACATGGACTAACTTGAGAAGTGCTTCCGTGGTTTGGGACCATGAGGAGGTAGATCAAAATAAAGAAAAAACCCACATCATATCAGCCATCCCCCCCTCAAATTAAGGCATTCATGCCTTATGCCAAGCACAAAGGCCTAAGACATCTAGTATAGTCACCACAAAAAACCAATCAGCAAATGAAATCAATGTCCCTCATGGATCAAAGGCAAAAAGTTATGACATCCATCTTTCAACTCAAATTCCTTCTGGATCAAATGGTCATAGAATAGTCAAGAGAAGATAACATGCACCACCTAGATTAAAGACCAAACAACAAAGGGATCACAAGGCTCAAACACTACATAAAAAACTAAAACTATTTCATATCCCTATAGAAGACCATCCAAAACATGAAGAAATTCAAAGCATCTCGCATCACCTTGCTACTTGTTAGGCTTAGAGGCAAGCCATCCTACTTGTTTTCATGTGTATCCTTTAGAAACCAAAGACAACCTTCCAAACTAAAAAAATGATTGGCATGCAAGGAAAATGCATCCCAAGCATAAACATTAGAATCCTCTATTTCCAACAAGAGATTCTTGCCACCAAACATAACACCAAAGGTACCAAGCACCATAACCAAGAACAAAACAAATCATTGAAACATGAAGTACATCCAAATGTAGCAATGATAGCGCACATCTACAACCAAGAATACTTAAGAACTTGTTAGGAAAACACCTAGGAACCTATGTAACCATATACACAACATTTGGAAGATTTTGACAATGCTCACCACCATCAATCACCTATCAACTACTAAAAGAATAGATGACTCCACCAAGTTCACACCCCAACACTCCTCAATGTCACTAAAAACAAATAAAAAACCAACAACCAAACACTGCACCTTTAGTGGTTCCTCACCACCCAAAATCTCACTAACAAAAACTCCAAAAAAAATGAAACAAGGACCACTGAACATGAGAAATTGTATCACCACATATGTTCACCACAACAAGCTCCATCTCATGTTTATCTTGATGCACATATATTATTGCATACCTAACTATCACCATCCTAATCTACATCATGTAATGGCTCTTGACTCACATTGAGAGATAAATCATCATCGTAACATACTCTTGAACCTCCTCCCTATCATAAAGTTTACAAGCTTCATTAAATCAATGCAAGCACAAACATCATCGTCCAAGCCACTTGTCTATTTTGCCAACTCCAAGACCATAGTAGTCTCCTCAAAAATCTCTTCATCTAATATGAAACCATCCACCATCTCCATCTCTAAATATCAACTTGATTCTACATCCTCCTTGTCCACATAGACTTTTGAATCAAACATGGTATCATACCTGACCCAACTTTCCAAAGAAATTATTGGTGGAAGAGCACCATCAATTGTCACAAGGTTGAAGTCCACTTTCTCAACACTATGCAGTTGTCCTGATGCCCAAAAGAATTAGGGAAAATTTAGACTCAAATTGGGCCCTTTAAGGATTGCTACACATTCTCCCTCTGCAAAAAATTAGCTCATGGTGAAAATTTTTCAAATCAACTTAGAAGTGAGCAAAGATTGAACATTTGGAATCTACTCTTTGAGACCTTGCCAATGATATATAGCATGATGGGCAATTTTGCATATTCAAGAAATTCCCAAATTTGGTGATGATATGCCATGTCATCACACCAAATTTGGGGACTTTTTGAATATGCAATATTTCCCATCATGCTATATATCATTGGAAAGGTCTTAAAGAGTAGATTCCAAATGTCCAAAATATGCTCACTTCTGAGTTGATTTCCAAAAATTTCACCATGAGACCATTTTTGTAGAGAGAGAATGTGTACCAATACTTACAGGGCCCAATTTGAGTCGCAATTTCCCCTAATGGGAAGCACATATTGTTGAATTTGTGAAAGAAAACCTTGAATATAAATGGCCAATAAATAGGGGTGGTCCAAATCACCAAATAGGGCTACCAAATGATCCCACATCAACACAACTCTATCTTTATAGTCTTCAAGGGTCTCTTGGTCTTCTCGTTTCACACTCTTTAGCTACACCCACAATCTTTCCTACCTTTGTGCAAAGCCAAACTCATCCACTAGTTCTTGTTGAATAAGTTCCCAATCATCACAGATGTTCTCATCTTGCCTTTGATATAAATCCCTTTCATTATCTCAAAGCCGCTGACCTACATAAATAGCCTTGTCATAATCATCACTAATCCCAATTTGCCGAAATTATTTTGTAGCATAAAAGATCCACTCACTAATGTTCTCTTCATCTCATCCATGGAATAGGAATAAATTTATAGAAGATGCCACATGTAAAGTGGCTTTCAAAAGATATCCCACATCAGCCTTGTAAATTGAAGATCACCAATGAAGAACTCCTCCATGGGGATGCCAAAATGAAGGCAACAAATGGAAACATACCTCTATAGCACCCTCTAGTCCCTAACTAAAATCCAACAACTCGAGAAATAATGGATCACTTCCTCTACTCTCATCATAGTTCTGAACACACATAGCTCAAACCCATCAAGCAAAACTTGAGAACACTTAGTGAAGCACACCAAGTGTGTAAACTGCAAATAGAGTGAGATAGACAAAGAGAGAAGAGATGAAACTCCATAGCATCAAAAAATGTGAACAACACTCATGAAATGAGAAAAGAACTATAATAATTATTTATGTGTATACTTAAAGGAAAACCCCAAGTACAATCATATGATGGGAGGAAAGCTCTTATTGCATAGATAATTAATAGATGAAATAAACTAGCATGATGAAGAGGAAAGAAACTTTAAGAGGGAGGAAGCATTTGATGAGAAGATCAAGTCCTCTTCATGCTCCAATTGATGTGAAATTCTACTTCTTCTTATTCTCCATGATCTCAAACCCTACCTCTAATTATCTCTAATTATCCATGAAAATAAAAATAGATGGTGGTTTATATAGATTTTTATTAGGGGTGGGAACGTCTTCTACTTTTACTCTCTTCCTCTACTTTGATACCCAAAGGAATGGTTTAAAAAAATTCTTCTCCTCTACTTTTCTTCTTTATTTTATCCACACCGCTTCTTTTATTGAAAAAAACTTTCTTTGAGAAAAATTGTGTCGCATTTGGATATTTATTAAAGAAAGCCTTGATTTTTGTATGCATGCGCATGAGCATAAGTGGCCAAAAAAATGCATCCACATGATCAAGGCAAGGCACATATAGCAAACATGCGAGCAGCCACCCATAGGGCACATTAGCCACATTGGCCAAGGACAACTCTAATGGGAAAGGCCAAAGGAAGGCATAGAGAGTAGGAATCAAACTGAGACCAGCGCGCACAAAGCCCAATGAACAAATCACCATGCTAATGCCTTCTTAGTGTCCTCATAGGTGCTACGCATCATCACATTGTTTTGTTGGCAGTTTTGTAGAGCTCACCAAGGGCCATCTTCTACCATCTTTCTTCCTCTCTGCCTTGCTCCTAATGGTTGGGGCAAGAATGGTCAAACATCTTTCTATTGTTGTTTTTTCACATATATGGTGGCTCACAAGAACCCACAAAACAAGCACATGGACTAACTTGAGAAGTGCTCCCAGGGTTTGGGACCATAAGGAGGTAGATTGGAACAAAGAAAAAACATGCATCTCTACTCATGCCTCCATCTAAGTTGTGCTTCACTTTGTAGACCCACTTACATCTAATAGGCTTTCTACCCTTAGGAAAAGGCACCGATTCCCATGTCTTATTTAAATCTAATGCAGGCATTTCTTCATCCATGGCTTTCTGTGCAAAGAAACTAGGGTTGGCCACTGAAAACATGGAGTGACAACATGGGTGTGGGTCACCATCCTAGGGTAATAGCCAATAAAGGCCATGAAAGCTTGGGCATGAGCATCAAGAAGACAGTGAATATCATCAAAAGGGTACAATGTCCATGAGCCTTATGCCTAATATATCCCAAGGCCCCCAAAAGTACACATATTAATGTCCCTAAGCCCAAGTGCCTAGGCCCCATTTCCTATGTGCATGTGCACCCAAACCCACTTCATTACAAACCATCCCCTCCTATGATGATTTCTTCCTTGAGATCGAAGGGTGATCATGCCCAAAGAAAAGACATATATAAGTGTCTATGTACAAAAGCCAAAAATCACATCCATGTGACTGAATGTTGATGTAGCGGAAGACCCATACATGAATCATCTGAGCCCCTGGGTCAAATGGAAAGGATAGAGGGCTCCTCTCGAGAGATGATGAGGCTATCTATGTAACCTCTTGCATCAAAAGGAAATCCGAGGCATGCAAAATCCAAGGCAATGGTCCCATGATAATCTGGTGCAAGTGGAGAGGATAAGTAACCACAATCGATGACGAAGCTAGTCACCAGGATCAAAGGGATATGTATGGTATACACCCCGAACCATCGAAGCTAAAATGGTAGTAGCTCCTGAAATGGTAGTAGCTCCTGGATCAAAAGGAGAGCTCAACTCCAAAGAGATAGTAGCTCCAGGGTCCAAAGGAAAACACATAAGCCCATCCTCATGACCAGATTGTGAATCTGGCGCACGAAAGGTATCCTCCCAAAGAAGCTCGAAACTCCTGGGCGGTAGAATGTCAAATGGTTCTGGCAACATAAAAGAATCATCGTGTAGTCCAAGACTGGAATATTTCATAGATGCATTTGAATGTCGAGCCACATATCCAAAATTTATTCTCCTCAAATGGCAAAGAATGCATCCAAAGGAAAATGTCCTGGCTCCAAAGAACATAGGCTCATGTCCACATCCGTAGGAGCCAAAAGAACATATCTCAAGGTCGGCCTCATGTAGAGTCAATTGTGAACTCATGCCACCATCACATGTAGCACCACTGGAAAAGTTAAAGGCATGATCCACCATATCAATGTATGTATAAGTATGATCCAACACATGCACAATATCTCCATGTGGAAGACACTCTATATGTGTGTGTCTCTCTAAAATAAAAGTTGGATCATCATCACTAAGCACTAATAAAGTGTCTACACAAGAGAGATAAGTGGTATCAAACAACTCACTATCAATGGAACCCCCATGGCCACTAAGGTCATCCCCAAAAGTATAGACAATCTCCATCAATGGTGTCCCTACATGACCTAAATCCCATGATAAATCAATCTCCAATAACACTGAATCTAAGAAAATACCTAGATCAAATGTTAAGCTCTCTAGATCAATGTCGTAGGATGTGCTAAAATGCAATATGCATACTCCTACGATGTCTCACCACCACAAACTCATCACTACTCTCATGCACTATCCCCAACTCCTCAATCACAACAACTCAATCCCACGAATGCTACCAAGAATGTTATGAAAACTAGGAGTAGTGGTCATATCTGAAATCTCTTCACATGTAACAAATCTAGAGGAGTAGCCCAACACATCTAATACTATGTGAAGTGTCGATCTATGCTCCTCACAGTCTATGATGTGCTCAATGACATGTGAAGTGTCACTCCCATGTGTAACTAGGGTGTATGACTAGCCGAATGATAATGACTAGTCAAATGCCCATCAAGATCAGGGAATGCATCACTATGGTCATCTAATGTATCCCTATGATCACTAGGAATAAAGATAGGTAGCTCTATGATGCTCGTAATGCTCGCTACCATCTCTGCCCTCGAGATCATGACCACATGCTCTAACTCACACACATCACCCTCACTATCACTATCACTATCACATACACCATCATCATGTGCATATGTGTCAACGGCATCATGTGCACGTATATCACTATCATCATGTGTATACGTGTGCCATACATCAATATCATCATGTGTGTGTGTGTGTGTGTGTGTGTGTGTGTGTGTACAATACAACATCATCCTCACCATCCCCATCATAATACGATGAATGAGTCAGTCTAAGTAAATGAGAATCAATGGGATGATGGCTAGTTGATGTCATGGGTGAGTCGTAGAAGCTCACAAGGCCGATGCGAACACCACTCTGATAGCGACAAAAGTGGTAGTATGCTCAATCTATGTCCTCCAAGGATCTAAACTTGTCATGCCATAACTCAAAAAATGTATCCCATGAATGATCACTACAATCATCATCACTCATATAATCATCTGCAGCCATAGCATGAACATCATCATCCCATGAATGCATGTCATAATGATACCCATCCTCACGTATATAGTAATCTCTGCTCACGAATCAATCAAGTCTCCACATATATCATCCCATGCAAGCAATGCTGAACCATCCCTATAGAGATAACCACATAGATCCTCAATAAAATCACCATATGTAATACGTCTAGACCATCTAGCACGGACATTCCCCTTATCAAATAAGTATCTAAACTAGCTAGGCAATAACCTTGGAGGGTGCACTACTAGAAAACCCTAGGTATCACGTGTGTTCAAGAGGTATTAAAAAACCCCTTAACTAAAATTTCCCCCCAATAAAACAACCCCTCTTTACTTATGAACTAACGGGATTTTTTCTAAAGTTGAATTAAAAAACCCCTCCTGTTAATATAATCCTATTAATTTTTCTCAATGTATCTAATTAAAAAAACACCTCCTGTTGAGCTCACGTGGTACACTAACATTTTTTGAGGTGAACCCCCCGAGGCAACAATATCTCAAGCTCAAAAATCCATAAGTGACATGAATATGATGTGTCATCATAGCATGATATCGGTGAAGAAGGATCTAGAGGTCGAAGTCATGATGTGCCAAATGTATATATGAACTCGGCAAATGATATGCATCTCCTCACTTGAAATGGTAAATCAAGATGATGGGCATAGAGCCAGAGTAATAGGGTGTGAGTAGATGCCGCATGATCAGCGTCTAGGATGGAGTCTTAGCTATGTCGACAAGACGATGGTGGGTAGCACGGTGATTATAGGCAGAGTAGAGGTAGTAATGGATCCCCATGTCATCCCACCACTTTCCAAAAGTGGAAACACCCCCAAATGTACCCAAAAGTATACAAAAAAAACTCTATACACCCAAATATGTGAATAATGTCCTCAATTTGCTAATGCACGTGATTACCGAAAGACTAAACAGATCAAAAATAATGATAAAAGATAAGATGATAAAACAAACTAACTGACTGCCCTGGGAGATACACAAAGAATGATACAAAAGAAAGTGATCCTCCTTTACTGTAAAGAGACATAAATATACAGAGATAGTAATCTTACAAAGCCTTATCAACAACAACAACCTTTACAATGTTCGTCTTACATCCTTTTATATTGCTCTTTTGCAGTCCTAGTGTAGTACAAAGATATCACCATGCTCTTAGCATGACAAATTTATAGAGTAAATACCTATGATAACGGGCCTCCGCTTATGGTGATTGGGGAATAAGGCATGAGCATAGAGGCGAGGTGATTGACCCACGAGCTTAATGATGCAACTACTACTCCACATGGTGAGTCCTCAACCATGGCAGAGGAGTGTCTTACTCAAAGGACCATTGTAGAGTGGGTTGAGCTGAGGAGGAGGCAGCGGGGTACATCATCCTGGAGCTTATCAAGTCCTCTCAAATGAGGATTAGCCATCATATAGATTTATATCGCATCATGAATTTGTATCAACCAGTATACATGCTATTTGTATTTATGACCTCATGTTCCTATGTATGACATTGACTAGCTCGGGCTTTGGGTTACTAACGATACCCACACGTGCATCCTGGAAGATATTGAACAAGGAGTAAGAGTTGTTTTCTGGATTCGGGCGTGGATCTGGTTGATTGACCTTGCTGGTCCTCAACGGATGAGTCCATGGCTCTTTTATATGGATCCGTTGGTTCATCTTGCTAATCTTCAACGGAGATTCCATTTTGATATGTGATTATATTGCCGGTTACTACTATGAGCTAGGAACTATCGAAAAGGCCCCTGAGTGGATAGGTGGTGAGCGTTCTGGTTGCCAATGATGCCATCGGTACACCGATGAAGGAAAAAATTAGAAATTAGGATTCAACCGGATATTTTAGAGGATTATGATCGGTAACTTTAATGAGTGATATCATCGTGTTGTATCGAGCCACAACATGAAACAGAATCAAATGGTTGAGCTTTCCTGTGGGACTGTTGAGCTCGTTCATGCAGACACCTTTGAAGTCTCATTGGGATGCAGGATTGCAGATCTTGCAATATCTGCAGGGTACAAAGGATCTTGGACTCTTCTACGACATTGGAGGGGAAACAAAGGACTGATTCTATGAAAAAGGTAATTTCATATTGGGTGTGTAAGTGGTGTGACTAATTTTAAGTTTACATGAATACCCAGCTAGGGGGCCTGGAAACTCTTTTCCCTAGTACCCGGACAATACCTAACCAAATTCTTAATTGGATCCCATCACTATAGTGGTTGGGCGATTGGCTAACCCACGGGACTGGACTGATGGATCCCTAAAATGAGACTCAATTCTGTTAGGGTACGATAGATGAAGTAAATCCCGGATAAAAATTGTTCTATGGAAAAGAATCAACGGCTGTGCCTCTCAATGAGGAAAAAAGCGTTGGTCTCTATGATCAGATCAGAGGAAGCAAATAGCTATCCAAAGCCGATCTTTTCAAAGTAATGGTGAGCTATACAAAAAAGGCATTGATCAGATCCACCACAGGTGCATTCGAGCTCATGTGAACAAGAAGCTGTCCTCAGGGAAACCCATCAAGGAATCAACGAAGGTAACTTCACAGGAGAAGTAACTAGAAGGAATCCTCCAAGCTAGTCTTTGGTGGCCATCTGTAATTGGCGATGCCTACAAGTGGGCCAAACAGTGTGATGCTTGCCAGCGTCTCAGCCAAGCCAACTGACCAAGACCAAATGCTGCATAATCTGATCCTTCTCCTAGAACCATTCCAGAAATGGGGACTCAACTTCATGGGTCTGTTCAAACCACCAACCCGATTCACTTGTAATAAGTATATCTTAGCGGCAATCAACCATAGCACCAAAAGTGGGTGGAAACTCAAGCTCTCTGACATAATTTGACCAAGTCAACCACCAAATTCCTCTATGAGATGATCTTTAGCTGATTCGGTTTCTCGATCAAGCTAATTAGTGTGAGTAGGGCAAACACTTTGTCAATGATGTAACCCGACAGGCTGGTCACGCAGCATCTCATCATCCATAAAAGATCCACAATGTACTACCACAAGCTAACGGTCAGGTAGAGTCCACCAACAAAATACTCCAACGGTTAGGTAGAGTCCACCAACAAAATACTCCAACGGATCCTCAAGAAACTGGTCAATGAAAATCGCACCGATTAGGATGAGAAGTTGTACTCAGTGTTATGGGCGTTCTGCACAGCCTACAAGGTCTCCACAAGAATGACTCCATTCAAGCTGGTATACAGCATAGAAGTAGTCTCGTGCGAATGCAGTTCTTGGTGCCGAGCCTTCGGATCAACATAATCGAGAAGTTAAGCCCCGATGAATACTTGCAACATCATCCGGATCAGCTCCTCGAGATGGATGAAGATCAATTCAAGAGCTTCTTCATCACTCAGTGATTCAAAAAAGGAGAAAGAAGTGGATTGACCGCCACTACCAGTTTTGGTTGTTCAAGGAAAAAGATCTGGTCCTATTATTCCTATCATGGATGGGTCCGCATCCAAGGAAGCTGAAGCTCAAGTGGAATGGACCTTTCTAGATCGTGGAAAAATTCTATGATGGAACATTCCTCCTCAACACACTCACACGACAGCACTTCCAGAAGCCCATCACAGCTATCACGTGTGACCGTACAACGGTCCGCCGATGCTACCTAATCCGTTCATTTATGTGGCGGCGCCACTAACCCACTACCTTGGAATTCATCACATTAATAACAAGCAACCCTCTCCAAACAGTCATCGTAGATTCACCTGGGAAGTTGAGCAATGTGATACCTCTCCATCAAGATTATTCAATAGTGGCACGGCAATCATGCACGACACAAATCATGGTAACTATTTTGGATTACCACAAACTTCAATTAACTTTCTTGTATCTATCTGTTTGCCCATGCAGTCCCTCTTCTCGCTCACAACTACAACTGTGCGCATGTGCAAACCTTTGCTTCACCTACAACTTTCTTCTCTCTTCTCTCTTGCACACCACCTGCTTTGCTCGCAGCCATGGTGACCTTCGAGCCTTTCAACATCATTGTCACCGAGCATGCTGAGGTGCAATATTTTCTAGGCATCACCCGCCTAGCATATTTTCTCAACATACCGTGGCACACAGTGCCTCTGCACCTCGACGCTAAAGACCTCGTGCGGCAGCGCGAGAGCTGGCACCACTATCACCCCGCACAGTGACGAAACCACCCTCATAAAGGCTTTGGTGGATGAGCACTTGAAGCTACCTCTCTCATTGGCCTAACAGATATCGTCGGCCAAGCAAGAGTACATGGTGAGACACTTCGGCGGCGAGAGCGTGTGAGTAGTGAGCTCAAGCTAGGCAATCACAAGAACCCCACCTACATTTTGTGTTACAAAATGTTCCTAGAGATCATGTGGTTGTAGAACAAGATGCAGCATATTTGAGCAGCCATGGGCTAGCTCTACAAGGCTGAGAAGGGAGAAGACATCAATTGGGAAACCCTCCTTCACCTTCAGAAGAACAACACACACACTAAGATGGACCAATTGGTCACACTACTGTTTTCATTAAACGTTAGGCATGTGCAGAACTTGTTCCCGACCATCAAAACCGAAGTTGCCTACACAAAACACTCCAGACACCCAGCCAGAGGAGGACCAACTAGCACCCATTCCCATCAAAGTGGTCAGCTGAGAGCACACTGCCAATCTCAACACCAAGATGGGATGCACCCATTCCACCGCCATGGCATCCCAATTCAAGTGCAAGCTCGTGTTGGCCTCCAAAGTTTCCAAAGGAAAGAAGTAGCACATCCTGCTGGAGCTACCGTCTATGTAACCACCCGGGAAACCTCCGTCAGTCCCTATCATCCCGGCATAATCTATGGTAGCCTCCAGCACCACGGGTCCCTCCTTTCAAAGACCTCCCATCGACATCCCAACGGCTCAACGGTATGCCGAGTACCTCTCACCTAGTGCTTCCAAGGAGAAGATCTGTTCGGCACCCACCAAACAGAAGTTCAGACGCTCTGCCTATAAGATATTGTCAATCACCTCCAGTAGGAGAATTACATCCTCCGAGATCGAATGACAGATGCCCAGCGTGAGCTTACCTGGGCCAAAGAAACCAAATCCTGACCTGCCACCCAATTCACTGGTTTCCTCGACTCCCTCAAAGCCCAAACCCTCAAAGAGAAAACCCAAATCGCCTTCCAACTCAAGTTCCATACCAACCCCTCCCCCGATACTATCTAGATCAACACTAGCATCTTGGCCAACCTCTCCGACAGTCTGTAGGATGAGTTGAGCCATCTCTGGGACCATCTCATGGAAGAGCTCTTCTTGATCCTCCCCGGAAAATGCAAGCAACCGGCTAACCGGCCAAAAGAAGATGCCGACTTGGATGACGAAGGTGATGCGCAATCCGGAGCGCCGAGTCGAATGCCAGCCCCCACCCCTCCAAGTGCCCCGACCACTCCAACCCAGCCCAACGCCCCTAAAAGCATCAACCTCTGCCGCCCACGACAACCTCCTGGTGAAGATGGACCAGCTGGAACTGGAACAAGATCTTGCCCGATGTAAAGTGCAGAGAACTAAGCTCTTGGACAAGATGCCTATCTAGGACCTAACCCGGAGGCACCAATCGACATGGAGAACCTACAACTACTTCAAGGGAACCAAGTCTAAAGAATATTTGGCCATGGCCCTCCTGAATGATCATATAGTGGCCCTCCAGAAGAACTACGATGAGCTGCATGATCTATTGGCTGACTTGAAGATGGCCTACAAAGATCAGCACCAGCGACACAAAAACGACAAGGAAGAGATGCTCACTCACATCGAGGAACTTAAAGGCAAGGTCGCTTATGAGAAGAGGCCAGTTATTCGGTGGTGAAAGAACCAGGACACGCATGCAAACATCCAACTCGTCATCACCAGCATCGAAGAGGCCAAGAATGTCACCCTCCGCACCGAATTTGCCTCTGCTTGGACACAAATCACAGACCTACAGCACGAAACGATCTCACTGTAGGCCAACCTCACCCAAACCATCCACCAAGGCTGTTACTACCTCCAGATCCTTGCCACCGACATCATCGCAGCCAACCTACCCAAACCCCAAGCCTGAAGGAGGATGGATGCCTTTCTGTGGTAGTGGTTGGCAACATGGCCTCAATCCCCAACCCCTTCCCAACCTAGCCCCCAACCCAAACAATTCCAACCTGCCTCTCGACAATGATGATGATAAGATGGGAGGAATCAAAGACTAATGCTACCAGACCTGAGGGATCAAGAATGTGCCTTGGTTGATCGTGAGGGTGGGCACCTTGGCAAGCCCAATGCGGCAGAAATACGTTGGTCATACTAGCGTCAGTGTTCTATAGCTTGAACTTGAGGAATTTGTCCTTCATCTGGATCCATTCTTCCATATCACCATCTCACAGATGTGCCTGTCACACTGGGTTTAGGAGTCTGGGCACTAAGGTTGCAGAGGTGGATCCATCTGCACATTGTGATCAAAACTCCCCCAGGCTGAAGGAGCATCTAACATGTCCCCCATCCGATGGGTAATTAACTCTACTAACATGCTAAGGAGCATCTAACATCAAGAAGACTCGAATATTCAGGGTTCAAGTCGTCGGATTAGAAATCCGACCCACCGACCATGCCAGGTGTTGGCCGCGGGCCTTGGTAGCCCGCCGAACTGTGTGCCGGATAACCACCGAGCATGAGCGGCACCATTGGGATGTTAGAGCCAGGGCACTTTAACACCAGTTAATAGGTCATTGTTTCTGTAAATCAATCGTGCTCAGAGCACAAGGTCACCTTTGTACCGCCCTATGATTGCAAGTTAAGGAGTATAAAAGGATGTAATTAGAACTCCGTAAAGGTTGTTGTTGTTGTTGTTGGAGGTATACAATACACCGAGCAAACAAAACCGTGCAAGCCCCAAACTCGAGCAAAGACGAAAACCCTATTATGCTCTAGTTCATTTAAGTCTTTGTAATATATTTTAAAATTGTTTTAGTCTTCTCAATTTAACATGCAGCCCTAAATGGCAAATCACGTAACATACTCAGAGCACAAAAATAGAGTTAATGCAAGACGAAGTAATCAACGCTTTCTCACCCTACAAGCATGTGTTTTTCAAGCACTGACTCATATTATTGACAATCTACCAATGCATACGAGAGCTTAGGGGGGGTCCACTCATAAATATGTAAGCGTAGCATGTGGGTTCAACAAAAGGGATTTTTAAAATCCCTTTTTTACACATTTTTTACATACAGAAGGGTATCATGTAAAGGGAGTATTCACAGGTTGAAAAGGAAAAGGGTATGTTTTATTCATGGAAAATTCACAGATAAGGGATTTTTAAAATAGGCCTTGAACACACGTGATACAGAGGGTTTACTTATAGGGAACCCCCTGAGTGTGAGAGCCATGAACCAAATAAAAACCAAATGGAAATCAAAGTGTAAATGTCATAACATCAAAGACAACGAACGCATCAAAGTGTAAATGTCATAACATCAAAGACAACGAACGCATCATTCGTGAGGATGGTTGTTAGCACACTCGTTAGCACACTATCTAACCCTCCTCACACTCATCAAAGCCATGAACCAAATAAAAAACAAATGGAAATCAAAGTGTACATGTCATGACATCTAAGACATCAGAAACATCATTCGAGAGGATGGTTGTTAGCACACTGTCTAACCCTCCTCACACTCATCATAGCCATGAACCAAATAAAAACCAAATTGAATTCAAAGTGTAAATGTCATGACATCAAAGGTAACAAACGCATCATTCGAGAGGATGGTTGTTAGCACACTATCTTACCCTCCTCACACTCATTATAGCCATGAACCAAATGGAATTCAAAGTATACATGTCATGACATCAAAGACAACAAACACATCATTCGAGAGAATGGAGAGGATGGTTGTTAGCACACTATCTAACTGTCCTCGCACTCATCATCCACATAAAAGCACGATTCTTGATGACATGCTCATGACATCCTTTCATACTTTTTGTTAGTAACAATTCTTTGAGTTGCAACCTCCACATAAGAGGACAATGCACTACAATGACAACAAAAGCACACATGTGCCAATAATACAAAGCTTGCATTGAATCCCAAAAGGTTAAGGATATATTTGTAAATTTCATTTCAACTCATCAACCAAAAAGAGAGTGATAGAAAGGACATGGTGAATTCAAATATGAAATTAAGTGTAGGTGTCTAAACTACTTGTGCCAAGGACAAGTCAAATACCCAAAACATCAAGATAAAAATAGTTATCCATTGCCACATATAGTGAACAAGGAACACTCCATATGATAGAGATAAAGACATAAAGAGGAACAATTGGAATGTCAGTGTAGTAGAAAAGCTCCACACAAAATGTAGCAAAAAGGAGAAAAAGAAGTCAGAAAGGGATTTTCAAAGCTCACTAGTCATCATAGGGGTTCACCCCCGCATGAGCATCGATCTCATCCTCCAAGTGCTCACCCACTATCATCCTTGAAGAAGAGCCTACACGTATGTAGCTACGCAAGTACGGATCCATGTAGCTAGAGATGATGGCATCATCTACGTCCAATAATGAAACACACGATCTCTCTAAATGGAGGCATGCCTTTAGAGCGGGTGATATGCCACACCCTAAATCCAAGATAATACCCCATGGATGACAAAGCAGCTCCAAGAAGCATGACATAAATGTATGTTGTTTTTTATGAGATGAGCAGCTCGTATGCTGCTGAAAAAGAAGCTGTTGGGGCTGATGTGAGTGGAAATGTGGTTGCACAGAATGCAAGTCAGCAATAACAGGCTTTGAGTGGACCAGGAGAGTCCTCATCTAGTGGTTCAGTTAATAGACCATGGAGTGGCAGGCTGCATCATAATACCAGTCCTGCAAATGTGATTAGTACATCACATAAAGGCAAAGAGAAAGTGGTTGAGCCCCTTAGTATGCCTAACATTTTTGCAAGGCATTCTCATGTTGATGGAGAGTCTAGTGACTCAGAGATGAACCTTGATGAGGATCTTGGGATACCAGCTATGAGAACACCTGGTGTAAAGAAGGCTTTGAAAGCCATGAATGCAAAGCTACAAAGATCTGGGAGAGTGAAGAATCGTGTGCAGAGGTTTACCTATTTTGGTTATGTGGCACATCACATGGCAAAAGTTGTACAGGTTGTAGAGCCCACATGCATTGATGAGGCTGTTGGAAATGTGTGTTGGGAGAAAGCTATGGATGAGGAGATGGATGCACTATATGTGGAAATGAGACTTGGGATTTAGTGCAATTGCCTGAAGGCAAGAAAGCCATTAGATGCAAGTGGGTGTACAAAGTAAAACATAACAGTGATGGAAGCATAAGCAGGTACAAGGCTAGATTGGTAGCCAAAGGATATGCACAAACATATGGCATTGATTATGAGGAAACTTTCGGCCCAGTTGCCAAGATGGCAACAGTAGTTGTGATAGCAGTGGCTGCGTCAAAGCAATGGTCTTTACATCAGATGGATGTAAAGAATGCATTCTTGCAAGAGGATTTGCAGGAAGAGGTGTATATGTTGCAGCCACCTGGTTATGAGGATGTGAGTCACCCCGAGCATGTTTACAGGTTGAAGAAAGCCTTGTATGGCTTAAAACAAGCACCAAGAGCATGGTCTGACAAGATTTCTGAATATCTTGTCACTATTGGCTTTCATGTAGCCAATGCAGATTTCTCGCTGTATGTGAGACACAGTCATAGAGGGGTTGTGCTTGTTGTCATCTATGTAGATGACTTGATCATAACGGGGGACCATGATGCAGAGATCTTTGATATAAAGATCTTGCTTAGACAGAAGTTTGAGATGAAGTATCTCGGGGAGCTCAGATATTTCTTGCGCATTGAGGTGATTAGGTCACCACATGGTATTGGATTACTGCAGAGACAGTATGGCTTGGACATGTTGTCCAAGTATGGTATGACAGGCTGTAAGCCTATCTCAGTGCCATTGGATCAGAATGGCAAGTTGAGCACAGATTCAGGAGAGATTTTGGAGGATCCTACTATGTATAGGAGCATAGTAGGAAGCTTGATCTACTTGCCATTGGATCAGAATGGCAAGTTGAGCACAGATTCAGGAGAGATTTTGGAGGATCCTACTATGTATAGGCGCATAGTAGGAAGCTTGATCCTACTATGTATAGGCACATAGTTTATGAATTGCAGGTTGGTAATGTAGGCACCACCTTCCTTTCATGGGATATGATGTTAGCACTGTTTCTACAAGAAGCCAGGGATGCAGAAAAAAAGAAGGGAAAGGCAATGAGTAAAGAAGTAGCTCTTGTGAAGGAATCCAAAGGCGAGGTGGAAGAGGTTTTCTCAGAAGAAGCTGAAGCGTCCATGGCCTTGGTGCTTCTCCAACAAGGGTCAACTGAGGATGAAGAGCCTCATCGTGACCTCGAGGGGGATGAAATTGTGGAAGAGATCCCTGAGTTGGATGTAACCACTTTGAATCCCATCATCATGGATAACAAGGAATTTCTTTTCCTTGATGACATTTGTAAATCCGTGGGGTTAAGGGAGGATGAAGCAATTGGGTGTGGTTTCTGCAAAGAAGACACACTTGAGCAACAGACTGCAGGTGTACAGATTGATTTTGATGACCATGATCTTACCAAAGCGCTAGCATTCCAAGGTTATGATACAGAACGTACAATTGAGGAAATTGTTTCCAATGCTCTTGTTGCTATAGAAAATGTAGCAGCAGAGTATGAAAGTGTCCCTCAAGAAGCATTTCAACCACATAAGCGCTTGCATGTAGATACATCAGCTGAGCAGCGTGGAAGCAGTATAGACATATGCAACCCATGCACAAGCCAATGTGATGACGACATTGAGGTGGGGTTAAATCAAAGTCGTGCCTTCATATTTATAAGTGAGTTATTACTAACACCTGAACTTTTTCTCTTGTAGAAAGCTTATATTTTTGACAAGTTTGCTGCACGTGGAGGTGGAGTTCGTGTGTAATCCGATGGACGAGACACCTCCCTGATTCATTACCTTCCTAGCATCTCTCCATCATTTATTCGAGTAATCCATTTAGAGTACTTTGAGGAGGCACAAGCAGAGCTCATCAAGTGTAAAGCTCTAAGTGGGGTTCTCACCGAAGATGGGCTAGCAAATAATGCAAACAAATGTATACTTATTAGCAGGGAGGCAGCTATGTATACATTTGCAAGCAACTACACCGGCCATGTGCTAAGCCATTGTCTCCAAAGGTGTAACCAATCCTATTATTATAGCTAATAGCCTAGGTGAGAAAGCCACGCAGAGTGACGAAGCTAAAGAAGCTCTCAGAAATCTTCTCAGGAACTTGTAATTTTCTTTCTACGAAATCAATACAACATGTATACTTTTTTAATTGTAATGTTTTTAAGAATTCTCAACCATTTCTCTTGTTTATTTGTTGTGTCAGCACTGTTCCCTATAAACTATTGGCAGGCATGTGAATGTGTAGGAAATTTCATTGATAATGATCAAATATTTGTTCAAATATTGTCAATTAACATCCAGCTGAAATCTGGCAGTACAAAATCTGAACAATTTTAAAAAAAATAAATTTTTTATGTTTTTGAATGTTTGTAAGCATATTTATCATCAAAAAAGTGTACATAATGCATGAAAGAGTACAAAAATGAAAAAAACAAGCTTGTGCGCTACGGCGCGAATTTATGCTTTTCAAAGTTGAGGACAGGCTTAAATTCGCGCCGTAGTGCACAGGCATCATTTGTTTATTTTTGTACACTTTAAAGCATTGTGTACACTTTTTTTGATGATTACTCTACCTAGAAACATCAAAAAAAAAAAGAAAAACTTTTTCTTTTTTTAAAAATGTTCTATCTACTGCCAGACTTCACCAGGTGATTTTGAGCCCCAAATGTCTTTTTTTTTATCCCTGAGCTTTTCTAAGGCCTTATTGAGCTTTAAGCCTTTTTTTGTCCTAAAATAAATTCAATTTAATTTTGTTTCTGCACTATGTACGGATCCTTTGTTCAATGCCAACAACAATACCACGTATAACAAGATAATATTCAAATTTCATATTGGTTTTCGACACAATCACCTTATCAATAATACAAATTTTGTTCCTGTTTGACTAAAGCTCTTAATACATGATCAACAGTTTTACCCATTCAAACAACAGTACAAGAAATGAAATGTCTGCTTTTATAACACAGTTGAAATAAATGAATACGTTGGTTAACGAGTCATTGACAATATCTTATAGATTCAAAAAAATGTATTACAATGTTGGAGATTACAAAAGGCACAAAGGCCGCCACCTAAAAGCTTAATCCTATCCTATAAATCCTTCCTTATGGAGCGCTTTATCCTGACGTAGACGTAGTGCAAGTGCCATGTCAATAGGCTTTAGGGTCACCCTTTTGGCGTGAGCATGGCACAGCACCGAATCTTGAAACAGTGAGACCAAAATTATTTCTGACGCCTCTTGGAGGGCCTCGAGTACCGTACTCTGTACCCGAGTGACCCTGTCACTGTACTTGTCGATGACTTCTTTTACAACTCTTGCAAAAGGGGCCTTCGCCATGATGGGATCTGTGCTCTTTTGGTACTTTCTGATTTCTCGCAGAGCCACGGTCCCCGGTTTCCATCTTCTCTTCTTGTTGGCTCTACAGGGGGTGGTGGTGGATGCGACCTCTCTTCCCATGGTTGTCTATCATTTCTAAATTTTTTTCGCCTTTCTTGCTCGGCTGGATCTAGATTTAGTCTTCTTTTACTTGCTTCTGCCTTCTTCTTTTCTTGTTCTTGTTTTAATCTGCGTGCTTCTTGAATTCTTTGTTCCCGTCTTTCCCTCTCCCTTTACTCCTCCTGCTCCTGTCTTTCCCTCTCCCTTTGCTCCTCTTCTTGTCGTCGATCCTCCTCTTCCATCTCCACCTCTTGTTGCCTGTTTGCACGTTCCTTCTTTCCCTTGACACAAATCTTTATTCTTTGTTTTTTAGGTGGAGGCTGGGGCTGACGCCTCTCAAGTTCCTCATGTAGTGTTTGTGCTAAGAGCCTATCCTGCTCCTCACGACGGCTTATTTCCTCTGCTTCATAGAAGTCAGCAGCCTGTTGATACTGCTCTTGCTCAGTACAGAGAAGTGCTTCCTGGTCTTCCTCAAATGCGACCCTTAGCTCCTCTTCTAGCTACTGAGGGAGTAGGGCTTGCTGTTGCTCTCTTCTTCTATGTGCTTCCTTATTAATCTGGCGTTGTTGCTCTTCCAGCACATGCTCCTGCTACTCAGCCTCTGAGAGAGGTCGGGGGAATGGTGTACGCGTGGCTCTAAATGAGCCGGTGTCTCCAAGCTGCTTGGAGACATCCTCAATATTGTCCAGTCTTGAAAACACATCCGGCTGTATTCTTCCTGTCGAGTATCTACCTCTCTGTCCATGCTTGTATGCTTTATTTTGATGCGTTTTTGCACTTGTTGAAATGCCTGTGCCGCGGCGACTGCCTGTATCAAATTGTGTGCACCAGACGGTACGTTTGGGTTCTCAGTTTTGCGTGCAGTGTGCTTAGTTCTAGCCATCCATTGACTTACACGAGTGAATGAACGTGAAAATGTACTTTTAAAACTCACTTTTACAGGTTTATATAGTTTTTGAAAAAAACTTATTAATAAAAAAATCTCTAGAAATTTTAAAAAAAGCTTTAACTTAAAAAAGGCTACAATTTTTTAATATGGAACCCATTTTCGACCCATACGCCTACGCGCACCGAACCACTCACGCATCTAATGCATGGCACTTAATGCTTGCCATGCAATTGCTCGATAAGTGGTGCATTCACAAATGGCCTTCCATATCTCATATTTTGTGTGACTATTGTACCCCTCGTAATTTGAGAGAAGGTGTCTTGCTTTAGACCCACCCATGCATATTTTGTTTGGATTATCCTGACACGGTCCTGACTTTTTAGTATCCTTAGTTAACTTTACAGCACCACCATGAAGCCCCACGCTTGAAAGGACATCTTCCAGCTTACTGATGCATTCGTTGTTGTTTGCGAAGATGTTCAGGCTCCATATTCCATGCATAATTGATATGTAACTTTAGTAATTTGTCCATTATGCATAACCTAGCATGAAGCGTGCAAATATGAACACGGGAAAGTGGAATCTCTAATATAGGGCTCCATGAGATATCTTCTTGATCACGATTAGGCGGACAATTGGTATTACAATTCATAATGCCATTAACCCACTGCATAGGTTTCTTTGGATCTTTGTTTTGCATTGTACTCATTGAAGGTGGTTGTACATTTTTCTTGCCCTTTGCATGAGATTTGGTCATCTTGGTGGCTGCAACCTTGCCTGAAGCTTTGCCGCGTTCAATATACTCTGATTTTGAATGGCAACAATAAATACATGGAAAAAAAGTATTTGCTCCTAGCTTGCATCCTAGCATACACTTCAATGTCTTTAAATCACCTGCCATGTGCCACTCAACTGTAAATGTTCCTACATCTTCCACATGCAAAGTTTCTCCTTTTGATTGCAATGATATGACATTTGGGATGCCTGTTCGGGTAAGGTACCATCGCAATGTATCATTCGTCTCCTATGGAAGCTCAAATGCTGACAACCACCATATATTCTTTTCTGATTGCACTCCATAGTAATCTTTTCCCTGAGATTGACTTCCTGTGTTGGAATTTGAGGCTTGTGCACTACAGTCAAGAAGATTATCATCCTGTTCCAGATTTCCTTTGATAGCCCTGTTCATAAGTGTTAGGCTGACTCTTTCTAATTTTCGTCCTTTTACAATTTGACACTCATCAAGCTTTAACACAAACACAGCCTGACCTTGGCACTCCTCAATGCTTAGACCATAATAAGAAATCATAGCTCTTTGAAGGTCCTTAAATCAATAAAGACATTGTTGTACTTGTATTCAAATACCTTTGTAGTACATACAGGCAGAGCATCCTCCACATGACGGTAGCCACCTAACATGTTCGCAATTTCTGAGTTTACACTTTTTCTTGCCATGGTTACACTGTATGGAGTTGGTAGCATGGGTCGAAGAAGTCCTTTAGCACGATGACCTAGTGTAAACACCCTGTAAATGGCTTCATATCCCTTCCTACTGACACCAGCACTATCACATGCATCCATAATCTGTATGGGGCTTACCATATTTTGCAGCTCTCCAGAAATTTTGTTTCGGATTTGCTTAGATATTTTGCATGTGGGATCTTCTAGCAGCTTTGATATGTCTGATAACTTAACAACATGTTTCAATATGCCTGCTCTACATTCCTCAGCACCACCTTCATATCCCATCATATCCCCAGCAATATCTCTACATGGAACATAAATACAAAATAACATCAATATGTTTCACAAAACAGAATGGCCTGCAAAACAATGGCAAGAATAGAAGTTACCTTGTTGCTCGTACACGTCGTTTTCTTGCTCCACTTAGGGTTGCCAAGGTTTCTAGGGACTGACGCTTTCTTTTCCATTGTCGAAAGCCTACTGGAAGCTTCTTCAAGCTTTCAAGGTGTCGTTGCTTGTTTCGTGCATCTTGTTTGGCTGCATTCATCTTGTCCCGTTCAATATCAAAGGCCTGCTTAAGCAACAAGTTGTTCTTCTGGAGCTCCTGATTCTGAGTTTTCAAGTTGTTCACCAATTCTTCAAGCCTATCAATGTCCTTCTTGTGTTGCTGATGCAACTCATGCCATAAGCCTCAAAAATGCACTCTTGAATGCGATTCCTGAGCTGCAACAAAAGAAGGCCTCCTACAATAGCCAAATAGACCATTAGCTCCATCACCTACATAACTAAGAAATGTAGTGATATTAACAAAATGAGGTGGAGCATTGGTGAGCGGGTCAATAGGGTATATGAATCCATTCGTCCAGAGGTCAATACATTTTCGCCCTTGTGATCGAAGAGTACCCAATGGCACATTGGTCACACCACTTGTTTTTGTGTTGCGGATGGTAGCATACTCAGCAGCCAAATCTACATGTAACCTGAACTTTGGTGCTCTGTTAGATATATCTTCAAGTGGCATTTTCTTTAGGGTTAGGCAATGCTGAAAAGAGCTTCTTGTAGAACACAATGCAAGAGTGAGGATAGGGTATTCTGAAGAGAGTGCAATGAAGTTTTGCTATAAAAAATATTAGAAGATCATAGATCTTCTGATTAGGTAATAGGAGAAAGGACAAGGAAGATGGCAAGAGGCATAGAAGATGGTAGATTGAGGTTTTGCAGCATAATACAGTAGAGAGAGAGAGAGAGAGAGAGAGAGAGAGAGAGAGAGAGAGAGAGATGTAGATTGTAGACAGAAGCAGGGGATATGTATGGTAAACAATGCAAGAATGGAAAGTGGTAAGCTCTAAAGCTATGGAGGTTGATAGAGGGATTTTTTGCACTTCAATGTGGGAAAGACATGACAGAGAGAGAGAGAGAGAGAGAGAGAGAGAGAGAGAGAGAGAGAGAGAGAGCAGAAAATGATAAAAAGATGAGGCATGGAGGATGAGAGAGTGTGAGATATCTGCATTTGGAAGTCCAGAGGTTATGGAAGCTTACTAATCAGAGATGCAGAGCCATGGCACACCCAAATGTGAGAAAGGGGAAGAGAAAGAGAGTGGTAGTGAGACGAGGGCGTCTTAGAGAGAGAATGTAGAGAGAGAAAGTGGGGGGGTCCTAAAAGTGGAGGGAAGAGAGGAGGGAAGGCTTTTCAGCCATTTTGAATTTGGGAAAACCAAAAAGTTACCCCCAATTTAGCTCAAGCAAATATATATTTGAAAAAATAGAAATTCAAATAATGATTGCATAAAGATCCCCTTGTCAGGCCTAGTCAAAGTTTGCTTAGAGTCCTTAAGCAAAAGTACTTAAAAACATAATATGGTAGCTTAAAGGGCTCCCATAGACCTCAACCTTCCCCTAATGCTTGGAGCAGCAAGAAGCAGCCTACGGTTGCTCTATCCAGTACAGAGGCCGAGTACAGAGGTGGTGCTATGGTAGCATGTGAGGTAGCTTGGTTGAGAAAGCTACTTGCAGATTTGGGTCTATCAGTGGATAGATAAGTTGTCATTTTTTGTGACAACATTAGCAGTATACAGTTGGCCAGGAACCCAGTTTTTCATGCTCGCACAAAGCATATAGAGGTCCACTACCATTTTGTCAGAGAGAAGGTCTTGGCAGGAGACGTTGACCTTGTTTATGTCAGCACACGGGATTAGGTCGCTGACATCTTCACAAAAGCATTGGATACAGAGAAGCTCCACAGATTCAGGGCTTCGCTTGGTGTACATGAGATGGAGTTGAGCTCGAGGGAGAGTGTTGAGATATCGAGCTCATCTAGTGAGGTGGTGGACACTAATGACCCGCCTGGGGGATAGGCCCCACACTTACACCACTGGCATGGTTGGTGAGATCATGGGTGATATGCGGCCACTGGGATGACAGGCTGTGTGACAGCCATTCTGGCATAGTTATAGCGCCAGCTCATTTAGTTGGGTTCACACTATAGAGAACCCTAGTATGTATTTAGTTGAGTACCTTTTCATATTGTGTGTACTCTTATCTTTGCATATGGAGTGTTGAGTACCTTTTCATATTGTGTGTACTCTTATCTTTGCATATGGAGTGTTGAGTGTTGAGTGAAGAAGAAGAAGATTTTCAGCCTCTCACCGTATGTGTTCTCTTTTAGGGTTTTGTGAGTGTGTGTGTGCTTGCAAGAGCTCAAGCTCTCTTCTCCCTTGCATCTTTTTATAAAGAGGGGATCATCTAATATACAATATTATCTTTATTGACAATTGTCAATCAATTCTTTACTGTCGGATGCCTTGAAAATCAAGAATTGATTACACTAAAATAGTGTATCTTGTGAGCTCAGGTATACACACCGTATATTGGTGTACATGCATTTTCTTGCTCACGTATACACATCATTTGGCCATTTTCTTTCCTGCAATGGCTTGCTATGTGACCATCGATGGTCCAAAGGTGAGAACAAAACTTGTTATACATTCAAGCCAAAGATATAATGAGATATCTCTGTCAAAAATACAACACTTTGCGCTTTCTAGCAAAGAGGTTCACTCTACACCCAATAACTTTGGGTGCAGAAAGTATTAAGATTGAAGCTGAAACACTTGTTGATGGGACCAAGGGATATGTGTTGGATGCAGATGTTCAAGCATTTTATAAGGTTAGGTTACGTACTGTCAACTTGGTAGTGCTTGATGAAGAGGAAACTGTGCAGAAATATAAGCCTAGAGGGAGTAGTATACATGTTGCCTTTAAATGTGTGAATAAAATAGTATCTGTTGATGAACTTCATGTATCCTATGATGGATATATTGCTTTTGAGCTCCCTACTTCTAGGTGAAATTCTTCAATGCTGGGAATGGATCATAAACATGATGGTCATGTATGGGCAGACTATGTAACTTGTAGTAGTGATTGCTTTGTAGGTACACTGTGAGACTGAGTGGTTTGAAGGTCACCTACGTTGCTACAATCTACAATGCCTGCACATTGTGGCTTCTTTAGTTGTGAATGAGACTCATTGAATTGGGAGAGTGTGGAAGGTGACTCAAGTTGGGAGACTGGGAGAAGAGATTGGAACTCTTGTGTGTACTCATTGTAGACTTCCATCTGAGTGTGTGAAGCAGTGTCCTGCTGTCATATATTATTGTGTTCCAAAAGATCGGGAGAATTATACTAGATGTGCAATGCATTTGGGTAACCATGACCATCCATGTGAAGAGGGTATTAGTAGGCAGCAAAAGAGAATAATTGAAGATAAATTGTACTCGCATGCAAAGGGGAGTCCGCATGCAACACCTAAGCAAGTCAAAGTGCATGTGGCCCAAGTGTTGGTCCTTAACCTTTTGATTAAAGAATGTGAGGGGAAAGAAGGAGATTTTGGTGACAAGGAGCTGAATGACCTACTTAAGGTTGTCACTCCGTTGTCGAATAAGAATAGAATTCAAAGATGTATTCAAGAAGCTAACGGGAGCTATGTGTGTGGCCCGAAATGACTCAAAGCCATTATGGATTTGAAAAGCAAGATTGGTTATCTGTTTTTGCATAGCATTCTCTTCCCAGGGCAGTTGGGTTCAAACAAACCACATGTTTTCAAAATGTAAACTCTCGGTCCTAGAAGTGGAGTAGATTTGGTAAACAGAATAAGGCCAGGTGGTAACTTGTAGTAGGAGATGTGGGTGCATTTTGATCACATGCATCGCGTTCATGGTTGGTCTACAATGGGGGCTTTTGTTTATGATCCCTTTCTCAAAGAACTTCTAATCATTGCTACATGTGAATTTAAGGTTGAGGATAGATATGCTCAAAAAGAGTTTTGGAAAATGTTAAATGTGGTTATGCTAAACCTGAGTTCAAGAGTTTTAGGCTGATGAGGCTGATATACAAATTGGATTATAGTACGCTCTATTTATTTTTGTGGGAAGCGTAACCCCAAAAAAAAAACGTTCATGTGCTTGTCTCACTGGGAGCAAAGTATGGTGAATTATACAAAAAAGTGTATTAGACCACCTTTCCATGAGAAACACAAGGTCTTGTGTAGAAAGTGGAAGAATGCAAGCTCAGATGTTGTGGCGGGCTTTACAACAGTGGTGGAGAAATGGATATGTTGTGGAGGGTGAGTTGCCATCGATGGAAACATGGCTTGCGTGGTGGGAAGTGCGTGCAATGCATTGGAGTTCTTGGTTTTTGACACAAGACAATGATGGTCCTTTCTTGCCAACCACAAACCTTTCTTAAAACAAGCAGCATGAGAGCAGCTGTTGGTTTTAAGAAGCAATTGTCTTTGTATAAGGCTACTACTGTTGACCTTTCAATTGCTATGTTACAGAGTGCACACAGTAATGCATACTTGGTGGGTGGTTATACTAGGACGCGACCGAGACTGCAAGAAATCAAGGAGCGCTTCCTTTCAAGGAATGTTGGGGCGTCAATGAGCAAAAGACTAATTGACTTAATCCATAGTGCAATGGCAGAGGCTAATCTGGATTGCCCAAAAGTGGACCAAGAGTAGAAATCTGTGTGATGTAAAAGACTTATCTTGGAATCTCCAAGTGTTGTGCTAGAGAATGAGCCATAGGCCACAGTACATGACTTTGATAGTTAACAAAAGAGGACCAACTGTTCCGACACCTCCAAAATCCATGTTGCCCAACAATCAAGAGAAGAAACTAGTGAAAACACTATTATAGGGGATAAGACATACATATCCTAAGTCTAAAGTTACATGCTTTGGATTTCTGCAAGACCCTAAGCAGCGCTGCGGTGCCTTGATTAATCCACAGGGTGGACCACGGCAAGGTGGTGTGCTTGTGCCTTGTTTTTGGGGGGACAACGTACTTACCCGGGACTCAGGTGGCATTTGGGAGGGATTTGTATGGTTCTGTGCTAATGTGAATACACATTGCTGGCATGTGGACACCAAGTGGGTGATTGCACCACCTGGACCTGCCTCCAGGTGTTTGGCCAATTACATAAGGTACAGACCTTACAGTGGAGGAGGTGGTCAATTTGGAGAGAGCAAGGTTTCTATTGGAGACAAGTAGCACCATCCCACAGAATCTAACATTGATAGTAGGGTCAGGCCTACCACCAATACATGCAAGCCTAAGTAAGGTTGTCCGTTGGCGCAAGACGCTCACTAAAGAATTCCAATCGAATGTACAGAGAAATGTTGTTTGATTTTAGCTTGCATTGTTCGAGAAGACATTGTCGTCTGTAATGAATTGCACATGTTTTATGTGAGCACAGAGGGGTCATGTGCTACTAGAGTGAATTATGTAGTGAATGTGTCTGAGTACCCAAACTGCTCTTGTCTGTATTTCCAAAAGAGAGAAGCAAAGCATGAGATCATAGATGTACCTTCCTTGTAAACATATGTATTATGTTTTTTTGCAAGTGTTGAATCTTGATGTGGTTGTGCATGAATTTATGCAACAACGGGCTTTGACAAAAGTGGAGTTGTTTCAAGCATTGTCTGGGGTTGTCGCTACCATGCAAATTTTGGAGAGCCATAGGACATTGTTGGATGTCCGAATATGCATTGACAAATTTCGGGGTGCTAATTACAAATGCATGGCAAGTGTTATTAGTGGCCCATTTTTTGGTCTTGGGAGGAGAATATGCATAGCATTAACTATTGGAGTTTTGTTTTTTGGGTTTCCTTGTTTAAGGTTTCTTGTTGTCGTTAGATTTTTTTCTTCAATAGAAGTTAAGATTCACCGTTTGAGGTTTCCTATTGTGGTTGAGTTTTTTTTCCCTGTATAAAAATTAAGTTTGTGGTTTGGACGATCCAGAGGTGATATATTCACAAAAAGAATACAAGTGTCTTATGTTCATTACAAATCATTGCCCCGCCACTCGGAATGCGCTCTCACTTGTTTCCTCTCGCTCGTGAAATGGCCATCCTCTTGTTGTTGTTACTGTATTATCTCTTTGGAATAAAGATCATTTGGTATCAATCTTTGTACATTCGTAGTGTCTATTTGTCTTTTCTATATATTTCGTCTTGTCTTGCCAGTGAATCTGTCTATCAAGTCTACGGTGTTTTCATGCAACAATCAAGATCATCCGCACGAGTCGATTAGTCTTTAGCAATCGTTTCTGTTGTGCAGTCGCTATTGTAACCGATAGGTTGTCTGTTGTTTTGTGCTTGATCCGTATCCGATTGGTGTATGAACCAGAGACACTCGGTAGGTTGCTCCGCGACACTAGTCAGTACCTAACAACAGATAACAAGTCACAAACTAGACACCCAATTCAAACCAAATTCACACACCATAGCTGAATCTGGTATAGACCAGACAATAAGAAGTCAAGTCAAGACGAATGAATAAACTAGTTGCAAATGTCATTACAAAGATGCTTCAAAAATATCATAATAGGATCAGCAAGATGCCAAAGATGCCCAATAGGCATGTATGTCATAATTACATTTGGAGATAATTTGTCATTACCAATCTATCCCAAAATTGTTCCAGAATGCCATTACAACAAATATTAACAAGGTCATAATCACATCGTCAGAAAATAAGTGTGTCGCCCACAAAATAACACCTACAGCATGGCTAGCGCAAGATGCTGCTCCAAAACCGTATGGCTAGCCCCAAAAATAGAGTTTACTGGTTCAAAAAGCGTCTACATGTTAGAATCATGTTGCTCAAAAGTTGCATGGCTGCCGCAAAAACAGATCAGGCTGCTCCAGTGCTGCACAGTCCACATGCAACCCAAAACTTTGTTCTTTAGGATTCACCCGAACATTTCATGCAACCCAAAAACTTTGTTCTTTAGGATTCACGCAAACATTTCATGCACCATGGTGCAACTCCATCCTCAGCTTACACACATTGTCATGCTGGAACCGATCTTTTGTGAGCTGCAAACAAACACCAACAAGCCAAATATATAAGTAGCATTGAGCTTCCAATCTCTCACCAAAGTAGGCAATGGATGAGCTCGTTACCTACGTCTTCCCTATGCCGTCTTGCAGTATGCTAGCAATGAGACACCTCATGAATGCCATCACGTAGAACCCACAATCTGTGCCATTGGGCTGCTTTTGTACCTGTCCCAAAATTACACACATAACAAATGTACAGCATGTAGACACCAACAAAACGTGCACAAACAACCACAGCATTCAACATGTTGGTACCAGCAGAACATCCATAGAATTCAGCAGGCATGCGCCAATAAAACAAATAAGAAAACTACCCTTCACCTTAACAATCTTCAACTCCAGCTCTTTTGCAGGATTAAGAAGAGCACTCTAGACAGTCGCTTTTTCCACACGTGGTGCCAAGGACAGTCGCCTTTTCCCACACGTGGTGCCAAGGGTTTAAGAGTGCTTGAATAAATCCAAAGCTTGGATTGCGTCATGCAGGGTTCGGGAAATTTTTTTTAATGAACCCTCCTAGCTACAAGTTGAACAGGTTTTTTCAAAATTTTAGGCGGCATGATCCTCTTCATACAAGAATGAAGAATCTCAGTCCCTCTTGCTACTTGAAGAAGGCGGACCATATCCTTCTACGACTTTTCTAAACCATCATAACATGCATTTCATAATGTACATGTGCTATAAAATTTAAACTTAAATATGCTATCCTTCTACGACTTTTCTAAACCATCATAATATGCATTTCATAGTGTATATGTGCTATAACATTTAAACCTTAAGATGCTGCATTTTGCCATTGATACAACTTCACATAGTTGAAATAAAGAGACTAGAAATCATACTTGAAAGAAACAAGCAAGCATGTTTCCAATCCTGGTATGACATCTCCGTAAACGTTTAGTGGTTGTTTTGCTAAGCACCATTGCTCTTTGAAGAGAAAAAGGTTCATGTACATGCATTTGAAAAAGTTTATCTATTCATAATGAAGCATGCACATTCTATAAAACTATGTTACTTATACTTCTAAGATAATTTGACATCCTTAAGAACTACATACACATGCCAAGCCTATCAAGTTAGAGGATGAAGATTGAGGTATAGAGGAGGCCTTACCAAGACTTGAAGCACTCAAAGTACTTTCAATACTATGCAAGGCAACTCATTTGATAGGTTTACTTCCAGGGTTTACTTTCCTAAACTCAACATAAGCAATCACGATGATAGTAAAGTAGTATCATTATGCATTCTTACTTGAAAGTTGAAACACCCTAAAACAACTAGCTCTACACACACACACACGCACACTTATATATGAAGATATATATGTATATATGTGTGTGTGTGTGTGTGTGTGTGTGTGTGGCCTTAGAGAAGTATATACATCACTAAGTCTCTGCACAAAGCCAAAAATAATAAAAACCAATTTTAGTTTTTCAATTTGAAAGATAACAATTAAAACTAAAAATGAGAGAGAGACTACTAAAGAAAGAAATGAAAAGATAATGAGAAAAAGTCAAGCAATAGAGACACATAAAGAGAAAAAGTCAAGCAATAGAGACACATAAAGAGAATGCATACATTTATCAAAATTCGGTAACAATAAAAAGAAAGAAAGACAAAAGCTAAGCTAAACAATTAGACAAGCATGTTAAAAGAAGTACATAATAATAAAATATAAAGCATTAGAAAGAAAGAAAGAAAAAACATGAAAAAAATTATATACAAGTAAGAAAACTAAAAAATAGTACAAAGCACAACTCATAAAATTAAATAAACACTAACTAGTAACAACTTAACCGTCAAAAGCTTAAAAGAACTCTAAACAATAAAAGATGAAAAAAGCTAAGCATATGTACAAAAAAACCTAAAAAAAGAAAAAATGCTAAGTACATGTGAGCTTAGGATCCACAACTACTTCAATATCTTATTCAACATACAATTTCATTAAAGCATCTAAACTTTTTATCTCTAGATGATTTCTTAGCTTGTCTTTTATCACAGTACGTGCACTAAAGCCTCTTTCACGAATTGCAATACTGGAACGTTGTACAAGGGCAACTTGACAAATAAATAATACATTGGGGAATGCATCTTTCCACAAATCATTGCATGCAATAGATGAAGTTACCTCTGGGAGACTATACCTCACCCAATCCCTTGATGCTTGATGCTTGAACTTTGTATACTCCTTTTTGAACTGCTCAGGATTGATCACTGCATTAAAATCTTGCACATGAAGCTTTTTAGAGGAACCATATAACTTACATATTCGATCGACCTCGTTGATGCCATAGGTTTTCAAAGGCCTTTCTAACAATGGATGTTGTGCAGGCACCAACACCTTCATACAACTCAACACAAAGTTGTCATCAAACCTAGAAGTTAAATTTTCAATCATAGCATTTGCAAAAGATATTTAAAAATCAAATGCTCTGTTCAAATCTTCCCCAAATAAATCACGAGTCAAATCATGATCATACATTCTATTACCACGCAAAGCATTTCTCAAACCATATAAATATCCTTTTTCAGGACCATACTCTGGAAGTAAAGCATATCCATTCACTCCATATGTATAAGCCTTTATATCAACATCTGGAGCATCCACATAATATTGTTTGATGCAAGCAATCTCATTGTGTACAAGACTTTCAACAATAGTGACATCAACAAATTTCTTTTGGAACATTTGACTCAAAGTAGCTAATCCTCTTAAAATGTCAGTCGTAAAATGCAAGCAATAAAGACACTCAAAATTTGATAAAAAATGGTAAATATGAGGGGCCTCAGTCTTTGTAATGGTAAGAATAGAATCCAAATATTTCACAACTCTACTTACCACTCGATACCTGCTTAGCCATCTAATATCAAATGTGTGTTCCAATCGAAGAATAGGGCATGCAAGATGAGCTTGCATGATTTCAAGGCCCTCTAATCTCTTGGAACTTCCATTGAAGTAGCTTGCAATAGCATTGACTAGTTTGTCAAGCTTTTTGCAATACTCTATCTCTTTGGCCACATTTGATATTGCTAAAGCAGCACGATGCGCTACACAATGTATCGAAGTCAAGAAAGGATTCACATGTTTTTTAAGCAATGCTTGAACTCCATTATCTTTTCCTACCATTGTAGCACATCCATCAGACCCAAAAGCGACAAATTTAGTAAAATCAAGGTTCATTTTCTTGAGCTCTTCAAGAATCGTCTCATAAATAGATTTAGCAGTACCGTCATGAACACGCATAATTCCATAGAAGCTCATTTTTGGAATGTAAGCACTCTCAAGATAAGAAAGATAAATGACCATATGACCATGTCGAGAGATATCATTAGACTCATCAATTAAAACTCCAAACCATGGACTAGCTACAACCTTCTTTATGGTAAAATCCATAAGACACTTTGCCATACAAAATATCATCTCAGCACATGCTTTATCATCATTATATAGAGTAGTAGTGTATGGAGCATGACAATCTTGCACATATTTTATGATATGAGAAAAATCTGCAAATGCCATGTTTCTCTTTGCAATGAGATATGCACCTCTAAACAAATATAATAAAGCTTGATCTTTTATCTCTACTACTTTTTGCATACTATTTTGAATGCAATCTTTATTCTCAATAAGCACGGCATTCATAGCTGCTTTATGACAATCAATTTGTGCATGAGACTTAAAATTACTTACCTTGAGTTTATCGATCCACCTTTGGAATACACAGAATGTGGATGAGGATACTTTAAACAAAATTTGTAAAATAATTTCACCTCCTTATCATCATACTCGAGCCACTTATAATCATCTAGCCATTCTTTTTGAAAGAGTGCACGCCTTTCATTTTTCCGATCATACTCGGCCCTCTCTTCAACACACACACTTCAAGGCTTCATCAGTAACATTAGCGACACTCACACAAGCTGATGATGGACCAGATTCATTCTCAACAACCTTTTTAGCCTTTTTAGAAATGTTAGTTACATCAATGCTAGCCCAAGTAAGAAGTGTACCTTGTCTTTTATCTTTTGATTTAGGTGCCATGATAAAGCATAAACCTTACCTCAAAATAGACACCTTTTCTATTTGATAATACAAAGAATAAGAACCTTGCATATGCACGCGCACATGCACAAACACACACACACACACACACACAAACAAGCCTTTAGGTATGCCTGCCCTTGCAGTTCCCTGAATTGGAAAGGCACATTTTCTAGGAAACGCCAACTTTCATTAACGTGGGATGAAAATTGAAGGCAAATGAGTGCCTTGCAAAAGTAGCCGAAATTGGACGTCTCTAAAGCTGTAAAATTTCCCCGCTTGCCAAGGCGGGAAAGAGGGCCTCTCTCACGAGGCCCCTTGTTGCAGGCAGTGCCCTACAAGACGTGAACCTTTTACGGAGTTTAATTTAAAAGGTCCAGGAACAGCCGTAGTGGAAGGTGAAACACAGAGGCCGCCATAGCCATAGGATGAACAGGGGAAAAAAAAAGCAAAAGTTCAAAAGCACTGGTAATCGCAAGAAAAACCTAGTTTTCCTGGTCTTTCCAGGTTGATTCCTTGGATTTTGATTGTGAAGCTACAGGCTATGGCAAGTACAACTCCAACGCCATTGCAGGAAGAACAAGTAAAAAAAGGGAAATTGGCAGGGCGAGAAAATAAATAAGAAATAAATAAGACAGAGGCCGCCATAGCCTTTGACCTCGAGGATAGAGACAAAGAATAAAAACCGTGCAAATGTTTGCAGAAAAGCAAAAACCAGGGAGAGGGAAGAAGATTACCTCTTCACACGAGCTGGCGGCGGGGCAGGGGAGAGATAAAAACCCTAGTTAAGGTTTAGTGTTGCTTTTGATGCAAGCGATGGCAAGCAGGTTTCGTCGCTTCGGAGCCATTGTCGCCGCGCAGTGCACACACAGGCAGAAGAAAGAGGACGACGACTCTTCTCAGTTGAGAAGCACAATCAATAGCAAACGGCCGTAGGTTTCGTGCTGTCGAGAGGGAGAGAACTAGTGTTGTGCTGATGGGAAATAGAAGCATGAGGCAGCATTTGAGCACAAGGTGTGGCCCGTGGGTGTGGCAGTTTTCATGCAGGCAGTACAAACTCCAAGGTTCTCGTTGGCTGCGTGATGTCGAGGGTGAAGCCACAGAGCGTACTCATGAAGAAATATTAAAAAAAAAATCCTAATCCCTACCCCCGGGCCCCACCCCTTTTTTTTTCCTCCACTCACTCCCATCCCCAACCTTATCCCTACTCGTGCACCCAACTTCCAAGTCCCCAAAACCCCCTCGGGCCTCTCCCCTTACCTCTCTTTAAATCCACCATAATAAATTATATACTATATACTAATATTAAGTATAGTATAATATATATTATATACTATATTGTATAATATATATTATATATATTATATACTATATAAATTAATCTTCCTAGTGCTAGTGTGAACCGGTCGGAATCCCTTTCGAAAAAGCTCCACGAGGTTTCAATCCTTTTCATGGAATTTTTGAACAAATTACCACTTCCTCCCCGATTCTAGATGAACAAGTATTTGCACAATCTGAACCGGCCCAAGGTTGAAGCGAACCCGACTTTTCCCGAACCCTGGTGTCATGCTTTGCGTGAGTATTCGTGACATGCACATTCACAAAGCATGGGTTTCTTGTAAAAGCGAATGCACACCTCATCAGATTGCAGATGCTGGCGGGATGCTCGAGTCGACTGCAAACCATCTCTATTTTGTCGTGTGTCCTCCTCCCTCCCCCTTCTAAGCCCTGCCCTTCTCGGCGCCATGATTTGGGCCCTGTTTCCCTCACTCCCCTCTCCCGCTTATATCCCCAATTTCCAATGTGCCACCTAACAACCCTCTCCCACCATGCATATTTTGATGTGGCTGCCACGTTGGTCCCCGTTTAGGCAGATTTTTTTGCACCTCAGCGATTTGCCCGAGTTTTTTTTTTTTTTGGACGGCCTGCTTTAGTCAAGAGGCACGGGTAAACAAGCAGTTACTAAAATAGTGTGAATATATATATATATATATGCGCAGAATAGTGTGAATATATATATATAACAGTATGTATGAGACATGGTCAAATGGAAGTTCTATATGGGCTACTGCTACTGCTACTGCACAGTGCACAGAAAGCTTTGACTGTGCGCGACCCGGTACTCACTGCAGTGCTAGCTTTACCGTGTGTAGAAATCCAGCACCAAAATGAAACAAAAAATCCAGCTTTGAAAATTGACACTGCGCTGCTAGCTACGCGCGAGAGTCTGGCAGTGCGGCGTGCCTACTGGCTGTCGCTATGGCGTGTGAGTCTGGACTCTGCATAAATCCATGGTTTGCCTGGATTTATGCCTTGCTAGTTCCTAGGTAGCTGCTGACCCCTGGCGCCCGCCGTCGGGCAGCATCTACCGCTAATTTTGACGGCAGAGGGCGGTACCTCGGGGGCCCGGCGTCGGGGGTCAACTCTTGAGAGATTAGTAGGGCAAGTTGCAACGTTTTTCTTCTGTTGAGACATTACAGTATCTCTTCGTGTTGGGGTGTCTCTCTTCTGCAGAGTTTCTCAGTAGACCTTTTAGGGTTTCCCATCATGGCTCCCAAAAGGAAGGCAGGGGCTCGCAAGGTTCCTATCAAGGCATCACAGAAGCCTATCCAGGAGGAACCAGTGGTGCAGGAAGCTCCTGTAGAGACTGTTGAAGCAGAGAAGGCAGAATCCGAAGCCGAAGCCCAAGCTGAAGAAGGTGAAGGAGAAGAGGAAGCAGACCATGACGATGGGCCCAGCTTCAAGAAGGCTAAAGCAGCAGAGGAGGTGAGGAAGGGTGGAGCCAAGCGGGGAAGAAAGCCGAAAGCTTCTGCTAAACCTGCTCCCAAGAAGGTAACAGATACTGCTGCCAAAGGAGAAGAGCCTGCCCCCGCCAAGCTGATTGTCATTGAAGCCAGGTATTTTCTGCTCTTCCTCTCATCACTTGCTTTATTTAACCAGGGAAAGGTTGCCTTCCCCATGCATATCTGGCTTCAAAATACCTTACAATTTTAGCTAATATAAACAGACACATGAATATTCTATTCAAAGAAGAAGAAGAAAAAGAGAAAAACTTTTGCAAGTGTTAAAAGAAAGTGCCACCTTTCGAAAGGCCTCCCATGGCCTTTCTTTAGAGGAAAATGGGAGGGTAGCCAATGACCCATTTCCTTAGCGAAAGGCCAACCCATGGCTTTTCCCAACCATCATGGTCTTAAGAGTGGAATAATTTTTTTTAAATTCTTTTTATTGCCATGGCAAATTTTTATTAGCTCTCTATTTTGTTTTAACATTCCATGTTCTGATGTGTCAAGGTTTTATTGGCTTTCTATTTTTTAATATTCTCATTGCTTATGTGTCATCAACTCATTTGCTTTCATTTGAATAAAATTCTCACGACTGATGTGTGAATATCCTATGGTGCATTAAAAACAAAGCTTGGTGATTTGATGGCTGGGATTTATTCTCCCAAGCTGATGTGTCAATATCCTATGGTGCATTCTTTAAAAACAAAGCTTGCTGATTTGATGGCTGGGGTTTATTTTCGCAAGGCCCAAGACCATGATGGAATGAGAAGAGCTGTTTTTTTGTAATTACATGGGCCAAAAAACCTCGATGGCTAGATATAATGATTTTACCTTATTTGTAAACTGCATGCAAAAAAAAGAACGGGCCTATGGTTTCCTTGTCATACCCTTGCTATTCTTGCTAGAAATTGATCAACATGTTTTGTCATCACACCCAACATAGAATTTTGGTTAAAACTGTTACACCTAGTTGATTGTATGCCTTAATGGCTAGAAATTTTGTGCTGGCTAGACTAAGAAACCCGTTTCTTAACTTTTGAAACCTTGAGAAACCCTTTGCAGTATGGCAGTTTTGCCCAAATTTCAGGTTTCGTTTTCTTTCCAATTCTGTTGATTTTATTGCTTTTTATTTTTCGCATCACCTTGCAATTCTCTCCTCCTATGTCTCAAAAACCTCAAAATCTCGAGGTTTTTTCCATCATCTTACTATATTTTTAGGTGGGTTTAAATGTTTTTTTAATATTTATAATGAGTAAAAATATTGATTTTTCGAAACCTGGAGGTTGAGGGAGGAAACCTTTTGAGACAAAATCCCAAAAACCTCCAAACGTTTCTTGTGACTCTGTTCATCCTATAGATGTCCATACACAAAATTCAGGGCAGCTTCCGAGTACATGCTTGCAAAATCTTTCTACCAGTGTCTATTTCTTATCCTGCCCGAGTCACAAATCCCTCGATATACAGGGCTATGTAGCATTGTACGCTTGAAACACAGGTCCAGCAATGCATGTATGTTTGTTTCTGTGAAAAATATGCTCTGAGATGGTTGCATTTTTGCAGATCCTTATAGGTCTTGAGTATGTTTCTTTCTGGAAATGTTTCACATCTAACTGACAGGATGTCAATGTAAGAACATGTGTATTCACCACTTGCTGTCTGTCTCCTGTCTCTGTTTGCAGTAAAGAGTGCAATGCCTTCAAGACGAGGGCTGCAAAAGTTCAAACCGACTTGACCAAAGCACTTCCTGGGCTTGAAGTGCAAGTGAATCCTGATAGAGTTAGTCACTAAAGTTCTCTCTCATTTGTTGTTTTTTAACGTGGTGCATTGATTGTCATGTGTAATTGATTGTGATTCCTTTTAGCATCATGATCCTTTTTTTGTCGGGATTTTCAGCCAAGGAAAGGTTGTTTCGAGATACGTGATCAGGATGGAAGTATTTTTGTCTCCTTGCTGGTATGTGCCAACAGAACGACAGGATTGTATCCCTTGCTTCATTCTTGTTAAGTAGAACAGTTTCCCTGCTCTGAGAGGGAGAGAGAGAGAGAGGAGAGAGTTAAGTCTTTTAATGCACAGTCAAAAGCCCGATGCCACTCTGTCACGAGAGAGAAAAGAGAAGGTTTTTTAAACGTCGTCGTAGAAACAATCCCAAAAGACCAAATATGATCTATCCAACTAGAGTGAGATTCGAACACGGGACGTGTAAACCGCTCTGCCAGAGAGAGAGAGAAGCGCTCTTACAATGTTTTCAATCTGCACCAGGGAATGCCAAGGCCCTTCACCAAGCTGAAGAATCTGGATCTGGAGAAGACAGTAGAGGAAATCGTTGATAAAATCAAGTGATTTGACTTTATCTCAACAGGTGTTATGCACCCCTTGAGGTGTTATCTACCTACAAGAGGTCCCCTGTAAAGAATGCCTTGTGGCAGGGGAGTAACGTGAAGGACAACTACGAAAACTAGTAAATTAGTTTTTTATTTTGTGTTCTTGATTGTGCAGTATTATGAGACATTTTAGACGAGATCAAGGAAGTGTTCGATCCGTCTGACATGCAGCTGCCTAAGCTTTGCTAGTTTCTATCATGAGGCAAGAGCTTACTGAATCTCTACCAAATTTTTCTTGAATTATGTGCTTTTCAAAGCTGAGATGTGAGGGCAGTCTATCTATGCTATTCATGATAGGAGTTTGATGATTTGAAGCTCTGTTAGTAGACCTTGTTGAGTACAGCCTCTCATGGAGTCAAGATTGCACTTGGGTGTTTTTTTTTTGGGTTAAGTTTGGGAAATAACGTAGACTTTGCATTGGTCTATGTTTTGCTAAGTGGTTACGTCTTTCCAAGTCTTTGCTTGTACCACCTTGGTTGCTCTTGTTTCTGTCCACCTTAACACTAGTTCTGTAATTGGACACTAAAGTGTCCTGAGGACACTAAAGTGTCCTGAAAGTTAGCATTTTTCTTGAATTTTTGTGGACAATCTATTAAGAGTTTTGAAATGCTTAACATCCACAGATGTTCCTCAAGACCCAAAAAAAAATTGAGATTTTTTAAATTGCAATTTTCTTAGCTTTTGCAAGGTAATATTTTAATTTTCTTGGACGCATGCTGATAAAACGCATGATTTTTGTTGTTTTCAAAATAGTAGTAATTTGTACATAACTTTTAGAAGGGACATAGTTTGATCATGAAACTTGGCTTGATGGAAAGCCCATGATGTAAACTAAATCTTGGAATCATCAAATTATAATTATTGGATAAATTTTTGACTCGCTAATATTGAAATGATGTTTTTTATACAGGTGGAGCATGAATTTTTCTCCTTCCATATGCAAGCTAATAATGTAAAACTTGAGGTGCACCCATGTTATATAGGGTAAATACTACTTTGTTTTGAATTTTTCAAAACTTTAGAGCCACTTTTTGGGCCTCTTCTCATACATGGCCTTTTGCGCAACCTGTTTTTAATACGTAAAATGTCTAATTATGAGCCTAATTTTGATTTTCATCAAAGAGGAAAGCTGTGTAAGTGCATTATTTGTTGTAACTATAGGTGTAGACTACTTGTGCAAGCATAGTTATAATTAGTTTTTGAAAAAAGATGATCAAATTTTGTATTTTTATTTTTTACAGTTTTTTTAGAACTAGGCGATAAGAACCTACTTACGTGGAGGCTAAGTTAGTGTCATACACATCAAATTATGGCTTATTTATCTCATCTCAAGCATGAAAACCAATAATCAACATTCTCATTGATAGGGCTACAATTTTTTTTAGTGGCGTGATTGAGTTTTGATAATACGCGTTACTTTTGCTGATTTTATACAACTTTTTTGGAAAAAATTCTAGGAAAGGAAAATGATTTTTTTGGTGAACTTCTACCTCCTTGGACTGATGTATGCTATCAAAATATCTTGGGAAAAATGCTATTGATATCATTGGATTTTTTTTTTGAGAGAATGATGCTTGTATATTTGGAAAAATCCTGAAAAATCTTGAAAAATGTTCATTTTCAAGACATATGCTACTTTGTTGCTTATGTACTTTCAAATAAAAAGGCATTTTATATGTTTAGCATTTTTTACATAAGCATAGGGTTATGTTCTACATGTCCAATGAAGCATTTTGGTTTTTAAAGCCTACATTAGGAGTTCGATTTTGTTTCGCAACCTCCAAAAAAGGACACTCAAGTGTCCTGTTTTGGTACCAAACTAGTGTTAACCCCTCTCCAAGGTGTAAGTTTAGTTTGAAATAGTACGTTGGTGACATTATAGGAACATGCCTTACCTACGATGTCTAAAAGACATAGTCATCGGAGTAACTTATGCACACCTTTAAAAAACATAGCCATCTGAGTAACTTATGCACACCTTACCCAAGCACCAATGTCCCAGAAAAGTGATGCTATCCACGTGTTCGAGTTGTGAGAGATTATGGAGACATTGTAATTTTACCTACTTTAAGTTCCAAAGATTCTTTTCCACTTCAATCTTTAATGGGTGGTCCAAATTGCCTCCAAATCCTAGATGTTAAGCTCCATAGGGTTCTCATGTTGAATATTTCCTTATAGAAAATTTCACCACATAAGCGTTACTACTCTTGCATATGGGAGGATTTAGTTCTTGAAAACATAACATTTGTAAGAGTGTACTCTTATGTCTCTTATCAGAGGATACTCTTATTTCTCTTATTAGAGGATGTGGATAAGTCCGTTATGGTTCAATGTCCTCCTCTAGCTCTTCTTATTTTTTCTTTGTTTGATGTAAACTATGCTTGTCGACATTTTCTTTTACACTTTTTGATGGTCATCATCAAGTCTACAATCCAGGCACTCGCAAATGCTCTTGGTGTCGAAGAGATAATGGGAAATTGTGTATCCATCCTTAGTACTAGATTTTTTGTAGTATTCATTGGGCTTTGTTAGAATGTATTATTTATTTATATATTCAATTAATAGGTATTAAGTTTGTTTAATATATAAACCTTAAAAATATCTATTTACATAATTACATTAAATTAATATACTCAATATAGATGTGTAATTATATTTATTCATTTATTCTTTCACATTATTTATGTATAGTTAAGTTATAATAACACAATGTAAAAATATTCAAATCTAAAATATAATCATATTCATATAAAAAATATTTAAATAGCTTTATCAAGCTGGCATTTTTTTTGTAGTATCTCGAGAATGATCCAATTACTACAAAGAGAACGTGGCCCCACTATACAGAATCTGGCAAGCAATAACGCTCTAAAACTCCCAAGAATGAGTGTGACGGCTTCATATCCGGCCACCCAAAAGTTATGTAGACACTGCCCGGTCACCCAAGAGTTATGATGACCCTACATTACTATCTCTTTCTCACTTAATCTTCCTCTTAGGACTGTTGTGTTCCCTGCTCAGGCAACTCTCTCCTCCATAGATCGAAGCGGGTTGGCACTCTCTCCTCCTCCAAAGAAGACATTTGAGCTTTTCCAAAAGGTATTTTCTGCAAATCCTTTTTCATTTTGAATTGCCTATTTCTTCATTGCTTAGTAGCTGTTGGCTTGTGCTTAGTAGCCATTGGCCGCCATTCTCTTGATTTGCCATGGCTTAGTCAAATGACTGGTGCTTTAGATTTGTTGGCCTGTAATTCTTTAAAAAAAGGGGCTATAAGCATCCCGCATCGATGCGCAGGCTCCGTTTTGTTTTTGTTAGGGTTGTGAGGTTATGTCTTCAAAATATGGATGCGTGGTGTCTTCAAAACATGGTTGCAAATCATGAAGTTTTTGTTTTTTTGCTATGGTTGTGTGGTGTTGGATAAGGAAATCATGAAGTTTAGGGAGTTTTTGTTGCTATGTCTATGGCTATGGCTATGGCTATGGCTTTGTGGTTTTGGCATGCATGACATAAACAAAAAAGGGGGCTCGAAGCGGCCCGCGCCATCGCGGGCTGCTTCCAACTCCCTTTTTTATTTATGTCATGCATGCCCAATCCATCCAACATGCATATTGGAATTCACGTGTCTTTGACCCAAGCAGTAGCTTAGCTTCAATAAGAAATAGCTTAGCTTCGAGATAAGCAATAGCTTATCCCATCCATGTGTCTTTGACAATTATGACATATTGGGCTTGAAGCCATGTGTTGATAGGTATGCAATGGCTGACTCTTCTCGTACTCATCATCATCCCTCTCTCAACTCATGCCAGCGGGGAAAGGGAGAGGATTATGAGATCTTTGGCCTCTTATGTCCTTGGTAGTAAACGGATTCAAGTTAACTATGGGTTTTGAAGTGGAACAAAGATGCCTATTACAAAGTCTTGACATGTAAGTATACATAGGTCCTCTCACAAAGCCATACACATTCATATATTATGCCATCCTTATATCTAACTTTTACAATCACCATTTTAACATCTTTTCTGATGCAATTAGTTATACTTTCAAATACCATGTTTACATGCTAATGTACATGATGATAGATGCACTCTATGTATTGTCTTCGTCTCATAGAACCTCATAATCTCTTATAATTTACATATTTAATATCATCTCTCTCTCTCTCTCTCTCTCTCGTCTTGGTCCTCTCATGATGAACACTCACCTTGACACTCTCATGCTCAGAGATTATATAATTGCGACCTACAACAAAGAATATCCATTGGTGCATGTATATATGTGGGTAGCCAATGTGTTGGCCAAGGCCACTACCATTGGGAAGCAGCCCATGTCGACGCAGGCTACTTCCCAATGGTAGTGGCCTTGGCCAACAAATGGCCACCATAGTTGCACCAAAACCTACACCTAGTGGGGTTAATAAACCTAACACTCATGGGTCTGTCCAAACCTTATCTCAGACCAATGGAGCTAGTGGCAAAGGGGGCTCAACCCGACTCGACTCTGGATCAGAAGACAAGTGATGACATTACAAGGGGGAAGTTGACCCAAGTAGAGGTGGCATCATGCTGGAAGGAAAATGAGTGTTTCTTTTGCAATACTTTGGGGCATGCCAAGCATCAATGTTCTAAGAAGTGGCCTGCTAAGCTTGTGCCTTTAGTATCTATAGTTTAGTCACCCCCAAAACTAACAGTCTCCTAGCTCCCACTAGATGGTTTAGGTTTTGAGCGAGTGATTCCAAACCAAGGGGGCTCAACCCTCGTTGACTTTGGATCAAAAGGTAAGCCATGGCATTTCAAGGGGGGAAAGTTGACCCAAGAAAGGGTGGTGGCATCATATTGGAAGGACAACCAGTGTTTCTTTTGCAATACTTTGGGCATGTCAAGCATCAATATCCTACCATTGGGAAGCAGCCCGCATCGACACGGGCTGCTTCCCAATGGTAGTGGCCTTGGCCAAAAAATGGCCACCCGCTAACAAGGAGATGTTGATGTTGCTTGGTGTAATTAGTAGGCCAATCCGGATTTACGAGGAAAACCAGTAAAGAGAGTAGTAGCCAGTTCGGATTACTAATGCATGCTATCTTAAAGTGTTGATGAAAAGCTTCTAGCTATGTCATTCTATCCTATATGTATGTGGCTACTGGTAGGGATAGTGATGCAGAAAGAGTTCTATTTTGTTCTATTCTTTAGTTTTCATGTTGTCCAGCAAGTATTCCTGAATTTACAAGGAGCTTTTACCCTCGAAGAAATGGCTTCCTTGCAACAAAATGCCCTCTAAGCAATGGCCACTAGTGTTTGGAAGTAGCCTGTGGTGTTGATGATGCGGGCTGCTCTCTCGCGAGCTGCTTCCCAACACTATTGTAATTGCTTGGAGAGCATTGTGAAGCTTGCTCAAGTATGGTTGAGCACATGGAGTTGGTTGCAAAATGATTTGGAGGGCATTGTGTTAATTGCTCATATGTGGCTTGCACATATGCACATTGTATATGTGGTTTTCTAATATTTCTTGCTCATATAACTTTTTTAGGTCCACCATTGTGAATGCTAAGGCCAAGCCACAGTCACTTCTATTCATGTTAATCACCTCTATGAGTATATGATGTTAATCTTTAATATGCTTACAGTCACTTCTATGCCCAAGCCATGGTCAAGTGATGGTCAATAGTGTTAATTGTTTTGCCATGAGTTGTTTTTTTGTATGGAATCGCTTTGAAGTTCTTATGTTGTAGTTGTTTTGATGCAGAAGGTAGGATACATACTCTCCATGCATAATTGAGTTGTGTTTTTTTTTTTGTGTTCACAAGATGGAGTTTAGACAGAATAGGCAAGGTATCTCATTGGTGCATTCATTGGCTTCTACCTTCAAGCAATGTATGTCTTGAAAGTCATTACCACCCCCTGGAGTTGAAGATTGTTTTGGCTTTGATGGATCCTGAATATTTTGGATCCAAAGTTGGGTGATGAATGGAAGAAGGCAGTACTCTCTTTGAAATGGAGTGAAGATAGTTTTGTTTCACGTTGGAGAAGCTTAATTTACTTGCTTTGCGTGATGTGAGCATGGATGTGAGGTTGCAATGGCTTTCACTTTTTGAAGCAAACAAGACTACAAAAGCTTTGTTTGCTCTTCTCAAAGGCGACCATGAGTATAGAATGTGATCTTCCAACTTTATGGATGGTTTCTTTTCATGATTTGTTGTTGTGTATTGGTTTCATGTGTTTTGGTGTGGTGTCCTTAGGTGGCTCCCAAGGGAACTTGTTCTAGACAAAATCCGGAAACGTGCTCTAGATATTTTGGCAGACTATGTGTCCATCCCAGAAGGGATTGTGGTTCCATCTGATTATACACTCCACGAATACTATGAGGAAGTGAAGATAGAAGCAAGGGGATACATCTTTCCATTGGTGAGAAAAACTGAGGTCCATTCAAGAGACAAAGAGGTGCAGGCTCTAAAGAAAGTGGATATGGTATAGATAGCTGCACATCATCTAGTGTTTAGGTACATACAGCCTAGACTCTTCACTTTGGAACCTGCTTTCCATGGCTTTATATATTGCTTGTGTTTTGGTCGATTTTTGCAAGAAACATGACTGTGCATCATTATTTTTTCAACATATATTTACTCTATTTGAAGGAGAGCCAGCTTTTGGGTGGTTTGCATGTCTGGGGAAAGAGGTAGTGGATCTCTATGGCTAATGTGGAAACCACCATGTACCCCCAAAATTTTCATTTCCTCAGCCATTGGGAGTTGGATAAGTGTCCATGGTGGTTGGAAATGGAGAAAGGCCACATCCTCGAACGAGATAAAGAGGCATTCAAGACGCATTCTATGATGAGAAAGGATACATCTGAGGATCCCCCATTGTTAGCACAAGGTAAGTTGGGCAATTTGTAAAAACTTAATGTGAAGTATGATATTTGTTCTTCATAAGTGTAAGATTTCTCCCCCAACCCCCTTTTTGATGTCTAGTATCTTTCCCTGTAATCAATCCCTCTTCAGAAATATAAAGACCTTGTCTCTAACTGTTTTAACCTAGAGAGAGAAAATATTCTAGAGAGAGAATATTCAGATTTTGAATATTTTTGAATAGAAAAATATCTCATATAATTAAGATGAATTCCCCTGAAACAGAAATTCAAAAAGAATTTTCAAATGTGCAATTGGAATTAATTGGAAATAGGTATAAAGAACCTTAGTCTAAGGGTCTAGATTTTCAGAAATCTTTAGACTATGGTCCAATTAACGTTCCTATGGGCCAATAGCATCAATACATGTGTAGGGAGGAGATAAATCCAATTTGTAAAAAGAAGATACCCAAAAATGAGTAAATGCTCACATAAGGTGAAGAGTTGAAAATGTACAAGATTTATTAGTAAAAAACTATGAGCAATATTAAAAATATGAGATATTTTGGGTATCCAAAAATGAGTAAATGCTCACATAAGATGAAGAGTTGAAAATGTACAAGGTTTATTAGTTAAAAAAAACACATATGTAAGGAAGGGGAGTTCTTTAAAGGAGGTGCATATTTCACATAAGATGAAGAGTTGAAAATGTACAAGGTTTATTAGTAAAAAAAAACTATGACACATATATAAGGAAGAGGAGTTCTTTAAAGGAGGTGCATATTTCACATAAGATGAAGAGTTGAAAATGTACAAGGTTTATTAGTAAAAAACTATGAGCAATATTAAAAATATGTGATATTTTGGGTATCCAAAAATGAGTAAATGCTCACATAAGATGAAGAGTTGAAAATGTACAAGGTTTATTAGTAAAAAAAAACACATATGTAAGGAAGGGGAGTTCTTTAAAGGAGGTGCATATTTCACATAAGATGAAGAGTTGAAAATGTACAAGGTTTATTAGTAAAAAAAAACTATGACACATATGTAAGGAAGGAGAGTTCTTTAAAGGAGGTGCATATTTCACATGCTTGAATGAGTTTTAAACTCATAAAAATTGAGATATTTCATCTCTCCTCTCTCCTCATTCAAGTCTAGTTCCAAAAAGTTAGCTTAACTGACCTAAAAATGGTCAAAAAGTGACCTAACTGACTTGGAAAATTCTAGAGTCGGTTTGTTTGGTTAGGAGCTCAAATTTTCCTATAAATAGAAACCTCCCCTTGTTGAAAAAAGATAATAATGTCTTATGCATTGTTACTCTACTCTAACTAAGCCAAGAACTGTGAATTCTTTAATAATTCACTAGTTTTTGATACTTCTCTCTTTCTTCAATCCCCATTGGTGGCTCCATCAACATACTAAACCAATTGATTGATTGGGGGCCTCTACCGTGAACAAAGAATCAAGAAAATTATAAGATAAGTATAGTGAATTATGATCTTTTCTATAATTTCTCAATGATTCTCTCTTCTCAACCCCTCTCAAGCTTGAGAAGCTTAATTGGTATGGTTTTTGAAATGCTATTGAAGTTAATTAATTAATGATAGTAAAGAATTACATAAAATTCTATTTATATTTAATTCTAATGGTTTTTCTCTCTTTCTCACTTAAGAAATGGTCATACTCATGACCCTCTTCAATCCAAATGAAGCTTTTCATAAGGCTTTTCCTTAATCCAAGATTAAGCTATGCTTGAGGTCAAATTAATGGCTTTTTTCTATGCTTTTAGTTTATGTATATTGATGATTCAATCCATTATGGATTTATGATCCAATTAGTGACCATTCTAATTATTTTTTTAATGATCCAATTAGAGACCATTATGGATTGATGATCTTATTAGAGACCATTCTAATTATTTTCTTAATGATCCAATTAGAGACCATTATGGATTGATGATCCAATTAGAGACCATTTTAATTATTTCTTTAATAATGAGCCTTATCCCTTAGAAAAAAATTGAGATTTATCAGTCATAGTAGCGGAGCTATGGCAAAATTTTTATAGAAATTACGCATAAAATAATTTCATTCAAAGCATAAAAAGAGGACTTCCTACCATATTCTAGGAACTATCATCCTAGATTAATTAAAAGAATATTATTATGCATGGAGATATGGATGTTTGCATGTAGATGTAGAGGTATGGATGTGAGTGTGAATGTGGAGGTGGATGTATGCATGGAGATGTGGATGTATGCATGTAGAAATAGATGTGTAGATGAGGATGTAAATGGAGATATGGATGGATGCATGTAGAAGTAGATGTATAGATGTAGATGTGAATGGAGATGTGGATGTATACATGTAGATGTAGATGTATAGATGTGGATGTGGATGTGGAGGTGGATGGATGCATGTAGATGTAGGTGTATAGATGTAGATGTGGATGTGGAGGTGGATGGATGCATGTAGAAGTAGATGTATAGATGTAGATGTGAATGGAGATGTGGATGTATACATGTAGATGTAGATGTGGATGTGGAGGTGGATGGATGCATGTAGATGTAGATGTAAAGATGTAGATGTGAATGGAGATGTGGATGTATGCATGTAGCTGTAGGTGTATAGATGTAGGTGTGGATGTAGAGGTGGATGTATGCATGTAGATGTAGATGTATAAATGTGGATGTGAATGTGGAGGTGGATGTATGCATGTAGATGTAGATGTATGGAGGTGAATGTGAATGTGGATGTGGATGTATACATAGAGATGTGGATGTATGCATGTAGATGTGAATGTACGCATATAGATGTGGATGTATTGATGTGAATGTGCATGTAGATGTGGATGTATGGATGTGGATGCGTGAATGTGCATGTAGATGTGGATGTGAAAATAGATGTATGGATGTAGATGTGGATGTATGGATGTGAATGTGGATGTGGATGTAGATATATGTATGGATGTGAATATATGATATGTGATGTGAAGGAATCTGAAGTGATGAGATGAAAAATGATGTGATGGGATGAGTACACATATAACTGGAATGTGGAATAAGCAATGTGGATTGAAGAGGGATAATGTGGAAAAATGAAAGTTAATATAGAAACTGTATTTTGTGACTGTTTGTAAATGCTGTTTGTAAATGACTGTTTTATGTCAAGATTGCTGGGAAAGCATTGTGACCATCTTGTGATTAAGGTCGTGGAGACCTAGCTGAAAAAGTTGCAACTGCTGGGACGGAGAGTCAATGAAGGACGTCTCGCGTAGCAAGGTCGGCCGAGGTCTTGACCAGCCTCGGTGCGATTAAAATGGTGAGCTTCCGGTACGGTGGATGAGAGGCCAAGGAAGCGGCCTATGAGTGAAGCGCTAGGTCACCTGCGAAGGATCCTAGAGGGTGCTGACCATACGGTGCTCGGGCTCTGGGTCGCCTAGGATACCCACGCGTGCGTCGAGGAAGATATTGGAACAGAGTTGGAGTTGTTTTCTAAAATCGGGCATGGATCTGGTTGATTGACCTTGCTGGTTTTCAATGGATGAGTCCATGGCTCTTTATATGGATCTGTTGGTTGATCTTGCTGATCTTCAACGAGAGTCCATCTTGATAAGTGATTATATTGCCGAGTATTATGGGTTAGGGATTAGGAAACGGTCCCTGAGTGGACAGGTGGTGAGCGTGCTAGTTGCCAATGATGCTATGGATACTCTGATGAAGGAATGATGAAAAAATTAAGAATCAACTGGATAAATTGGAAGATGGTGATCAGTGATACTGTGGTTTTATTAAAGGATTGTTTTAAACTGGTTGAATCTGTGAAAAGGAAATTTCATATTGGGTGTGTGAGTGGTGTGACTAGTTTTATTTTGCATGAACATCTGGCTAGGGGGCCTTGGAACTCTTTTCCTTGGTACCCAGGACAAAACCTAACCAAATTATTAATTGGATCCCATCACTACAGTGGTTGGGCGGTTGGCTAACCCATGGGATCGGATGGGGTTAGGCTGGACTGATGGATCCGTAAATCGAGACTCAAACTTTTGTTTTTACGATAGATAAAATAAATCCCGGACAGTAACTGTTCTATGGATAGGAATCAACGGCTGTGCCTCTTGAATGGGAAAAAAAGCGTTGATCCCAATGATCCAAGTGCAAGTTTCTTCCTTGATCTGACCAAGTATTTTATAGATGCAATTGGATCAGCTCGATCAGAAATGATCTTGACTACGTTAGAGTAAAAAGTTATCCTGGTGGAATCGCCCGTGCTTTCTGGTAAAGGAAGTTTTTTCGGGTTCGGTTTTGGAACAATCGACGGATTCGTCTCTTATCCGGATATCCGTGGGTGAGGCCCCGACTGTGGGACCCCTGTCCCGCGCGAGAAGTGCTACTTCCGCTGCCAGTATCCTGAATCCGTTGCTCGGTGGGAACAGGGATCTTACAGTTGGTATCAGAGCATTTGGTTGATAAAGATCAACTGAGAAGACAAATATGTCAAAAATTTTTCAAGAAACACAAAAAGGTTATAATTGTGTGATATAATTCATACAATTTGATATTCAAACTGAAATTGATAATTTGGTAATTGGTTCCTCAGATGGAAGTACCGCAATTATATAGAATCCCTGACTTGCTTGAGGCCTAGACATGATAGTATTTACCTTATAATTCCAAGGGCCGTGACTACTCGTATATACCGAGAGTATACTGCAGCTCTTTACTGACAGTATATACGAGTAAATCTAAGACTTGAAATTATAAGTGTTAATGCTATCCAGATGATGATTTCGAATGTGATTGATATGATTTTTAATTCTGTTTGAGAATTGATGAATTGATTTGGATTCTGATTGAAAATGTTGATTTTAAAAATTAATTGAAATATAATGAAACCACAATGAGGGAGAATGGGACGAGTCCCTGTGATGATATTCATAACTAGAATGATGATAACGAATTCAGCAAATCACTATGAGATTAGTGGGTTGTGCTGTCAGATTGCTACTGTTAATACTTGACCGGTAGATCAAGTTAAGGGATGTCAAATTGAGAACTTGCTTGACTGAAATTTTCGTGGAGGAATGTTCCGAAGGAAACTTTTCGGTCTAATGGATCATTATCATGTTAAAGATATGAATGATATAATCTGAATGAATTGTTATTTAATGATGAGTTCTATATAAGGGATATTTATCCCAGTGTTCTGTTGGGTTGACCAGAATATAAGGAACCCTAGAATAAAATTGGATCTTAAGAATAAGAGCTGTCCTCTACCTTGCGAGATGAGGACATCTCGCACTTTTTAAGTGGGGTAGAATGTAAGATTCCTCCCCAGCCTTCGAGGTATACAGGAGTAAGAATCTCCCTTTCTGATCTTATAATTATTCCCTCTCTAAAATAAAAGAAAGTTTCTGTTTAAAAAAAGGAAGACCCTTTTCCTAGAAAGGAGTCCCACCTGTTTTAAGGATTTAGAACAATGAGTTCAGAAGTGAGAATCGGTGTTTTGGATATCAAGGTTTTGGTTTTCATTCGAGTACGGCTCAAAAGAAGTTCTTTATCTCTTGGGGAGTATAAGAAGTTATCCCCCAGATATTGTGACCCTTATATCTGAATTCAATATGAAAGTAGGTGACTTAGCCTACAAGCTTCTTTTATCTCCTCATCTCAAAATTCTTAATGCCTTC